>NC_133661.1:71400073-72000073 GCF_037893015.1 Macrotis lagotis | reverse complement strand
ATGAGTATCTTTACTTACTGTCTACTTTCTCAACTCCTTGCAATTTGATTTCTGACCTCACCATTTTAATGAAAGAGCTCTGAAATGTCCAATGTCATTTTAAATGCTCTTTTTCTCATTTACCCTCCTATGTGCTTACTTAATACTATGGCCTATATATTTCTTAATATTCTAGTATCCTTCCGTGAATTAATTTCATGGTTTTCCTCTTTTCTCTGTGATGATTCCTTTAGTTTCTACCTTCGGGTCTTCCAAACTTCTCATTCCTTAGACATGTGCTCCTTAAGTTTCTATCCTAGATTCTCATTTCTCTTCAATATTCTACTTTAATAATCTGTTTTAACATCACCTCTATGCAGATAACTACCTCAAATTCTAACCAAACTCTCCCAAGTTCCAGACCCATATTTCCAAACGTCTGAGGGATATTTTCACTTGGTTGTCCTGTCACAAAGTGAACAGGTCTAAGACTAAATATAACTCCCCCCCCCCCAAATAAATATATTTCTCCTCAAACCTCTCTATCTCTACTAATGGGCACTTTCCTGTTAAGTTCACTCAGGCACCTATCTCAAAAATAATATTTGATACCCTTTTTCCCCTCACACCACAAATCCAATCACCTACCATGTCAAGTTGGTTCCAAATCCACAAGGTCTTATATCCTATCAGTCTTTTACATATCCCCTGCAACAATTCTAATTTGGGCTCTCATTTCTCCTGAACTCTAATAATAAATACAGTGTACACTACCCCTGACTCCCAACACATACCTTAACCCCCCCCAAAAAAGTCATTCACCAATTCTCCTTGTACTTAACTGTTTGGCACTTTACATCTGCATAACTACTACACTAATCAAAGAATTTTGATATTTTGTTTGGCTTGGATTGAATATTAATTTTTGCACCTATAAGCAAAAAGACAAATTCCTAAATAAATGCTTTTTTATATAAACAGCTGTGCTTGAATTCATGGTGCTAAAATGATGATCAGTTAGATTTTTTTATTTAAAAAGTTTTGCTAATATAAGTATAAACAGATTTTATGAATTTGCTAAATTTTTTTTTCTGGCAACAGAGGGCTAAGTGTAACTTAAACGAAAGGGGTCTAAGGATACAATAATCATGTTTAAAGACAGAATTGAAGCTTTAAATCACCTTGAGTTATTTGGAGGAAAAGCATTCTTTTGATTACTTTTGTTACTTCTTTTTCATTCATAACATAAACATAATAGTACATGATCAATTCCTAGACAGTAGTAGCTTACCCTTTTGCAGCTTTAGATGTGATCTCCTGAGGAAATTTAAAATTTACCAAGATATGAGGAAATACAGATGGGGTATAATTGATCTTTAGTTATTTTTAAAAGAAAAAACTTACCACACTATTCCCTGGGCCCCCGAGCCTATAGGTTTTAAATTCTGATACCGTTTCAGTACAGTAAATGTAGAATCTCCAATCTCTACACTATAGAAATTACTGTCACGCTTGCTTCTGCTCATGATGGCAAATAATTAATTTGATGGCTTCATCCAAAATTCACTCAGAAGCTGTAAAAACAGAATAAAATGTGACAATTACAAAAGCAGTAACTAAACTGTTAATAGAATAATCTTAAAACTGACAAAGAAGGATCTAATCAATTATAGTAAGAATTTTTATAAAAATGTAAAGAGATTTTCAATGAAAATTTTAATTAGACAAAGGAAATAAGTAAAGGATTATTTATACTAAGCATTATTTCTACTTTCCTGCCCCTCCCAATCACTTAGGTACTTAGTAGATCAATGATTTTTTTTTTTTAGGTTTTTGCAAGGCAAATGGGGTTAAGTGGCTTGCCCAAAGCCACACAGCTTTGAACCCAGGTACTCCTGACTCCAAGGCCATGTTTTATCCACTACACCACCTAGCCCGCCCCTAGATCAATGACTTTGGTTAAACATATTTAGTAAAATAATTAATGTCTATACTCTGGAACTTATCAATGCATTCCCCTAGATTTAACATTTAAACTCAACATTAATATAAATGTATTTACGTTAAACATTAAAACATTACATTCTAATATTTAAGTATCTCTGATTTTGTTAGTGAGAGGTATTCTCTTTGTTGATAAAGATCACAACTCTAAGACTTGAGAGATGATTCTCTACAGAGACAGAATCAAAACAATCTGTTACCTGGCAACTAACCTAACAATAAGTCTCTATAAATTTAATTAGGTTGCTCTTCAAATGACAGATATAGACTATTGGCTGGGTTTATATTAAAATACTTCTAGCTTGGTAGACTTCATGAGAACTTCAGGATGAAAGAAATGCAGTGATTTTATAGTTTAGCTAGACCAAGTAAAATTAGTTTAATTTACTGAAAAAATTGTCTACTACTTGCAAAAAAGTATGTAAAAGTACATCAAACAAAAGAAAAATGAAATTGCCACTAGTTTCAAAAATTATACATTTCACTGTTAGAATATAACCAACATAGAAAAGTAAATATGAATTATATGGAAATTAAGAAAGAAATTTCAAGAGTGAGAAAGTCCAGATATTCTGAAAAGCAATTTGTAAACTGTCAAAGAGTAAATAAAGGGTGCATATTCTTTGACCCAGCTGTATCATTACTAAGTGTATACTACAATGATATCAAAGAAAGTTGAAGAGGAACTCCATGTACAAAAAATATTTTTTTAGCAGCTATATTTTTATAGTAGACCCAACCTGCAAATTAATGGGATGCAAAATGACTGGAGAAAAATAGCTAAACAAATTGTGGTATATAGATTTAATGGATTATATGGATAATGGATTATAACTGTGCCATAAGAAATAATAAATTGGACACTTTCAGAGGTGAGAGGTCTTTCAAGGAAGATTTCTATGATTTGTTAAAGTGAGAACTAGGAAAACAACCTATACAAATGACATTATAACTAATTAACAAAAACATTCAAAGACTTCAGAACTCTGATTAATGCAAGAAGAATCACACATCTTACTTCCCTTCTCAGAAGTGATGAAAATGAAGGCAGAATGAAATTTAGACATGAACAACTGGAAACTTGTTTTGGTTGGCCTATCTGAATTTTGAAAGTTGTTTGTTGTTCTATCAGAGGAATAGTGAAAAGAAACAATAAATGTTTATAAAATCATTTTAAAAATACATTTTTTATTGTTATAACTTATCCTCAACAAAATTTCCCTGAATATCTCTGCTCTTCACTACTCCCAGACCATCTCGCATATCAAATAAAATTTTTTAAACAGGGGCAGCTAGGTGGTACAGTGAATAGAGCACTGGCCCTGGAGTCAGGGGTACCTGAGTTCAAATCTAACCTCAGACACTTAATAATTACTTAGCTGTGTGGCCTTGGGAAAGCCACTTTGTCTTGCAAAAAAAAAAAGATAAACCTAAAAATTTTTTTTAAAGAAATAAAAGAAAAAAAGCAAAATTGATCAATACAATTTAAGAAGTCTGATTAAATCCGGGAACCTCCAATCTCTGCAAAAGGAATGGGTAAAATGAGAATATCTTCTGATAATTATTTGAAGCCATGATTATTTTTTGTAATTTTGAAAAATTCATTTTTTATTGTATTCTTGATGTTGTTTTACCTTTTTGTAGTGTTTTCTTGGCTCTGCTTACTTTATTCTAATTAGTATAGATCTTTTCAAACTTCTCTACAGAGATTCTCATTTACAGCACAATTACATTCCATTATATTCATGTTTCATAATTTGTTAAGCCACTTTTCTCAGTTGGTGGACATCTACTTTGCTTTCACAAAGTCACTTATTACTACATCTTATTACACTATCATTTATTACTACTATGGTACTATTAAATACTTTGGTGTATATGTGAAGACTTTCTTCTTATCAATAGTTTCCTTGGGATAGAAGCTTAGTAACAGTTTTGAGTCAAAGAATATAAACATTTTAGTCACTTTATTTGAATAACATCCATTTCCTTTTCAAAATGGCCTTAATGATTCACAGGTCTATAAAAAATGCATTAGTATGCTTAGTCTTTCCACAACCTTCAAGTATTGAGTATTCCCATTTTTTGTCAGGTTTACCAATTTATTGGCACTTCAGCTGAAGCAAAATATATTTTGCTCCAACCTTTTACCTTTACTCTGTATGTATCTCTCTGCTTCAAATGAGTTTCTTGTAAGCAGCATCTTGTAGGATTCTGTTTTTTAATCCACTTTGCTATTTGCTTACATTTTAAGGAAGAGTTCATCCCATTTGGGTCTTGGGATTTTTCTTAGGGAGCTCATTTAAGGCTTGTTCAATTTATTTTTCTAGGATAAGATTATTTAAGTATTCTATTTCCATTTTGTCAATCTTGAAGGCTTACATTTCTGTAAACATTAATCTATTTCATTCAGATTGTCAGGTTTACTGGCACATAATTGAACAAAAGAACTCCTTACAATTGCTTCAATTTCCTCTCCAATGGTGATACATTTTACCCAACTCATTCAATGGTAATTTGGTTTTCTATTTTTTTTGAGGGATCAAATTAACCGATGGTCTATCTATTTTAATAGTTTTTTCATAAACTAACTCCTAATTTTATTTACTAATTCAAAGCTTTTCTTATTTTTAATTCTATTACTATCTCTTTTTATTTTTGATGCTAGCAAATTAGTCCCTTGTACTCTTTTCCTTATCAACTGCTGGTTCCCTTACTGTCTCTTTTGGCTTAAGAAGTCCTGAAGCTGCTACTGCTTCTGTTGCCACGATTTGTGTTTTATCTTTTTTGGACTCTGGGCCCCATGTCACAGATTTCTCTTTCTGACCTCCTAAATTGTCTTAGGCTGTAAGAATATCTCACTTTGAAGTCATCCAAGGTCACACAATTAATATCTAAGGCAAGATTTGAATGGATTCTTCTTGACACCAGGGATACTTGTACATCCCTGCCTAATAGGAGAAAACTAAGAAAAGAGCATCAATAAAATATTTACAAGTAGAAGAGAGTAGGCAAGCAAGAGCAATGTTATTGAGTGGGATAAAGTCTGAGATTTCTTCAGTAGAATATTATAGATGAGAACGTGTCTTTTCTGCCCCTCCTCCCCTGACAAACAACTTTTGGGTTATCAGTGAATATTATTAGGACCGGAATGCAAAGAGCAAACTGACTTTTGTTCAGGAAGGAGACACATGTCTCTCTTTGGATTATATGCTTTACTTTAAATTAGCTTAGGCGCTTAGATTGTAAAGACCACATTCTCAACTAATGAGGATGGGGTCAGTGGGGGGGGGGGGCGGGGAATCACATTAGGAACCACAGATATTCTCTGTTGCTCATGTCTCATGTTACTCTTTTACTCTCCCATCTATACAGTTGAGTAGGGGTCTAATTCTCGAGAATTGTAATAAAGCTTTTTCTCTTCATACCTTGAGAAATCTCCAAAATTTATTTAAGTGGCATTCATCACACACAGTATTGTTAAAAAATAAATAACAAATTTAAAAACAAAACTATATTATTGGGTTAACTGAACCTGAGTTATTATGTTCAACTACTTCGGTGTCTTTTGTATTCTATTGATTAATAGTAACCCAATTTTATGATAGTTTGTTTGGCATGGCACTGAAACCATAAATTAATTTAGGTAGCACTGTTATTTTTATATCATTGACATGGTTTGACCATAAAAATATTTTTTGGAAAAGTCATAAATGACTGTCATTTGGAAAAGAATCAGGATTGTTTTAGTTGTCTCTTCAAGGTGTTACTAAGAATAATGTATGGCAAATTTAGCCTTTAAGGTGGAAAAAAGTTCTCTCAATTAGAGCAATACAAATACAAAATTAGAAAGGGCTGCCTCAAAGAAATAGTGGGTTCCTTCTCTTTGGAGGCCTTCTAGCAAAGGTTGTTATCACTACTGGTTACTTATGGTATAGGTAAGCTTTTTCAGATTTGGTTGAATTAAGTATTGCCTAAAGTCACATTCAATAGTGGAATTCTAACCTATTACAGCTGGTAGTTAATAGCAAGTTCAATTATACGTACACACACACACACACACACACATACATCAAAGAAGATATATATGTATATATGTATACAAACATATTGCAGGCCAAAAAACAAATTCCAATCCCAATATTTCAATTAAGAAGTATAGCGTCTGGAACCAGGGAATAGACAGTGTCCCACGGCTGGTGCTCTATCCACTGTGCCACCTGGCTGCCCCCTGGAATTATTAAACTTAAAACAAAGTGTTTTGGAGTTTGCATCATAGAATTTTTCATGTGGATCCCCCTGAAGGCCAACTGTGGATATTTTTGACTGGCATTTTTCTTTTTGTTTTCAAATAGTCTGGACAGTTTCCTTGTATTATTTCTATCATTATGATATTCAGGTTTTTGGATCCATCATACTTTTCTGATACTCATGTTATCTGTCTCCTACTCACATAATGTCTTCAGGTATTACTTTTTCTTTATCTTCTCATATTATTCATGGATATCTGGATTTTTATAAACCAATTCTAAGATCATATTCCATTCTGTTATTAATGTCTTCCCTCTTGATTTATTTGCTTATATTTAATGGAGTGTTCCTCCACTGCAGCCTCAAGGTAACCTATATTGCTCATTTTCTGATTCCTTCCTCCTTTGGTTTTCCTAGGAGCTGAACCTCAAAGTTGACTTAGCCTCGTCCCACTCTGGAAGTTAATATGTTAACTCATGGCCTGGCTATCTATTCAAATGACTTCTGAGGACACAAAAATAGACCAAATGGATGCCATCTTCCTTCAGGTTTGTGCAGCAACAGTCTACCATGATTAAAGGTCTACCATGCTTTAGGCACTATGCTGAGAGCTGGTGCCCTGCCTAGTTTCTTGTGTTCTTCAGTTCTCTGGGTGAGCTCTGTAGCAAAGCAGTGCTGTGCTATGCTGCCATGATAGCCAGAGCAAGATTCTGGTTTTTTTTTTTTAATTTTCCTTGGCACAGAAAGGGTGAAGAGAAGAGTTAAGTTCTATTGCAAGCCTTGCCAGAATGGGATGGTCTGTAGGGGAGAAGGTGAGTAAGCCTTTAGTCTTCTTCGCCAGTATGAACTTGGAGATAGTTAATTTGTTTTAGCTCTTGTGTACAATTTCTATGTTTTGGAGTTTGCATCATAAAATTTTTCACCCTGGATCCCCCTGGAGGTCAACTGTGGATATTTTAGACTAGCATTTTGCTTTTTGTTTTCAAATAGTCTGGACAGTTTCCTTGTATTATTTTTAGCATTAAGATGTTCAGGTTTTTGGATCCATCATACTCTTCTGGGAAATCTACTTATTTCAACTGAGATATATACAATCCTTAAGTGTTTTCCATGGAGTTTATCTTTAAGATCCTCAGGATTAGAGAAAGTATCTAGTCTTTCATTTTGCTGATAAAAAGTCCAGAAGTGAGCTCAGGTATTCTTAATACTTGAACTAAACACTTACCCAGATGATTTTTACAAACCCATTACCAGTATCTATACCAAATAGAATACCTCCCCAAACCTCCAAATACCTACTGTATTAGTTCCACATTAAATGTCTCCACAAACTAAACAAATTTAAAATGAATCTCTTCATCCTTTCCCAGAAAACTAGCCCTCTTTTTCCAATATTCTTTTTTGGGGTACAATTATTTGATCACAGGTCTTAGGCTTAGAAACAACATTATCTTTATTTCATTTATGTCACCTCCATTGTCTATATATTGTCAATCAGTCATGACATTATTTATCTATTCTTCTCCTCCAGAGAACCTAAGTTCTAAAGAATATTTCTTTATGTAGAATTAGCATCTCCCAAATCCTTACCTTTATAACTGAATTCAAACAGCAATCAAGCAGCACCTTAAATAATCAGGAATATTCCCCATCACACCACTCCATAGCCAAGTGGTTATTTAAGAAACACTCGGGGGTGGAGCCAAGATGGCGACAAGAAGGGATGGAGTCTTAGGAGCTCTCTGATAAAATTCATCAGCTAAGGACTCTAACTAAACTTTCAAGAGACAGAACCTACAAAGGGACCCAGTGAGGCAGTTCTTCTACTCAAAAAAGAGCAGAAAGGCTCTGCTCCCCGGGATCGGAGAAGCGGCCCGCCAGAGGGGTGGCCTGCCAGAGCCAAAGAACCTCAGCCTCCCGGAGTCTCAGCTCACAGCAGCGGGGGAGTCTCCTGAGCTGCACCCCGAGGAGCACCAGGCACAAAGTGGGGGACCTCTGCCAGAGCGAGCAAGTGGAGCCCAGCCCTCAGGGCACACAGCAAGCAGCAACATCTTTCCCCAGCCCTGATCCAGGAAACAGAAGCAGGCACAGCCCCTAAGCAGGAGCCCCCAGGGCATGAGCCCATTGAGCTGAGGGAGGGGAGTGAAGAGAGACTGCCTAGCTCTGTCCTCTGCCCCTGAAACAGGACTCTGGGGCTCTGACCACATTCAGATCCTGATCGCAGTCTAGGCCCCCCCCCCCCCTTAGCCCCCTGGCAGAGGGGGGCGCTTATGGTCATTCACAGACCAGGAGGGAGAACAGAGCCGCACACACTGAGACCCTTGTGGGAGTGTCCCAAAAGCTCAAGAAACACCCCAAACCAGGCCCAGGCTGGGAAAATGAGCAAGCAGATAAACAAAGAAGACTATTGAGAAATATTTTGCAAATGAGCCCAAGAAGGACCAAAATACTCAGTCTGAAGATGAGGACGCACAAGCTCCTGCATCTAAAGACTCCAAGAAAAACGGAAATTGGGCTCAGGCTATGATAGAGCTCAAAAAAGACTTTGAAAATCAAATGAGGGAGTTGGAAGAAAAACTGGGAAAAGAAAGGAGAGAGATGCAGGAAAAACATGAAAATGAAGTCAGTAGCTTAGTCAAGGAAATCCAAAAAAAATATGCTGAAGAAAATAGCATGCTAAAAACCAGCTTAGGTTAAATGGATAAAACAGTTCAAAAAGTTATTGAGGAGAAAAATGCTTTAAAAAGCAAAATTGGCCAGATGGAAAAAGAGATAAGAAAACTCTCTGAGGAGAACAAATCCTTCAGACAAAGAACAGAATTTAGGGAGATTGATGAATTTACCAGAAATCAGGAATCAATATTTCAAAACCAAAAAAATGAAAAATTAGAAGAAAATGTGAAATATCTCATTGAAAAAACAACTGATATGGAAAACAGACTTAGGAAAGATAATTTAAAAATTATTGGAATACCTGAAAGTCATGATCAGGAAAAGAGCCTTGACAGATATTTTCAAAGAATTACTACAGGAAAATTGCCCTGATATTCTAGAGGCGGAGGGCAAAATAGAAATGGAGAGAATCCACCGATCCCCCAGAGAAAGAGATCCCAAAAAACCAAGCCCTAGGAATATTATAGCCAAGTTCCAGAACTCCCAAGTCAAAGAGAAAATATTACAAGCAGCCAGAAGGACACAGTTCAAATATCGTGGAGCTGCAGGTCATACAGGACTTAGCAGCAGTTACATTGGAAGCTCGTAGGGCTTGGAATACAATATACGGGAAGGCAAGAGAGCTTAGAATGCAGCCAAGAATGAACTACCCAGCAAGGCTGAATGTCCTCTTCCAGGGAAAAAAAGATGGACTTTCAATGAACCAGGGGAATTTCAAATGTTCCTTTTGGAATGGCCAGAGCTGAACAGAAGGTTTGATCTTCAGATACAGGACTCAGGTGAAGCATGGAGATTGGAGTAGAGGGGGGAAATATGAGGGACTTAATGAGGATGAACTGCATGCATTCCTGCATGGAAAAATGACACTGATAATAGTCATATGAACCTTCTCAGTTAATAGGGCAGGTAGAGAGAGCTTTTATAGTTGAAGCACAGGAGAACGCTGAATTCGAAGATAAAATATGGTGTAAAAATGGAGTCAATAAAAAAAGGGAAATGGATTGGGAGAAAGAAAAAGGAGAGGGGGAATAGTTCAAGATATTTCACATAAGATTTTTTTTTATTACAATGAGCTATTGCAATGATATGGAAGGGGGGAGGCAAGGGGGAATGAGGGAAACTTTGCTCTCATCAGAGATGGCTAGGAGAGGAAACAGCAAATATACTCAATGGGGTATAGGTATCTGGAGTAAGGAGGGGGGAGCAGGGGGAAGGGGTGGGGATGTGAATAAAGGAGGAGAGGATGGACCATGGGGGGAGAGTGGCCAGATATAACACATTTTCTTTCTTACTTCTTGCAAGGGGCTGGGAATGGAAGGCCTGCTCAGGACCACAGGGCCAGGTGGATTCCGGGCCTAAGGGGTGGTATGGGGGCTCAGGGCTTCTTGGCCCCGGGGCTGTGCCACTCAGCAACCCTACAGCAGAGTCATAGTGAAAGGAGAGAGAAAATAGAGTACATGGTAGTGGAGAAATAAGAAAGGAGGGAGTTGTGATCAGCAATGGCAAAGGTAGAGAAATATGGAAATAATTTTTGTGATGGACTTATCATAAAGAATGAGATCCACCCATGACAGAGTTGTTGGTGTTGGAACAAAGACTCAAGCACATTTTTTTGTTATGATTATTTGGGGGAGGGTGCAGGGCAAGTGGGGCTGGGTGGCCTGCCTGGGGCCATATAGCAGGGTGATCTTTGGGTGTCTGGGGCCGGATTTGGACCCAGGTGCTCCTGGCTCAAGGGCCAATGCTCTGTCTGCCACCCAGCCACCCCTACTATTATTACTATTTTATTTTATTTTGGGTCTCTTTTTCTTTCTTTTTTTTGGGGTTTTTCCAGGGCAGTGGGAATCGGGTGGCTTTCACATCACATGCCTAGGTGATTGTTGGGTTTACGAGGCTGGATGTGGACTCGGGTGCTCGTGGCTCCAGGGCTGGTGCTTCGTCCATTGTGCCACCTGGCCATACCTACAATTATTACTATTATTATTTTTTTATTTTAATTTTTTTCTCTCCCCTTTACTTTTTCGCCCAAACAAGTCTATCTATATTCATGGGGGAGGAGGGGTATTTTGTTTATTTGTAAACAAGAATATTTTATTAATGTAAAAAAACATTTATACAAAATGAGAATAAAAAATAAATTAAAAAAAAAGAAACACTCGGCTGTCATAGGCTTTTACTTTTGGGGGAGGGAGGGTGGAGCAAGATAAGAATTATGAAACATTTTGAACCCTGAAATATTTTGTCTCTGTTCCTTTGCTAACTTAGTTCCCATTTTCTGGAATGATCTTTCTGTCTCTGAAAGCCTTCCCTGATCCCCCCAATCAGAGCTCCACTTTTCAGTAGTCAAGAATTTGTTTTATATATCTCTAATGTACTTAGCTGGGTATGTACTACATCATTTTATTACAGTAAGCTCTTTGAAAGTAGGGACCATGTGTCCCTAAATTTTGTATCTTCTCTGATGATTAACAAAGTGTTTACTGGTGTATTACATGGTAACAATGAAACAACATCACTATTCACATTTATGAAAGGTTGGCCTCTGAGGATGAAAGATTCTAAGAAGAAGTGGAAGATAGGATAGGAAACAAGGTGCCAAAGGGGCCAAAAACAACAAACAGAGAATAAAAGTGGCAGCTGTGGGAGCCTAAAGTCAAGTCTAGGGAGTTTTTAGACTGCAACATGGATCTGATTTCAAAGGGAAAATCCCCAACATGAAGAGCTTAGAGGATTGCAAATCATTGGAGGTTGGAAGATGCTGATGGACAGCACCCCTGATGCAGAAGCAGCAACAATATAGAAGTTTCCTTATTTCATGCAAATAGAAAGGTTTTCATGACTATAAGGTATTCCCCCCCACCCCACCCCGCCCAATTATAACCATCCACTGCTGCAAGGAGCACTGAACTGCCTTAGAAGTTTCTCCTATACTGATTGCAGGGAAGCAGAACAGGAAGGGAAACAAGAAAGGATTAGGGTTAAACAAAATGAGCACCGGGAATGTCAACATATCCTTAAATTTGCACTCAAACATTGTACCCTGATAAGATAAGCATTAAGAATATCTTGCTTTGAACTGCTGCTGAGTGAGATGAGCAGAACCAGAAAAACACTACACCCTAACAACAACATGGGGGTGATGATCAACTTTGATGGATTCACCCATTCCATCAGTGCAACAATCAGGGACAATTTGGGGTTGTCTGCATTGGAGAATACCATCTGTATCCAGAGAAAGAACCATGGAGTTTGAACAAAGACCAAGGACTATTACCTTTAATTTAGAAGAAAAAAAAACCCTGAGCTCTTATTGTCTGATCTTGTTATCTCCTATACTTTATGTTTCTTCCATAAGGATATGATTTCTCTTTCATCACACTCAATGTGGATCAATTTATACCATGGAAAAAATGTAAAGACTGGCAAATTGCCTTCTGTAGGTGGTGGGGGTGGAGAAGGAAGTAAGATTAGGGGAAAATTGTAAAACTCAAAATAAATAAAATCTTGAAGTACAAAAAAAAAAGAGAATATCTTCCTTGTACCATAATCATTTGTGCCATCAACAGCTGAAGAGCAGCATGAGGGGGCAGTGATAGTGGTGGGGAGAGGCTAGTATTGGCCACAGATACAGATAGCAGAGGTTAAAAGCCTGTAACAGGTAGAGAGAAAACATGAAGAGAAAGTAGGAGAAATTAGCAGCAGATGAAATTTGACAGGCGTGAGGAAAGTTGGGTAATGGAGAGGGGGAATTGTGATCTTTTGCTTATATGTACTTTCAAGGAGAAAACACACTTGCTCTACCCTTAGCTAAGAACAACTCATTCTTAAAGAATTCCCAATAATCTGAGTTTTACTTTTTTTTTCTTAATATTAATGTAGCTAATGAATACTTGGTCACCATGTCCAAAAGAAGAAACTGGAGAGTATTCCATTACCACCAGAACATTTCCTGATGCAGCAAAGAAAAAAACAAAACCCAGTAAAAGAAAGATGTACAAGATGAACCTTAAAGAGTGATTTTATTTAAAATACATTAGTTTATCCCACATAATTCATCTTACCATTAACTCAACTACAAAGTAAATTTTAGAAGAGCTAAGGAAGTGTCAGAAGAAGATGGTTCAGTGACAAACACTCTGCTGTAATTGTTTGCTCTTTACTGGAAAAAATAACTGATTTAATTTTGGAATAAGATGTCCTATTTCACAATTTGAAAATCCAGCAAAAATATTTTTAAAAACCCTAGCATTTCAACTTAATTGAATACAACTTTCTAAATATGACACATCCTTAACAAATGCTCCCCAAAAGGTTGGGAATCTAGACATAAGAGTACAAAGTAACCAGAAAACAGAGAATCCTTGTCTCACTTTTAAGTTCCCCTTTGTAAGAAAATGCTAATGGCTTGGTTTTCAAGTATCTACTATTTTTTTTTCATTACACTAAATTCTAGTTGTAAAGTTCACATTTCCAAGCACTATATTAAGTAATCCTGGGGATACAAAGAAAGACAAAAGAAATCCCTTCTCTCAAGGAGTTTACAATCTAATAAGGAAGACAACATGCAAATGACTACATCCAAACAAGATAAATTGAAAATAATCTCAAGGGGGGAAAGCATTGGGGAACTAGAACATCTTGAAGAATACAGGATCTAAAGGAAGCTAGAAGGCAGAAAAGAGGAAAGAAAGAATTCCTGATGTAAAGGATATCCACTGAAAATATGATTAGAAGATGGGAGTATTGTAAGGAATGGTAAAGAGATCAGCATCATTACATTAGAGTATGTGGACTGGAATGTTCAGAAGACTGGAAAGGGAGGAGAGGCTTACATTTTGTTTTATCTTTTTGCAAGGTAATGGGGTTAAATGACTTGCCCAAGGTCACACAGCTAGGTAATTATTAAGTGTCTAAGATTGGATTTAAACTCACTAAGATCCTCATGACTCAAGGGCTGGTGCTCTATCCACCTACCTGCCCTGAGAGGCTTAGGTTAAGAGGAGCTTTAAAAACTAAACAGAGGATTTTGCATTTCATCCTGAAAGTAACAGGGAATCATTCATGTTTATTAAATAGAGGGTTAACATGGTCAGACCAGCATTTTAGTAAGAATAATTTGACAGTTGAGTGGAAGATGGACTTTAATAAGGAGAGACCTAAGGCAGGAGCCTAACTAGCAGGCTATTATAATAGTCCAACTTTGAGTTATTGATGGACTTCACCAGAGTGGTGGCAGTAGCAGAGGATAAAAGAGGACAAATATAAGAAATGCTTCCTAAGGAAATAGAATCAAGAGAATTTGGCAATAAGAAAGGATGTGGGAAGGAGTAAGAGAGAGGGTAAAAAGTTGAAGATGACATGTAACTTTCAAGTCTAGGTAACTAAAATTATGAGGGTATCCTTTAGTTGCAGGAAGTTAACATGGGGGGGGGGAGGTTGGGGCAAGGAGGAGAAGTGAGTTTAGACCTGGACATACTGAAAGTTTACAAGATTTATGAGACATCTAATCAGAGATATCCAATATTTGCCAACAGGCAACTATGTAAGAATAGAAGCTAGCAGAGAACTCTGGGCCAGATAAGTATATCTGAGAATCATCTACTTAGATAAACTGAATCCATAGGAGCTGATGAGGTCACCAAGTGAAATGATGCAGAGGGAGAAGTGAGCCCCAAAGAGTCTTAAAGGATACTCATAGTGAGTTTGACCTATATAAAGATCCAGCAAGGAAAACTAAGGAGGGTTTAGAAAGGAAGGCAAAGAAGCAGAAGATTGCAATGTCATGAAAATTAAAGAGAAGATAGGGGAAGAGAGAGGTCAAAGGAGGAAGAAGAATGAGAAAAGGACATTATACTTGTCAATAAAAAAGCTCACTATTTACTAAAATGGAGAGCAGTTTCTAATGAATGATGGAGGAGGTCAGATTGTAGACAGTCATCAAGGAGGTTAGCCACAAGGGGCTGGAGGGGGGGAGGGGAGATATAGGATGATAATTAACATGAATAAAGTGAGGAATTTTTGAGATTGGAGAAGACATATGTGGCAGCAGGCAGAATCTGGCAGGCAGGAAGAGAGTAAAATTTAGTGAGACTGAACTTGACAGAAGAGTTGTAATTAACTGAAGAAGACAGGATAGAATGGGATTGCATTTACAGGTTGCCAAGAAAGGCTACCTCTTCAAGAGATAGAGAGAGAGAGAGAGAGAGAGAGAGAGAGAGAGAGAGAGATGAAGGACTTAGTTGGGGAAGGGGGAGTCACCTGAGGATGTTAGATGATGAAAGAAGAAAAAGATATTTTAGGCAAATGATCTCCATTTTTTTTCCAGTGAAATATAAGGAAAAGTTCTCAGCTGGGAGTCTATAATGTAGACAATAAAGGATAAATTTATATATGACTGTTAGTTTGGCTCCTTTTCCTTTTAATCCTATATACATTCTCAAAAGAACAACTATATCTCCAAATGTGGCCAGAGTTTGCAGAACAAAGTTCAGGAAGATGACTTGCTAAGTATTTTGCATTCTGGCTTCCAGCCCATTACTCAATTATAATTCCTCTCTCCAAAATTACCAATGATCTCTTAATTGTCATAGCTAATGGACTTTTCTCAGTTCTAATCCTTCAGAACCTATCTGCTTTATTTGACCCATGTTTCTCTCTGCATATGCTATCCTTTATGGATTGATATGACACTGATCTCTCATTTATTTCCTATCTGTATGACTACACCTCAGTCTTCTTTTGGGAATACTTCTGGATTTATATGACACTGATCTCTCCTAATTTATTTCCTATCTGTATAACTACTCCTCAGTCTTTTTTGGGGAATACTATCAGCTCCAATAGGATGACTCAGATTTTCATATATAACTCCAATATCTCCCATAAATTTCCATTCTTATTCTGACCCAAGAAGAATGAGAAAAGGACATTATACTTGACAATAAAAAGCTCACTATTTACTAAAATGGAGGGCAGTTTCTGAATGAATGATGAAGGAGGTGAGATTGTAGACAGTCATCAAGGAGGTTAGCCACAAGGAGCGGGAGGGGGGAACTCTACTGCAGTTAACACTCGGATGTGTCTTGCTTTGAGGTCTGAAGTTATGAATTGTTGGAAGCTTTTCTTTCTCTTCTAGCATTCCAAACTCTGTCTTTGGAACCCTGAAGATAACTGAATCCTCTACTATAATTCTGCTGATGTAGCTCATTGGATGCTCTCAAATACCTCTTCAGGACTGGACACTGAAACCTGAGGTGGATTGCTGGAGTGTTCTTGTTCCAAAGAAGGCTTCATTTTTCAGATGAGGTTCTGTTCTTATCTTTCATAACCATGCTACTGACACATCTGGGATAGGTAAGGAAGTGAAAATCCCTAAGTAAACTAGCCCCAAGATTTTCACTTGGGAAAATGGGATGTGCTACTGGGCTCAAGTGGTCTGTCTAGCTTCTTTTATTAGTCTTACCATTTTGTGATTTTGTTTCTGTTGTGTTGAGACTTGTATGAGAAGTGTACCTAGCATCCCTCAGTTCTGTCTGCTTCTCAAAGTGCTGACTAGGACTTGGCCTTTACCACTGGTACCTTGTTCATATGGTCATTAGAAACTGAGGTGGTTATGGTAGAACATAGTTTCTGTACTCTAAGAGAATTCCTCCACCTAGGAAAATTGCTAGTATTTCTGATCTGAGATGGGTGTATTTTCCCCAAAAAACCTTATTATATACATATGTCAAATGAAAGAGTCATTATCATCCTCCTGGGCATTATCATAATGTCTAATGGTGCATTCCACCTGTCAGTGACATCTTGATTATAAATCCACCTGGCTGTGCTCAAAAGGAGACACATTTGACTCTTTGCATGCCATGAAGGACAGGGATTCAAATGTTTCTTTACATGGAAATCCTGAACTCTTGATTCCCACTGTGATAGTCTATATAGGTATGCAGTTACAAGAATGTCAAAAGGGAACATTCAGCAGCTGATGATGAACAAGCAAAGAGTTCCAAAGCAGATCCGATACATACAACCTACTAACTACTTGGTCTTCATAGGGTAATGATGCCAAAGTGAAGGTCTACAGAGCCGTTGCACTGACCTCATTACTGTATGCCTGTGAAACCTGGACAGTCTACCAGCGCCACGTCAGGAAACTGAATCACTTCCATTTAAATTGTCTTATAAAAATTCTGAAGATCACCTGGCAGGAGAAGATACCAGACATTGAGGTCCTTTCCTGGATCTAAAGTGCCAAGCATTCAAATGTTACTATAGAGAGTGCAAGTACCATAGGCTTGCCATGCTGTTCTAATGCCAAATGTACTATTTTATGGAGAACTCTCAAAGGGCAAGTGCTCACAGGAGGGAAGGACACTCTCAAGTCTCTCAAGAACTCTGGAATTGATTGGGTAGCATGGGAGACACCAGCCCCTCTTTAGAGATGGGACTGCACTCTATGAGAATGGGAGAATGGAAAGCAGCTAAAAGGAAATGTGAGGTGAACAAATTTAAAGAACCCACCCCCGGGGTTCACATGGACTAATTGTAGCTGATCTGTGGTAAAGCATTCTGAGTCTGTATTATAAACTGTCTCTAACAAAGTGATGCGGTTTTGGTCTTCTTTGATAACAACAACATGGCTTAGAAGAACAGACACAGAAAAATACATCTACTCTAGCAAAAATTTTACAGGTGTAGCCACAAACCATTGATGCAAATATTACTAAATGAACAAAAAAAAATGGTAAAATTTGTTGTCCTTTTTTTTACTTAGCATTTTAACTTTAATTTCCTTTAGAAATTAAATCTATAGCAATATTTTTGTTTATGATACATACATCAATTAATAGTAAAACATTATTGATTTAGACTAAATAAGAATTCCAAATAATTTAATAGTCCTTTGTATTTGACAGTGTAGATGAGAAACTAGTACAGTTTTCTCACTCCTGATTAAGAGTTATAGAGTATTATAAGAATAAATGGTTGTAAATATTTTAAATATTAAATGTAAAGATAACTTTCTACTATCACATGGGTAAGATTCTTGCACCTACAACCAGATGGGAAACAGCAGAAATATGAAGGTAAAGTATTATAAAACCAGCACATTTTATTTGCATAAATTATGACAAAATATATGAACTATATGACAAAATAAGGGATCACAGTAGCAGAAAATACTAATAGCATCAAGAATTGACAACTGATAGAGGAGGAAATAGAACTATAAAAACATAAATAAATCTGAGACTATGGCTCTAGTCAGATAAACAGGGCTCAAACCCTTCTTAATGCTTCCTACTTGTATAACTTTAGACTAAGTCTCTTTGGGTCCCAGTTTCCTCATCTGTAAAATGAGGGAGCTGTACTAGATGGTCTCTAAGGACCATTTGTCCTCATAGTTATAACCTCTTTTTAAAAAATACTCCTCACTCATAACCAGTCTGTTAAGAACTCTTATTGCTTCTGGGTCCACAGTAATTAATTGCTGATCTTTCCTTTATATTCCTCCCTATAACCACTATAAGTTGAAACAGCTATCTCTTCTCATTTAGATTATAAGTCTAAAACCTAGGCTTCTAGTCTCCAGCCTATTTCTGTTATCATGAATAGTTTTGATAATGCCATTCTGCTGCTTAAAAATCTTTGTGGCTCTTTAAGGTCAACAACATATAATTTAAGTTCTGGAACCTGCTATTAAAGAGCCCCCATAATCTAGCTCTACCTCATCCTTACACATCTTCCCTTCAATATACTCAATACTTTAGGTTAATGGTATTATTCTTCACCCCATTTTTAAAAATACTGTCCTCTAGAGCTGCTGAAACCTTCTCTCTGAACTTAGAAGACTCCTTTTTGGTCAGTTTTTGTCAGTTTAAGTCATTTAAGTCATTCCCTTCTTTTATGTCATATTCCTTCCTGCATGAGGTGTAACATATCAGGCTCTGACAAAATGGGCAAAGGAGATATATTTGATGATACAAATGATAACAATCACTAAAAATAACATTAAAAAGGTAGCCTTCTGATGAATTTACAAGAGAGTGACTTTTTCTTTTGATCTTATTTTTCAGAATTTCATTACAAAACATACTGCTTTTATGAAAACAACCTACATTTTGTCTTTGGTTATGAAAAGTTTGCAAAAGAACTTATTCAAACCTAGTTTTCTATTTAAATGTTCAATCCCCTCTTCCCTTTACTATGACCTAAATGCCCAAATTACCGTTTCACATGTAGTTTTCCTTTTTGAGCTTGGTATCTCCAACCGTCATTGATCCCTCACCTTCAAATCATTCAGATATTTCCAACTCCTGAAAATAAAAGGGAAATAAGATTGAGTGGTTATAAAACATTAGCATGTTTTTTAAAAAGGTTTTGTTTAAGCCAACTACTAAAAATTGCCAATAGTCTTTTAGCAAAATCATCTAGAAAAACTATCCCAAATCAATTATAAGTGACCAAAGAATTACAAAGGTTGCAATATTAAACACTGATGTTTCATTTCTCTGACTTACAAAGATATTTTTGAAACCATTTCTTCTGTAGTCATGTTTATAGTCACTTCAGATCTCAACTGAAAAACTAAATAAACTTAACAAAAGCTATTCTGCCTCAAATTTTATTGATTCCCTTTTTCTCTAACCACTGCAATTCAGCTATTTATGAGAGAATATCATATTAATTCAATATTAGAATAGTCTTAGTGTGTCACAATTTTAAATCTGAGAATCAAGATCATCAACTACAAGCATGGAAGGAGTAAGGCTATTAGGAACTATAATAGTATTAATGTAATAGCACTCTAACTTCTTGGATATTCATTTTATAATCACTGAACTCTTTAAAAACTCATTTTTAATCTAATAAATTCAAAAAAAAACTGGTCAAAACAAATAACTTAGAATTTATGAATATATTTTTAAAAAGTACCTTATCCCAACTAGAATCCAAGGAACACTAATTTGATTTATATAAAAGTAGAATGTGTCACCTTAGGAAGACAAAAGTTCCCTTTGATTCTCTAGTCAAAGAAAGATTGGATGACAACTTGTTAAGGTGATCTGTATGAGAAACCCTCCTCTAAAAGGGACTTGTACTTGCTTCTAAAAGGAGTTTTTCTGGCCTTCTCAGCTATTACTTCCATCGTTTCTACTCCAAAATGTGTATACATATGTGTATACCATATGTTCTGATTTCTTTATGCTGTTTCCCTCATTAGAATGTTAGCTCCTTCAGCACATGGATTGCTTTTAACTCTGTCTCTCCTGGTTTTATTCGCAAAATGAAAGTACTGAAAAGATGTTTTTAGTAATTTTTTCAGCATATTTCCAGAAAATCCCATAACAATGTTTTCTAAGTCTATCTTTCCACAGACCCTTGAATAAATATCAGTTTTTCTAAAGAGGAACCTGCTACCTATAAAAGTGATAGATAATGGGCACAACAATGATCATCAATTAACTTCATGCTACATATAAGATTTCAGTAAAATTCCATTAGTATTTATTTTATTAGCTGCCTCCTATGCTCAATGCTGATGATATCTTTCCTCTACAAACCTTCTCCTTTCCCTCATTTCACTATTATCAGTCTTTTGCTTGGCTTTTTAAGATGGGCTGTCTCTATGAGGCAGGCTGGAACTCTGAATGTGGGCCAATTGGCTTCTCCTCAGTCAGTCTTTATCACTTCCAGAATTAAATGGAAAATCTTGTTTGCCTTTTAAATCCCATCCTGAATTGTCCCTCCTCCCTGTTCAGGTTTCTCATCCAGGACAATTCACCTGTGGAACCTGTGAATTTTCACTGGCCATCTGCCAGGACTTACTTGCTCTCTGCCTTGGGCCTTCTCCATTTTCAGTCTTAGCTAAAGCCAAATCTTCCCAAGAAGCTTTTCTCAATTAACCTGATGCTGATGCCTTGCTCTAACATTAGCTCTAATTTTCCACAAGTTTTTTTTTTTGCAAGGCAAATGGGGTTAAGTGGCTTGCCCAAGGCCACAACAGCTAGGTAATTAAGTGTCTGACACTGGATTTGAACCCAGGTACTCCTGACTCCAAGGCCGGTGCTTTATCCACTACACCACCTAGCCGCCCCTTCCACAAGTTTTTAACTAGGAGCACTACACCCCAACTTTTTAGGTATCTCTGACACCACCCTCCTTTTTGTATATAGTCTTTCCCACTAGAAGGTAAGCTCCCAGAGGGCAGGGACTGTCTTTCTTTTTCTTATTTGCATACTCAGGACTTATAGCACATTGCCTGCCACCCAGCAGAGATTTAATACTAACTAACCATTGACTATTTCATATAGCTAGTTTATACTTATTTATTTTTATGCTTTCTTCCCTATTAGATACTGAGTTCTTTGAGAGGAGGGACTATTTTATTTATTGATGCATCTTATCTGCCCATCCATCCATCTAGCTATAATTCTCCATTGCTTAGCAGTGACTGGCACAATAAATGCTTATTGAATAAGTAGATTTGACTTGAAATAAAGTTAAAATCAATCAGAACAATCCCTGTTCCTCAAAAGACATTGGGAATGGCAGTGGCAGAAGAGAATTTCAGATAAAATTCTTAGGAATCATTGAAAGAGAACAACAATATTATCAACTGAATAGATTTTTGCTTAAAAATGATTTCAGTTATATCTCTTATTACTACAAATGACATATATACATATATACATACATACATATATATATATATATATATATATATATATATATATATATATATAGTCTGTTGTTGGGAACAGAGTACAACCTAACACATCATAGACATTTAAATCTATTAATAGGCCACAAAAACATAAATAAAATGAATGAAGGTTAAAAATCTTCACTTTAAATACTTCAGATGTAAACCCCATTCATGAATGGAAAATTCTTTAAAAGAGAGTCAATTATATACCTCATATACATTCTCCTTATATGTTTCTTGGTCATAAGTTTTTTGATTTTTTTTAGGGTTTTAGGGTTTTTGCAAGGCAATTGGGGTTAAGTGGCTTGCCTGAGGCCACACAGCTAGGTAATTATTAAGTGTCTGAGGCCACATTTGAACTCAGGTACTCCTGACTCCAGGGCCAGTGCTCTATCCACTGCGCCACCTAGCTGCCCCGGTCATAAGTTTTAAAATAGCTTTTTAATCTGAAAAGGCAAGTCAAGTTTACTGCAATTGTTCACAGCTATTCTATTTATTAATACAATAAAAATGTTGCAATGGAGATTTTAGTACTGCTTCAAGTGAATCTTCGCTTTATTATTTTTAAAATTTTAGTAATCTGTGTTCTGGTATAAGCATGACCTATATAGACTGTGAGACTGTGTATGAGTCTCTCAAAGTAGAACACCAACATCTTTACTTGAGCAAACTGCTGCTCCCAGGAAGTCAAATATGTCGAGTATTTAAATGTTTCACTTGAACAAAATAGTAACAACATAATTGGGGCAAATTTAAAATTTCAGAATCAAAGGCCTTTAGCTTGACTTTTTTTCCCATAGGCTTCTGACAAATATCAGCAACTCTAATTAGTGAGAATTTGTCATATTTAATTTCATATGTGATTCCATACATTTCATTGACTATAGTCACCTTCCTGTCAAGCCATCCCTCTCTTTTCCAATTCTTCCTTTAGAAGGAAAAAGTCAAATCAATATTATCTGTTTTGCAAATGACTTATTAATCAATGTCCTTTGACTTTCCGTTCACCATCCTTGTGACTTCACATTAGGCATATGAATAGGAAAAAAGAAACAGTCTCAGCCCTTATGATGCTTACAACTTAATGAGGGAAGATATAAGCAGACTGAAAGCATAGGGGGACATTGTGTCTTTTGAGTGAGACCATATAGCATTGCTTAAGGAAAGTGGAATGAATACAAAATCCATGTTCTGCTCATTATAGAGATACTCTTTATGGAGAGTTTAGTATCCCACAATCCAGTCCTTCAGTCAAAGGGGAGAGAAGCTGAGGAAGATGCAAAGTTATGAGAATGCCCAAGGCTGAGTTAAAAAGCATGATGAGGAGATTTCTGATAATCAGCATATCCTGACAGGAGTATCTTATTCCATGGAATTGAGACTAAGGAATCAATATGATCAATTTTAAAATTATGGAACATGACAAAGATGAAGAGGAAACAAAAAATTGCTTAGCAGATAAAACAGATGTCACAAAGTGGATTACTAAAATTAATAATTTACTCATTGAAAGGTTCAGGACCTCAGAGACTATTACTTTAGACTCATTTATCACAAGAATGCTTATTCAGTTTCTCAATCTGGAAAACATGAGAAGCAATAGATGAGAAAGCAAGTGTTAATGAATGCTGAAGCAAAAATTATTTTAAAAAAGGAGATTACAGCAACGTATCACAAAGATCATAAAATGTAACCAGATAGGATTTATACCAGTAATATAGGGCTGGTTCAATATTTGGAAAAGTATAAGCCAAATTGATTATATTAATAGAAAAACAACAAAAATCAATTGATTATTGCTTTCTGTAGATGATAAGATGGTTTACCTAGGAAAGTCAACTATTATTGTCATTTCTATATATTATTAAATCCAGCAAGAAGAAATAGAGAAATTTAGTCTAAAATAACTATGGATAGTATGAAATACTTGGGTGTCTACCTATGATAAGCATAAGAACTATATTAACACAATTACAAACATTCTTTACACAAATCAAGACAAATCAAAATAATTAGAGAAATATTAATTGGTCATGGCTAGGCTGAGTCAATATAATAAAAATGAAAATACTATTTAATCTATTCAGTGCCATATGAAACTACCAAAGGACTACATTATAGTTATTAAAAATTCATTTGGAGTAACAAAAGTGAAGAATATAGAGGAAAATATTGGAAAAAAATGAGAAAAAAAGTGTCTGACCTCAATATATTTTACAAAACTTGAAATTGTCAAAAAACAACTTGATACGGGATGAGAAAGAGAAGTTGATCAATGGAATAGAATAAGCTATACTATATAAAGTAATAAATGATTATGGTAGCCTAGTGTTTGATAAACCAAAAGATCTAAGCTACTGGGGTAAGAAGTCACTATTCAACAAAAACTGATGGGAAACTGGAAATCTAGGGAGAAACCTGGTGTGATCTAACATCTCAAACTATACAGGAAGATAAACTCAAAATGACTACATGATTTAGACATAAAATGACATTATAAGTAAATTAAAGGAACAGGGAATAAAATCCTGACAGATTTATGGACAAGGGAAGAAAAGAATTCATGAATGAACAAGAAAGAAGTTCAAAAGAGGTAATGTGGACAATTCTGATTAAATAAAGTTAATATAAATTTTGTACAACAAACACAAAACAATTAGAAATAATCAGGAAATGGGGGGGGAATCTTTGCAGCAAATCTTTGATAAAGATCTCATTTCCTACATTATATAAGGAAGTGAACTGTATTTATAGAAGAGCCATTGCCAGATTGATAAATGATCAAAGGATATAAATAGACAGTTTTGAGAGGAGGAAATTCAAAATATCAATAGCCAAATTTTAAAAATGTTCTACAATGTCAAAGGACTAATGATGAAATATGTTCCCCAATATGTTCTTTTCTTTTTTCTTTTTTAACGGGGAGAAAGGAACCAATCTAATGGGGGAATTTATATTTCTGGGCATTGTTTTGTTTACTCCTCAATGGATAGGGTAGATAAGGGAGAAAATTTGTAACTAAAAACATATTAAAATTGGGGAAAAAAGAAAATGCACCAGAATAAAATCCTGATGGGGAAATCTAAGAAAAGTCAGTGAGTTATCTTTACAGCCCAGGTTGGCAATGAGAAAATAAACAGACAACAGGATCAGGATGGATTTGGGTCCTGATTTGTATACCAAGAAAAGAGGAGGTCCTAGACCCATACAGGGGCACCATAGAAAGAAAAGACAGAAATCAGCAGCTTTGTTTTCTATTATTCTGTAACAGGTCATAGATGCAGAGCAAACTAGGAAAGATTTGGGTCTGGGGGTAGCTGTCCAGGGTGAGGAATAGTTTCAGGAATTGGGTGGTCTACCCAGAGAGAAACAAGGTCAGAAGAAAGTGGTGGCACTATGGGTTAGGTCCCAAAAAGCAGAGTGGAGACTCAGTTTTAGCTTCTAGTCCAATCTGGATCTTGTAGAAGAAAAACTAAGGCAACAATCAAGACCAAGGGAAGCTTACAATTCTGTACCTTTGAACTAGCAGAACATCCCAGATGGCCTATAGTGGCTGAGTCTGGCAGCATTTTATTGTTTCCCTGAAACCAAATCCAAGTCAGCAATTTGCAGCCTCACACCAAAGAAGTAGCAATCAGACTTCATCCTGGATCAGACACCTTGGAAATTCTGAAAGCCTTCAGGATTCCAGTTCAAGCTTCCCTGAAATTTTGTAAAAATAGAATACTCAAACATCCCACAAAAGCACTAACAGAATCAGTTGAGCCCCTTTCTCCAGAAGTGTGCAAAGCAAATAAAAAAGAATCTCACTATAAAGAGCTATTATTATGACAAAGATGGTCAAGAGAAGAATTCCAAAACATTTACGAGTGTCAAAGAAAAACACACTTTGAGCATAAATTCAACTAGAATTTCAGGAAGAGATGAAGCAAGAATTACAAAAAAATTTTTCAAAATATATTTATTAATGAAATGACAGGTTTTTTTTTGGGGGGGAATATAAAATCAGAGTTGTGAAAGAAAGAACAGGGAAGGAAGCACAAAACCTTGCTCAAGCATCAAACTTCCTGAAAATTAGAATGGAACAAATACAAGTCAATGATCCTGTGAGACAACAGAAATTATTAATAGGAAGTCAAAAAAAGGAAAATCTAAGGTATCTCAAGCAAAAAAACAAATGACTTTGAAAACAGCTTGAGAGATCATATAATAATCATAGAGCTACATGAGTGCCATGACCAAAGAAAGTCCAGACACCATAATTCTAAACATTTTAAAGAAAAACAATTTAAAAGAAAACTACCCAGAGATCTCTTAGAATTAGAGAATAAAATAGAAATAGAAAAAAAAAAAAACCATGGTCACCTCCAGAAAGAAATTCATAGCCCAAATTTATAGTTTCCAGATTAGGGAAAAAATTCTACAAGCCATCAGAAAGAAAGTACTCAGTACTCAAGTACTGAGAAGTCAGTCAGTTTCACACTTGATTAAGCAACTTCATGCTAAAGAAGTGGAAGTCTTGGAATATGATATTCCAGAAGGCAAAGGATATATACAGCTTACCTCTAAGAATAACTTACCTAGTAAATCTGAGCATAATCCTACAAAGGGGAAAAAATGTACTTCTTATGAAATAGTGGACTTATTTCTGATAAAAAACAAAACAAAGCAAGAGAGGTGATAGAAACTTTAAAGTTCTAACACAAGTGTTAGGAAAAATATAAAAGGTAAATACAAATGAATAATGATAAAAGGCTACAAAGCGAAACTATTTCCATTCTAACAGGAGACGATCTATCTATCTATCTATCTATCTATCTATCTATCTATCTATCTATCTATCTATCTAACATTCCCTCTAAACTCTATTTTCATTAGAGGTTACAGAAGAGTCTAATTAGACAAGGTCTGGGAGTAGTTCTGTTGTGTATTGATCATCTTAAGGAAAGAATGGAATGAGAGGTGAAGAAAAATACACTAAGGGTGAAAGAAAAGAATGTAATGGAAAATTATCTCACATAAACAAGGGGAAAAAGGTGGTAGTAGGGGAAAACAGCAGATACTTAAACTTTTCTCTCAGCTAAACTGGTCCAAAAGACAGAAAAATAAACATACATAGTTGGTTACAAAAATATATTTCACTCAACTAGAAAATAGGGAGGGGAGGGAGAACGGGAAATTTAAGAGAGGATACATTATTTCCAAGCAAAACAAACTCTAAAGATGGACAAAAAGACTTCCGGCCAAGATGGTGGAGAGAAGACAGGCACAGTTCCAAAGTCTCCTGATCTCTTCCCCATCTATCACATGAAACAAACCTCTTAAAAGAAATCAGATCCAGAAAACCCAGAAAGAAAAGCCAGAAGAACAGATACCTCAGGATTTGTCTCCCGCAGCAGCCTTGGACGAATCCGGGCAGGTGAGTCTGGGCTCCCAGGGAGGATCTGCCCCGGATCAGCCAGATTAACAGCTGAATTGGAACCAGGAGTCTGAGGGCCTGAGAGCGGACCTGCTGGATCAGCGGTGGGGCTGGACGAAAGGGGCTTGGGTCCACGGGGAAACAGAGGCACTGGTGTTGGTGCTGTCCCCCTGGAGCTCCAGGACCAGGCTGGGGGAAGTATTCTGGTGCAGGAGAACTGCAGACACCATCCCTAGGCTTCTCCCATCTGAGAAACTTTGAGGGCATGTCTCCATTGCACAGAGGCTTTTCCTCAAACAAAGGCAAATTACTTCTGCCTCAGGCCCAGGTGTGTGAGCAAAAGAACCAGCCCAGCTGAGGAATAACCTCAGGCCAGGGTAAAGCCCACCATTGATTGAAGGCAAAAGAATTCAATAGTTCCAACTCCTGCCTTCCGGCAAAGGGAGAAGGCCTCCCAACCAAGGTCACCAACACCCCAGAGAGGGCAACCAGCACCCCCTACTGGCCAACCAGAAAAACTGCACTCAGTAAAGCCTTCAGCTATCCCAAGCCCAGGTGAACCAGCCCCCCCCCCCACTCAAGGTCTTAGCATAATGAAGAAGGGTCAGCGGAAAGGTGGATCCATAGAAAAATTCCTGGAAGGGAAAGACCCCAACTCAGAGAGACCTGGAACCTCTGAGGAGAATACAATCTGGTCTCCAGCACAGAAAGACTTCCTTGAAGAAATAACGAAGGAGCTTAAAAATTTGGGGGAGACAATTAATACCTTAGAAAGTACAACTGGACAAACACAAAAGGAGAATAAATCTCTCAGATCCTCAAACAAGCAAATGCAAAAAGAAATTAATTCTCTCAAAACTTCAATTGGTCAAATGGAAAGCTCTTTCAAAAGTAGAATTGACCAATTGGAAAAGGAGTTGAAAAAGGTTAACGAAGAAAACTCCTCCCCCCAAAAAAGAATGGAGTCTACAGAAACTAAGGACTCCATGAGACAGCAAGAGTCAGTTAAACAAAATCAAAAAATAGAAAAAAAGAAGCAAATGTAAAATATCTCATAAACAAAACCACCAACCTCAAGAATAGATTGAGGAGGGGCAACCTGAAAATTATAGGACTTCCCGAAAGCATTGAAGAGAAAAAAAAAAAAGCCTGGATTTAATATTACAGGATTTAGTGATGGAAAACTGCCCTGATATCATGGAATCGGAGGGCAAAGTAGTTATTGAAAGAGTACATCGATCCCCACAAGAAAAAGATCCTAAAATGAAAACACCAAGGAATGTTGTGGCCAAACTGCAGAACTATCAGATAAAAGAGAAAATCCTGCAAGCAGCCAGAAAGAAACAATTTAAATATCAAGGAGCCACAGTAAGGATCATGCAGGACCTGGATGCATCAGCTTTAAGGGATCGAAGGGCCTGGAATGAGATATTTCGAAGAGCACGGGAACTTGGAATGCAGCCAAGAATCTACTTTCCTGCAAAGCTGAGCCTTCTCTTCCAGGGAAAAAGATGGACATTTAACGAAATGGAAGAATTCCAAAAATTTCTGATGAAAAGACCAGAGCTAAACAGAAAATTTGGACATCAAACAGGAGGTTCAAGAGACACATGAAAAGGTTTAAAAAAAAAAAAGGGGGAGTGGTGGTGGTAAAAAAAAAATACACCTAGCCAGAAATGATGGACATTCATGACCTATCCATGAGACTACTATCCAATGGGATGTAACTGGCTTTAATCCCACTTGGGAGAAAGACTCTAATAACTCTCAGAATTTTGACTTTATTTGAAAGAATGTACAGAACTAGAAGGGACAGACACTCAGAATTTTCTATGACTTAGAAGATCTACAAAAAAAAAAAACCCCACTACCGCCCTAAAAAAAGGGGGACAGGAAAGAGACGGGAGGAAGGAGGGGATTGAATGGGGTAAATCTCATTACACTAAGAGGTACCAAAAAACCTATGGTAATAGTGGGGAAGAAGGGAGCAGAGGAGAAACACCTGAATCTTCTTCTCATCAGATTTGGCTTAAAGTCAACCTACACATACTCAGTTAACTTATAAAACATGTAACAATTCAAGTATTAAAAGGGGAAAAGGGGAGGGGGGACAGAGAAGGGGAAGGGGAGTGGGGGAAATAAGGGGAAATACCAAAAGGAAGGGAAGGGGAAAGGAAAGGGGAAAGAGAGGGGAGGGTGTGATATAGGAGGGCAAAAACACTGAAGGGGGTGGTTTTCAGAAACAAAAGACTGGGGAATATGGAGAAAAGGGGGGGAAAGGGGGAAAATACAAACAGAGGGAAGATAGCACAGAGGGCAATAAAGAATTAGTAATCATAACCTTGAATATGAATGGGATGAACTCCCCCTTAAAATGTAAGCAAATAGAAGAGTGGATTAAAAACCAGAATCCTACAATATTGCTGCTTACAAGAAACTCATTTGAAGCAGAGAGATACATATAGACTAAAGGTAAAAGGTTGGAGCAAAATATATTTTGCTTCAGCTGAAGTAAAAAAAGCAGGAGTAGCAATACTTATCTCAGACAAAGCAGCAGCAAAAATAGATAGCTTTAAAAGAGATAAGGAAGGAAACTTTATCCTCCTAAAAGGTACCATAGACAATAAAGTCATTTCAATATTGAATATATATGCACCCAGTGGGACAGCACCCCAATTCTTAGAGGAGAAGCTGAAAGAATTACAGGAAGACATAGACAGCAAAACTCTACTAGTGGAAGACCTCAACCTCCCGCTATCAGATCTAGATAAATCGAATCATAAAACAAACAAGAAAGAAATTAGGGAGGTAAATAAATTGTTAGCAAAATTAGATATGGTAGACTTATGGAGGAAACTGAATGGGGATAGGAAGGAATATACCTTTTTCTCTGCAGTACATGGAACTCATACAAAAATTGACAATGTACTAGGACATAAAAACCTAATGATAAACTGCAGAAATGCAGAAATAGTGAATACATCTTTCTCAGATCACAATGCAATAAAAGTTATATGCAATACAGGGCCAAGGAGATATAGACCCAGAACAAATTGGAAACTGAATAACCTCATTTTAAAAAATGAGTGGACCAAAAAACAAATGATAGAAAGAATTAACCATTTTATCCTAGATAATGATAATAATGAAACAACATACCAAAACTTATGGGATTCATTCAAAGCAACTCTCAGGGGATATAGTATAGCTCTAAATGCTTATATGAATAAATTGGAGAAAGAGGAAATCAATGAACTAAACATGGAACTAAAAAAATTAGAGAAAGAACAAATCAAAAATCCCCAATTAAGTACCAAATTAGAAATTCTAAAAATTAAAGGAGAAATTAATAAAATTGAAAGCAAAAAACTATTGAACTAATAAATAAAACCAAAAGTTGGTATTATGAAAAAACCAATAAAATTGATAAACCTCTGGTCAATTTGATTAAAAAAAAGAAAGAAGAAAACCAAATTGCTAGTATCATGAATGAAAAAGGTGAACTCACTACCAATGAGGAGGAAATTAAAGTAATAATTTGAAACTATTTTGCCCAACTCTATGCCAATAAATTTGATAATCTAAGTGAAATGGATGAATATTTACAAAAATATGAGTTGCCCAGGTTAAATGAAAAAGAGATTAAACAATCCTATCTGAGAAAAAGAAATTCATCAAGCCATTACTGAACTCCCTAAAAAAAAATCTCCAGGGCCTGATGGATTCACAAGTGAATTCTACCAAACATTTAAGGAACAATTGGTTCCAATCCTATATAAACTCTTTGGAAAAATAGGGAAAGATGGAACTCTGCCTAACTCTTTCTATGAAGCCAATATGGTACTGTTACCTAAACCAGGAAGAGTTAAAACAGAGAAAGAAAATTATAGACCTATCTCCCTGATGAATATAGATGCAAAAATCCTAAATAAAATCTTAGCAAAACGATTACAACAAGTCATCACTAGGATAATACATTATAATCAAGTAGGATTTATTCCAGGAATGCAGGGTTGGTTCAATATTAGGAAAACTGTTAGTATACTCAATTATATCAACAACAAACCTATCAGGAATCATATGATCATATCAACAGATGCTGAAAAAGCTTTTTGACAAAATACAGCATCCATTCCTATTAAAAACACTAGAAAGTGTAGGAATAAATGGATGGTTCCTTAAAATAATTAGCAATATCTATCTGAAACCATCAACAAGCATTATATTCAATGGGGAGAGGCTAGAGCCATTGCCAATAAGATCAGGGTTGAAACAAGGATGCCCATTATCACCATTACCATTTAATATATTAGAAATGTTAGCAGCAGCAATTAGAGAAGAAAAAGAAATTAAAGGAATTAGAATTGGTAAGGGAGAGACAAAACTCTCACTCTTTGCAGATGACATGATGGTCTACCTAGAGAATCCCAAAAAATCATCTAAAAAACTACTGGAAACAATTAGAAATTTTAGCAAAGTTGCAGGTTATAAAATAAACCCTCATAAATCCTCAACTTTTCTATATATGTCTAGCAAGAAACAGCAGAAAGAGCTAGAAAGAGAAATCCCATTCAAAGTAACCTCAGACAATATAAAATATTTGGGAGTCTATTTGCCAAGACAGACTCACAATCTTTTTGAAACAATTATAAAACACTTCTCACGCAAATTAAATTAGATTTAAATAACTGGGCAAATATCAACTGCTCATGGATTGGTAGAGCTAATATAATAAAAATGACAATTCTACCAAAACTAAACTATCTGTTTAGTGCCCTACCAATCAAAATTCCAAAAAAAATTACTTTAACAAGTTAGAAAAAATTGTAAGTAAATTCATATGGAGAAATAAAAAGTCAAGAATTGCCAGGAGCTTAATGAAAAAAAGTGCAAAAGAAGGTGGCTTAGCCCGATCTAAAATTATATTATAAAGCATCAGTCATCAAAACTGTTTGGTACTGGCTAAGAAATAGAGTGGTGGACCAGTGGAATAGACTAGGTGTAAAAGCAGGAGATGATTATAGTAAGCTGCTGTTTGATAAATCCAGAGTCTGGCCATTGGGATAAAAACTCCCTCTTTGATAAAAATTGCTGGGAAAATTGGAAGTTATTATGGAAGAAACTTAGATTAGACCAACACCTCACACCCTTTACCAAGATAAGATCCAAATGATTACAGGACATAGACATAAAAAACAATACTATAAGCAAATTAGAAGATCAAGAACTAGTGTACCTGTCAGATCTATGGAAAGGGAAACAGTTTATGACTAAGGAAGAGTTGGAGAACATCACCAAAATCCAATTAGGTGATTTTGATTACATTAAATTAAAAAGTTTTTGCACAGATAAAACCAATGTAACCAAGATCAAAAGAAATGTAGTAAATTGGGAAACAATCTTTACAACTAATGATTCTGACAAAGGACTCATTTCTAAAACATGCAGAGAACTGAGTCATATTTTTAAAACAAAAAACCACTCCCCAATTGACAAATGGTCAAAGGATATGCAAAGGCAATTTACAGATGAGATCAAAGTAATCTACAGCCATATGAAAAAATGCTCTAAATCATTACTTATTAGAAAAATGCAAATTAAAGCTTCTCTGAGGTACCACCTCATAACTCTCAGATTGGCCAGTATGACCAGGAAGGATAATGATCATTGTTGGAAGGGATGTGGGAAATCTGGGACACTATTACACTGTTGGTGGAGCTGTGAACTCATCCAACCCTTCTGGAGAGCTATTTGGAACTATGCCCAAAGGGCAACAAAAATGTGCATACTCTTTGACCCAGCAATACCACTACTGGGTCTTTACCCCTAAGAGATGAGGAAAAAGGGTAAAAACATTACTTGTACAAAAATATTTATAGCAGCCCTGTTTGTGGTGGCAAAGAATTGGAAATACAGTAAATGTCCTTCAATTGGGGAATGGCTTAGCAAACTGTGGTATATGTATGTCATGGAACACTATTGTTCTATTAGAAACCAGGAGGGACGGGATTTCAGGAAAACCTGGAGGGATTTGCATGAACTGATGCTGAGTGGGATGAGCAGAACCAGAAAAACACTGTACACCATAACAGCAACATGGGAGTGATGTTCAAACTTGAAGGACTTGCTCATTCCATCAGGGCAACAATCGGGAACAATTTTGGGCTGTCTGCAAAGGAGAGTACCATCTGTATCCAGATAAGGAGCTGTGGAGTTTGAACAAAGTGCAAGGACTATTCCCTTTATTTTAGAAAAAAAAAAACAGATAGCTTATTGTCTGATTTTGTTACCTCTTAGACTTCTCTTCTCTTGAAGGATATGATTTCTCTCTCATCACACCCAATTTGGATCAAGGTACAACATGAAAACAAAGTAAAGACTGTCAGAGTGCTCTCGGTGGGGGGGGAGGGGGGAGGGAAGCAAGATTAGGGGAAAATGTAAAACTCTTTAATAAAAAGAAATTTAAATTAAAAAATAAAGATGGACAAAAACATTCATAGCTTTTTTTTTCAGATGGAAAAGAATGAGAATTGGTGGCGGTGCTCATCAATAGAGGAATTACTAAACAAGGAAATGGCTGAATAAGTTCTGGAATATAAATCTGATGGAATATTATTGAGTTATAAGAAATGATGAAGGGGCTGATTTCAGGGAAACCCAGGAAGATTTATATGTACTGGTGAAGACTGAAGTGAATGGAACAGGAGAACAATTTATACAAGGACAATAATATGGTAAAGATGAACAACTTTGAAAAATTAGGAATTCTGATCACTGTAATGACTGATTCCTAGAGAGCTAATGATGATAATCCCACCTACCTCCTGATAAGTGAAGGACTCAGTTCCGATTGAGTAATATTTATTTATTTTGAACATAGCCAATGAGGAAATTATGCATAGTTATAAGAGGGGTTTTGTTTTCCTTTCATTGTCACTTGGGAGGGGGGAGAGAAGAGTGTGCTTGGGAGGGAAAGAAAGAAGGCATATTTTTGTTGACTGAAAAATAAAATAAACTTCTGTTAAGTGAAGTCAAACTAAAACCAACTTTCATTATCCATCAATTATTCATCTACAATTCTCCTACTTCTTATTGCTTTCTGGCCATCTCCCTCACAATGGAACCCTGGACACCTTTTCTTGCTAGGTTCAATGCTTTCTCACCACATATCTCTCTAAGTTGTCCTGTGTAACATTGCCATATCCCTCCCACCTTTTGTACTGAATTATTCTCATTAGAATATAAGGTCCCAGAGAGTAGGCACTGTTGTGTTTGCTTACATTTGTGTCCCCTACATTTACCACAATGCTTCACTATTTTTAGTAAATGTTTAATACATGCTTTACTTACCTATCTGTCTATTATATGAGTTTACTGCTCCTTGCCTTTGGACTTTGGAACACTGTAGTACCAGCTGAGATTGCCAAATAACCTGATTAGTAGTGTAGACAAACAATGATACCATGTGAATAAAATTGCTATAGATAGCTGAAGTATGGAAGTACATCTGGCATCTCTAAAATATGGACCATCTGCCATTAAGAAAGCAAACATTAAAAGGACAAGTCAGTAAAATGTATTTTAAGTTTTATATAAGTGATACAGTTGGGCCACCTAGTGGGGATTGATGAAACTATCTTTAGAATCAGGCAGATAATTGAAAAAAATTTTTTTTTCCATGTTCTACTTGTTTCTTCCTCTTTAAACCTTCAGCCAGATTACAGGTTTGCAAAGTGAAAGACTTTTTCTCACAGTATGGTTAGAGGAAGGAATTAAAGTTATATACATCTGATAGCCAGCAGGCAGGGATAACAATGGGGAAAGTGTTAAAAGAGTCATCTTATTACCCTAAGTCGCCCAAACTCACATCTTAAAAGTCCTTTCCAATTGGAAGATTCTGAATCTTTTAGATGTTCTACATTTAGCACTTCCATTTTCTTGCCATAAAATCTTTGCTTTAAAAAAAAAAAATCTTTGGAATCTATTTCCACTAGTGGGACTACTGTGTCAAAGAGTTATGACTAGTTATGTGGCTCTTGCATACAACCAGATTGATTTCTAGAAAGACTGTAGTAATTAATTAGTATTGTCATCACCACTACAGAATCTTCAATAATTCTGAGTCCCACTTTCACATAAGACTAAATGGTTGGAAAATATGCTTTTTTGTTGAAAGATGAATGGAACTAAGATTGTTTTGCCTAAAAAACATCAAGTTAGAGGGACAGCTTACTAATACTCTTCAAGAATATGAAAGATTATTATGCAAAGGACTATAAGTAATTGTCATCCATTTCAAATGGTTAAGAAGTGTATATTTAGAGGTTTTTAAAAAAAATTTTGCAAGGCAAATGGGGTTAAGTGGCTTGCCTAAGGTCATACAGCTAAATAATTATTAAGTGTCTGAGGCCGGATTTGAACTCAGGTACCTGACTCCAGGACCGGTACTCTATCCACTGCGCCACTTAGCTGTCCCTTATTTTGAGTTTTAAGAAAGAAAGGTGGCTCAGGGTGGACAGTCTCAACTTGCTTTTTACCCTGAATTATACTTCTTAAAGACGAGTTGCATGGCAAAAATGTGGAAATTATTTTTACTGATTATAAATTCATAATTTTACATGGAAAATTCCAATCATGGAAACATCAAAGTTTTATATAAGTCTACAAACAGTAAAAAGCTTGATTAATCAGACAGCCAAGGTTCTCAATAACAGTGAGAGTATTAAACTGAAAAAAAAATCTAAGGATGAACAGTGATGAAAAGTTGAGCATTATAAATGTGAAAATTACAGAAGACTTGAATTACCGGTCAGCTTACTGACTAAAAAGAACAAGAATATTTGCTGGCAAAAGCTGTCAATAAAATACCCTTATAAATAAGAGAAAATGAGTATTTTCTTTGCCTAATGACTCCTGGCTGTTCAATATTTGTTCTGCTTTGTCCATATTCCTAGTTTGCCCTCTGAAATTCTCTAAGCCATTGTTTAAAAAAAGCTTTCCCTAGGGGCTGCTAGGTGGCGCAGTGGATAGAGCACCGGTCCTGGAGTCAGGAGTACCTGAGTTCAAATCCGGCCTCAGAGGCTTAATAATTACCTAGCTATGTGGCCTCAGGCAAGCCACTTAACTCCATTTGGCTTACAAAAAACACTAAAAAAAATACACCAAACAAACAAAAAAGGTTTCCCTTTTCTCTCTTTCTCTAACCAATGTCTACTGCTTTCCCTTCCCTAGCAACCTCATTCTCTATTCTCACTACAACAACCATGTCCAGGAAGATGAGAGTCAGGAAACATAAAGACTCACGTGAACTAGATTTACTTGCTCCCAAAATGCAAAATGAGAAGCAATGTATCAGTTGCAAAGAGGCAGATTTAGGTTCAATGTACAGAAGAAATTCCTATTGGAAAATGAAATGAAGAGTTTCCAAATCCAGGGGTTCTCTCTAAACTAAAAACTTTCTTAAAAAGACTGGATAATTACTCAATGATATGGAAGAAATTTTTAAGTATTAATGATCTCTAGAGTCTCCTTCAACTCCGATTTTGTGGTTCTCCTGCAGCTGAACATTTATTAAACACATAACTATATTCAAGACATTATGCTATATACCTGGGTCAAGACAAAAACAAAAAATAATCACTTCAAGAAGTTTATGTGCAATTAGAAGAAATTACTCCTCACTCTTTACTATTACATCTTGACCTTCCTTCTGCATGACCACTCTAGCAACATCTCTTTTGAAGCACAAACTCCTTACACTACCCCCTTATTATCTACTAACTTCCAGATCACTCTCTTTCCTTGTGGAATAAATTTAACACCTGAGTACAATCTTCCTCTAGTCCAACATCTTACTTTAACTTCTCTCGTCTCTTTCCCATAGGAAAAACCGACTAACTTTAATTGTCTTTCCACTTCCTCCATTCTAAATCACTTCTCAATCCCAGTAATTGATCTCACCTTACCATTCCCCTGAAATTAATACCATTAAATTAAATACTATTAATTACTATTAAATCCAAAGGCTTTTTCTCAGTCTTTATCTTTTTTTCAATCTCTTTCTACTAGTTGTCTACAAACACGCTCATGTATCATCCATATTCAACACCTCTCTGAACCATCCAACCTATCTCTCCCAGAGCTCTCCTCCCTTTTGTGGCTAATCTTGAGAGACTGTCTACAGTTGGTGCCTCTACTTCCCTTTATTCTCACTCTCTTTTTAACTCTCAATATTCTGGCTTCCATACTCATCATTCAACTGAACCTGATCTCTCCATGGTTACCAAGTATCTTCTACTTGCCAATTAAAGCCCTTTTCTCAATCCTCAGTTTCCCTGACCTCTCTCCTGTCTCTTAACACTGTAAATTACCCTCTTTTTCCTATTTTCTTTAGGTTTTTGTGATACTTTTTTCTACTGTTCTTTCCTACCTATCTGATCTTTTTTTAGTTGCCTTTGCTGGATCTTCATCCAGAGAACAGAAGCTGAAGTTATTCCCCCAAAGTTCTGAGTTGGGCTTTCTTCTATAAACCATTTTGTGAGATGATCTCAACATCAATGCATTCAATTTATTTCTATGCCAATGATTTTCAGATCTACTTATCTACCTAAACCTAACATAAGTAGATTTTCCTAACCTAACTATTTTTCTACCCTAGTTGGAGATAGCTAAATGGCACAGTGGACAGAGTTGATGGCTCTGGAGACAAGAAGATTGGTAGTTGTTTGATTTTACATAAGTCACTTAATCTCTACTTTGATAGCACCTCTCAAAATGTGATGTTGCAAAAATCAAATGAGGTAACATTTATAAGATATTTAGTAAATTGCCTGGCATCCTGTAGCATTTTAATAAGTGCCAATTATCTATTTCTGCCTGTTCCTAACTTCTAAGGTGCACATTTCTATCTGTTTGCTTAGACATCTTGAACTGAATATTCCATAACACCCTCCAACTCAATCACCTAACCTAAATGGAACCCATCGACCAAAACTGAACTCATTATTTTTCCCTCCAAATTCTCTCCTTTTCCTAACATTACTATTACTGATCATGAAGGATACTACTATCCTCTCAATCACCCAGGCAGACTACACATACCATCTTCAACCCTCATTCTTACCTTCACTATCTATCTAATCTATTGTGGAAATCCTATAAATTCTACTTGAAAAAAACAAAATCAGCCCCCTTTTGATAGTGTCACCACTATGGTAAAGACTCTAAGTAACTCAATCCTAAACAGCTTGTTGGCTGGTCTCTCTAACTCAAGTTTCTCCCCACTCCAGTCCAATTAGATGTCAAACATCTTCCTGAAGTACAGATTTGGTCATATCATATACCCCTCTCTCCTCGTGCCCCATTAATAAATTTGAAGGATTCCATATCACACCCAAGATCAAAACCAAAATTCTCTGTTGACAGTCTCCAAAATGTATAAACCTCTTACCTTTCTAGTCTTCTTACACCTCACTCTTCTCTCCTCAGCTATCATGTACTGATCCAGCAATACTAGTCACCTTGCTGTTACTCCTCAGACATTCTATTTCTGAATGTTGCATTTTTGCTGGCTGTTTCCAATGCCTGGAACTCTTTCTGTCCTGATCTATCCCTTCCGGATCCCCTGGCTTCCTTCAAGTGTTAGCAAAAACTTACATCCTGAATTAAAATCTGACCTCAGACACTTAGTAGTTATGTGATTCTGGGTAAGTCACTTAACTCTGTTTGCTTCAGTTTCCTCATTTATAAAAATAAGTTGGCATAGAAATGGCAACCACTCCATTATCTCTGCCAAGAAACTACAAATGAGGTCATGAAGGGTTGGACATGACTGAACAACTGTTTTTGTCCTTCATTTTGGTATTGCTTTTTGAAATGTGCAATCCCCCCATCTCACTACCCTCCCCCCACCAACCACAGAAGGCAGTCTGTTAGTCTTAACATTGTTTCCATGTTATATACCCTGTTCAAATTTGAATGTGTTGAGAGAAAAATCATATCCTTAAGAAAAAAAAATAAAATATAAGCAATAGCAAAATTACATAAGATAACTTTACAAAAATTTAAATTAAAGGTAATAGTCTTTGGTCTTTGTTTAAAATCCACAATTCTTTCTTTGGATATAGATGGAATTCTCCATCTCAGGTACCCTAAAATTGTCCCTGATTATTGCACTGATGAATTGAGCAAGTCCATTAACATTGATCCTCACAACCATGCAGGTTTTAGTTTGTACAATGTTCTTCTGATTCTGCTCATCTTGCTCAACATCAGTTCTTGTAAATCCATCCTGGCTTCCCTGAATTTTCATCCCTCCTGGTTTCTAATAGAACAACAGTGTTCCATAACCTAGATATACCACAATTTCTTCAGCCATTCCCCAATTGATAGAGATTCACTCAATTTTCCATTTTTTGCCACCATAAATAGGGCTGCTATGAATATTTTTGTATAGGTGATGCTTTTGCCCTTTTTCAGGGTATAGAAACAGTAGTGGTATTGCTGGATCAAAGGGTATGAACTTTTTATTGCCCTATGGATGTAATTCCTAATTGCTCTCCAGAAAGGCTGGATGAGTTCACAGCTCCAACAACAGTGCATTAGTGTCCCAGATTTCCCACATCCCTTCCAACATTGGTCATTGTCCTTTCTGGTCATATTGGCCAGTCTGATAGGTGTGAGGTAGTACTTTAGAGATGCTTTAATTTGCATTTCTCTAATCAGTAATGATTTAGAGCAATTTTCATATGACTATGGAACTCTTTGATTTCTTTATCTGTAAATTGCCTCTGCATATCCTTTGACCATTTGTCAATTGGAGAATGGCTTGTTTTTTTTTTATGAATTTAACTCAGTTCTCTATATATTTTAGAAATGAGTCCTTTGTCAGAAATATTAGTTGTAAAAATTGTTTCCCAATTTACTACTGATCTTGGTTACAGTGATTTTGTTTATGCAAAAGATTTTTAATTTAATGTAATCAAAATTATCTAGTTTGTTTTTAATGATGTTCTCCATCTCTTCCTTGGTCATAAACTACCCTTTCCATAGATCTAATAGGTAAACTATTCCTTGAACTCCTAGTTTGCTTATAATATTGTCTTTTATGTCTAAAACTTGTACCTATTTTGATCTTATCTTGGTATAGGGTGTGAGATGTTGCTCTCATCCAAGTTTCTGCCATACTAACTTCCAAATTTTCCCAACAGTTTTTATTAAGAGAGAGGCTTTATCCCAGAAGCTGTAGTCTTTGGGTTTATCAAATATCAGTTTACTATAATCATTTCCTGCTATCTCTTTTGTATCTAGGCTACTCCACTGACCTACCACTCTATTTCTTAGCCAATACCAGGCAGTTTTGATGACTGATGTTTAACAATATAATTTTTAGATCTGGTAAGGGTTAAGTCACCTTCTTTTGCACTTTTTTGATTAATTCTCTGGAAATTCTTGACTCTTTAATTCTCCATATGAATTTATTTACAATTTTTTTCTAACTCATTAAAGTAATTTTTTGGAATTTTGATTGGTAGGGCACAGAATAATTTTAGTAAAAATTGTCATTTTTATTATATTAGTGTGGCCTATCCATAGGCAGTTGACATATGCCCAGTTTTTAAAATCTGATTTGATTTGGGAGAGAAGTGTTTTGTAGTTGTTTTCATAGTTTCTAAGTCTGCCTGGGCAGGTAGACTCCCAAGTATTTTATATTATCTGAAGTTATCTTGAATGAGATTTCTCTTTCTAGATCTTGCTGCTGTTATCTTGCTAATAATACATAGAAATGCTAGAAGATGATGGTGTGAAGGCAGGAATCCCTGGAAACTTGGTCCCCTCAAATTCCAAAAGCCATCAAATTATGACTCTAGCAAAAAACTAGAGGGGCATAACCCACAGAAAGACTGAGTGATACAATTTCCCAGTCCAAGACAGCTTAGAAGATCTCTGGGACAGGTCTGTTCCACTAGGAATATGGGTTGGAAAAAGGGCTGGGAGCCTGGATCCTTGGTGGGGGGAGGGGCGGTTTAATCATCAGGAACAGCTGGAAGGGGGTGATGAGAGAACTCTGCTACACCACAGTGTGGAATGGAGCACCTGCCTCAGAGCAGCCCTACAGTGAGAACCTGCAGTGGGAGTCGGCAGAATCATCTAGCACATCTAGAGCTCTCAGCCTATGGATGGTAAGGGGGTCAGGGGAGGCGGTAGAGGTCTCTCTGCTCTCCCTGGGGCAGGACTCAGCAGTTGGCCTATGCTCAGATCCAGGTTGCAGTTTGGGCTTCATATAGCTTCCACCACAACTAAGCAGGGACCATCCCCACAACTCCAAGGGCAGAGGGGGAGGACCCGAAAAATCTAACCACAGAAAATTATTTTGGTCCATGGAAGACCAAAACACATACTCAGCATACTCAGATGATGACAAAATTGAAGCTTCTGTATCCAAAACCTCTGAGAGAAATACAAAATGGGCTTAGGCTGCAGATGAACTCAAACAAAAAAGACTGAAAAACAATTAAGGAAGATAGAGGAAAAATTTGGAGGACAAATGACAGCAATGCAGATAAATCATGAAAACTAAATCAGCAGCTTGATAAAAGAAATACAAAAAAAATGCTGAAGAAAATAATATGTTAAAAAGCAGTTTGGGTCAAATGGAAAAAGCAACACAAAAGGCAAATGAGGAGAATGCCTTAAAAAAGCAGAACTGGCCAGCTGGAAAATAAGATAAAAAAACTCTCTGAAGAAAATAACTCCTTCAAATGCAGAATGGAAATAAAGGAAGTGGATGACTTTGTAAGAACTCAGGAAGAAATAAAACTACCAAAAAGAAAACACCCAGATTAAAAGAAAATGTGAATTATTTCATTGGAAAAGCAACTGACCTCAAAAACATTATTGGGCTACCTGAAAATCATGACCAGGAAAAGAGCCTAGACTTTATTTTTTCAAGAAATAATAGAACAAAATTGCCCTGAGATCCTAGAAGCAGAGGGTAAAATAGAAATTGAGGGAATTCACTAGTCACCTCCTGAAAGAGATCCCAAAAGAAAAACTTCCAGGAATGTTATAGCCAAACTTCAGAACTCCCAAATCAAAGAGAAAATACTAAAAGCTACCAGAAACAAGCCAAGTCAACTACTGTGGCTCTATAGTCAAGATTACACAGGATGTCTATCTACATCTACATTGAGGGTTTGTAGGATTTGGAATATGATATTCTGGAAGGCAAAAGATCTTGGTTTGCAACCAAGAATCAACTACCAAGCAAAGCTGAACATCCTCCCTTTCAGGGGAAAAGATGGACCTTCAATGAAACAGGGGACTTTCAAACTTTCCTATTGAAACAACCAGAGATGAACATTAAGGACTAACTATGAAGAAGTAATGATGTTGAACTGTTTGTATTCCTGTATGTGAAGAAGATACTGATAACTCATATGAACTTTCTCATTCATAAGAGCAGTTAGAAGAAACATATATAGATAAGGCACAGGAAGGAGCTGAATATGATCATATAATATAGTAAAAAGATGGAGTCAATAGGTGATAAAGGAAAGTATTGGTGGAAGAGAAAGGAGAGGAAAAAGGGGCTAAGATATTTCACATAGAAGTCAAGAGGAAGCTTTTACAAAGGAGTTGAATGAGGGAAGGCAAGGTGGAATGAGTGAGCCTTCATTCTCATCAGAAAGGGCTCAGAGAAGAAATAACATACACACTTAATAGGATATAGAAATCTATCTTGACCTAGAGAAAAATGAGCCAAAGGGATGGGATAAGGGGGAATGCGGGGAGGGAAGGCGGGGGGAATAGGTGATAGAAGAGAGGGAAGATCATGGGAGAGGCTACTCAGATATAACACATTTCTGAGCAGGGACAGGGTAGAGGGAAATATAGATAGTAATGGCAACTGTGGGAAAAATATTGATGCAACTTTAGTGGAATTATGATAAAGAAGGCAACTCATCCCAGAGACAGGGCTATTGGAATCTGAACACAAGACTTAAGTATATTTTTTCTCTTACACTATGATTGAAGTTTCTCATCCTTTTTTGGGGGGGAGGAGGGTTTATGATTACTTTCACAAGATTATTGTAATACTACAAAATAAAAAATTAAAATAAAAAAACATAAATATGGATGGTAGTCCTGTGACTGCTAAAGTTGCTAATTGTTTCTAGTAGTTTTTTAGATGATTCTTTAGACATACCATCATGTCATCTGCAAAGAATGAGACTTTTGTCTCTTCCTTCCCAATTCTAATACAATATTGAAGAGTAGTGGTGATAAAGGGCATCCTTGTTTCACCACTGATCTTACTGGGAATGCCTCTAGTTTATTCTTGTTGATGGTTTCAGATAGATATTGCTTATCATTCTAAGGAACAATCCATTCATTCCTATGCTCTCTAGTGTTTTTAGTAGGAGTCGGTGCTGTGTTTTGTCAAAGAATTTTTCAACATCTATTGATATAATCATATCATTTCTGATAGATCTGTTTTAGATATAGTTAATGAAACTAACAGTTTTCCTAATATTGAACCAACCCTGCATTCCTGGGATAAATCCTGCTGGGTCATAGTGTATTGTCCTAGTGATAACTTGCTGTAATTGCTTTACTAATATTTTATTTAAGATTTTTGCATCTATATTCATTAGGGAGAAAGGTCTATCATTTTCTTTCTCTGTTCTGACTCTTCCTAATTTAGGTATCAGCATCATATGGGTGTCATAGGAAGAGTTGGGCAGAGTTCCACCCTCACCTATTTTGCCAAAAAGTTTATATATAATTGGAATCAATTGTTCCCTAAATGTTTCACAGAATTCACTTGTGAATCCATCTGGTCCTGGAGATTTTGTCTTAGGGAGTCCAATAATGACTTGTTGAATTTCTTTTTTCTGAGACAAGGTTATTTAAGTATTTAATTTCCTCTTCATTTAACTTGGGCAACTTATGTTCATCCATTTCATTTAGATTATCAAATTTATTAGCATACAGTTGGGTAAAATAATTTCACACTGTTACTTCAATTTCCTCCTCATTGGTAGTGAGTTCATCTTTTTCATTTATGATACTGGTAATTTGGTTTTCTACGTTCTTTTTTTAAATCAAATTAACCAGAGGTTTATCAATTTTATTGGTTTTTTTCATAAAACCAAATCTTGGTTTTATTTATTAATTCAATAGTTTTCTTGCTTTTGAGTTTATTAATTTCTCCTTTAGTCCTCAGAATTTCTAATTTGGTATTTAATAGGGGTTTTTAATTTGTTCTTTCTAATTTTTTTTAGTTGCATGTTTAGTTCATTGATTTACTCTTTCTCCAATTTATTCATGTAAGCATTTAAAGATATAATATATCCCCTGACAACTACCTTGGCTGTATCCCATAAGTTTTGGTATTTTGTCTCATTATTGTCATTATCTAGGATGAAATCATTAATTTTTTCTATCATTTGCTGTTTGATCCACTCATTCTTTAAAATGAGGTTATTTAGTTTCCAATTAATTTTAGGTCTATCTCTCCATGGCCCATAATAACATGTGATTTATAATGCATTATGATCTGAGAAGGAAGTATTCAGTATTTCTGCCTTTCTGCATTTGATTATTAGGTTTTTTATGCCCTAGTACATGGTCAATTTTTGTGTAAGTGCCATGTACTGCAGGAAAAAAAAAGTAATTCCTTTCTATTCCCATTCAACTTTCTACAAAGGTCTATCATGTCTAGGCTTTCAAACTATTTACCTCCTTAATAATTTCCTTCTTGTTTATTTTATGGTTAAATATATCTAAATCTGAGAGTGAGAGACTGAAGTCTCTTACAGTAGAGTTTTGCTGTCTACATCTTCTTTTAACTTCACCTTCTCCTCTAAAAATTTGAATGCTATACCACTTGGTGCATACATATTTAGTATTAAAGTTGCTTCACTGACTATGTACCTTTTAGGAGGATATAGTTTCCTTCCTTATCTCTTTTAATGAAATCTATTTTTGCAGTTGCTTTATCTGAGTTACAGATTGCTTTCTCTGCTTTTGTCATTTCAGCTGAAGCAAAATATACTTTGCTCCAACCTTTACTCTGTATGTATATCTCTGCTTCAAATGAGTTTCTTGTAAGTAGCATCTTATAGGACTCTGGTTTTTAATCTAGTCTGCAATTCGCTAACGTTTTATGGATGAGTTCATCTCATTCACAATCAGTTATAATTGCTAATGTTTTATTGCCTTCCATGCTATCTTCCCTCTGTTTATATTTTTACCCTTTTTTAACTTTATCCATATTCCCCAATATTGTTTCTGAATACCACTACCTTCAGAGTATTTGCCTTCTTGTATCCAACCCCCCACCCCTTTCTTTTCCCTTTTCCTTTGCCCCTTCTTCCGTTAGTTCCTCTTTTCCTCCCCCCTCCCCATTTTCCCTTTTAATACTTGAAATACGGTAAGGTAGTTTCTCAACATAATTGAGTGTGTCTATGTTAGCTCTAGGCCTAATCTGATGAGAGTAAGATTCAGGCGGTTCTCACCTCCTCCTTTCTCCCCCTCTTTTGCAACAGGTCCTTTGTACCTCTTTATGTAATGTGATTCACCCCATTCAATCTCCTCCATCTTTCTGTCTCTTTACTGCCCCCCCTCTTTTAAGGAGGTATTGTTCTTAAATCATTCTATCAGAGTCATGGATAAGTCATGAGTGTCCATCACTTCTAGTTAAATATATTCTCTCTAATAGAGTTACAATTCTCAAAAGTTATGAGAATCTTTCTCCTAGATGGAGATAAGTAGTTTTTTTCCCCTTTACCCGGTTTTTAAACCTTTTCATGTGTCTCTTGAGACTCCTGTTTGATGTCCAAATTTTCTGTTTAACTCTGGTCTTTTCATTAGGAAAAGATTGAAGCCTCCTATTTCATTATATGTCCATCTTTTCCCCTTGAAGAGAAGGTTCAGTTTTGCTGGATAGTGGATTTTTGGCTGCATTCCAAGCTCCCTTGCTCTTTGGAATATCTCATTCCAGGCCCTTCAATCCCATAATGTTGATGCAGCCAGGTCCTTTGTAATCCTTAATGTGGTTCCTTAGTATCTAACTTCTTTCTTTCTGGTTGCTTGCAGGATTTTTTTTCTCTGATTGTTCTGGAATTTGGCCACAATAGTCCTTGGTGTTTTCATTTTGGGATCCCTTTCCAGAAGGGATCGATGTAGTCTTTCAATAACTATTTTGCCCTTTGGTTCAATGATATCAGGGCAGTTTTCTATCACTAAATCCTGTAATAAGAAGACCAAGCTTTTTTTTCCTCTTCAATATTTTCAGGAAGCCCAATGATTCTTAAGTTGTCTCTCCTGGTTCTATTCTTGATGTCAGTGGTTTTGCCAATGAGGTAACTTAATTTTTTTTTCTATTTTTTCCAACTTTTTGGTTTTGTTTAACAGATTCTTGTTGTCTTATGAAGTCATTAGTTTCCACAGATTCCATTCATTTTTTTTAACAGAAGAATTTTCTTCATTTACCTTTTGCAACTCCTTTTCCAATTGGTCAATTCTATTTTTGAAGGTGTTTTCCATTTTCCCAATTGCAGTTTTGAGAGAATTATTTTCTTTTTGCTTTTAACCAATTGTGTTTTCCAAGGATTTATTTTCTTGTTGCGACATGTTAATTTTCTCTTTTAAGGTTTTAACTTTCTCTTGAGTTTCTTTTCCCAATTTTTCTAACTGATTTTTAAACTCCTTCCTGATTTCTTCTAGGAAGGCTTTCTGGGCTAGAGACCAAATCATATTCTCCTCTGAAGTTCTAGATCTCTCTGGGTTAGGATCTGTTATCAAGGTAGTTTTATAGGGACTCCCCTTCCACTGGCCTTTCTTTGTTTTCCTAGGATCTTGTGTTGGGCGAGGGGCTGGTTCACAGTCCTTTTGGCGTTGAGATCCCTAGAGGTTTTGCTCTTGGGTTTAGTAACTCCAAGTGGTCCAGCTAGTAGGGGGTGCTAGAGGCTTTACTCACTGACTTTAATAACTCCAACTGGGTGAGTCACTAGGGGGTCCTATTACTTTCTATGGAGTTTGACTTGGTTTCAGACCCTCTCTCTAGGCTTTGAGGGCGTGGGTGGTGCTCTGAATACTCTTATCCTTGAAGAATGTGGGCTGTGCCCTGGGGTGAAGTAGTTAATCTTCCTTTCAGCTGAGGGAGCTCAACTGCCCATGCCTGAGCCTGGGGGGTGGGGCTGTTACTATGTCTGTTCTGGGAAGAGGTCTCTGCTGAAAGTAAGAAGTTTATGGCCCTGAGCCTAGTAGACAGATGTCCAATCACCCATGCAGCTCTCTGTGCTGGGACTCTCCCTCCAGCCCCGTTGGTACTCCCCAGACCTCTGCTTCTACCACCAAAGCCTCCAAGGCTGGACCTCTGGCTTCACCCCGCCTCCACTGGCTCTCTGTTCTCTGCTTCTGGTTCACCCAGAGTCCCTTGAGACAGACCTTGATGATAGATTTTCTTCTCCTAGCTTCTCTTTCAGGGTTTTGTCAATCGAATTTCTCTTAAGAGCTTTCTTTCATGTTATTTCTGAGGGGAAACTGGGAGACCTTAGCTCAGTGCCTGGCTTCTCTACACTACCTTGGCAGGAAATTCTGTCCTTCATTTTCAAAGAAGACCATGTCTTTGGGGAGGTGACAAGCACATGAATTGGATTTGAATCAGGGGGTGCCATGCTAAGTCACCAGCCTCACGTTTTCCTCCAGATCCATCTGGGCCCAGGATCCAGATATGAATCAGGACAACTGCAGCTGGACCTACATGAGAGGAAATCTGGATTAAGTGACTTTCCAAAGGTCACACAGCTAGGTAGTGGCAAGTGCCTGAGGCTGGATTTGAACTCCTGTCCTCCTGACTCTAAGTTTAGTACTCTATCCATTGTGCCATCTAGATGCCCAACTGAAAAAACTGCAACTTCTTTAGCATTTTTGTGGCTCAGGTCAATTCTACTTATTATGATGTTATTTTCTACAGTATCTTTTTTTGTGCTTCTTTTATCAAACTATTAATTCTTTTTTCATACTTTTCTTGTATCACTCTCACTTCTTTTCCTAATTTTTCTTTTGATATTTTCAGGAATTCTTTTTGGGCTTGTGCCCCCATATTTCTTGAGGCTTTCCTTGTAGCTATTTTCATATTATGTTCTTTTTCTGAGTTCATGTCTTGGTCTTCCCTATCACAGAATTGGCTTTTTATGTTCAAGGTCTTTTTTGTCATTGCCTGTTCATTTTTCCAGTTTCTTCATGACTTTGAATTTCTTTTTGTACTTCTATTTTTAGGTTTAGTTCTGGGATTCTGGAAGTTTTTGGTGCTTCCATGGTGATGTGATCCAGGTCCCACTCCCTTGTCTTTGCCCAGGAAGGGCCTCGGGTTCCATGTAGCCACAAACATGAATGATCTTCTCTGCTTTGGAATTGAGACAAGGACCCCTGTTCCCTTGTGACTGACCAGCATTCCTTTCTGCCCTAGAACTGCAACCCAGATAGCAACAGCTATCCCCAGTGCCAATAAAAGATCCCCCCGTAATCTTTTTCTCACCAATTATACTATACTCTTTACCATCTCTAGGCTGAGAAACCCCGAAACTTCTACTACTGCCCTTGTTTCCAGATAGGCATCCACCCTGGTGTCAGACCTCTTCTGCAAATTTAAGTGTTTTTTTGGGAAAAACTCATCCTGGCTTTTTTGTTAGCTCTATCCCTCCACAAGTTAATTTCAAACAATGTTTTGAATTTGTTTGGAAGGAATGTTGAGAGACAGAGTTCAACTGGGCTACTGTCTCTCATCTGCCATTTTTATTATACCCTCTGGAGATATTTTAAAGAAGAAAAGAATGGATTGGGTGTGAAGAATATTAACTATCTTTTAAGTATTTGAAGGGTTATTGCATGGAAGAATTAGATTTGTACTGCTTTACTGTAGAGGTCAGAAACAATGTGAGGAAGTTATAAAAAGGGAAATTTAGGCTTGGTACAATGAAAAGCTTCCACAACAATCAGTTCTCCCAAAGTAAAATGGGTTGTTATGCTGAGAATTTCACTGAAAGTTTTCCAGAAAAGGCTGAAAGGTTGAGTTATGCTGTAGAGAAGATTTTTACAAAGCCCCTTCAAAGACTGAGATTCTGTGATTCAATTACAAGTCATTTCTTTACTCATCTTGGGCCTTAATACCTCTTTAATAGTTTTATTATCTTACATACAATCTAAAGATTTTCTCTTTGGAAGAAAGGTGAATAGGTCTACCTTCTGTTTGACAGTTATCAATCTCCAGTCTACTCTCAATAACATTCCTATCCTTTATCCAATCTTCCTTTTTACCAATATAATCATTATTTCCAATATGTCTTTTTTTAAAAAAATTCACTTCTTTTAAACCATTTTTCTTTCCTTATTTTGAATTTTAGGATTCCTGACACTATCCTTACAGAACCAAGGGAATATGCTGTTAATTGAGGGTACAGTTGCATTGTGAACTGACTAGCAGCTTCTCTCAGCAAAGCATTAGCTCAGATCTTGGCTTGAATTATAGTCAACCTTGGCACTATACTATAAGTGATTCATTAATTAATTTTAGGATTTTTTTTCTCCTATAATCTAAAAAACAGGATCATCAGGATAATAGAACCCACAGTAGCTGCCTACCTCCAGGAGTCTTAATTTGTTTGGCAATTTGCCAGAAGACCAAAAAGGAAGAAAAACATGCAGCTACTATTTCCTTTGGGATATCTGCAGACACTATATGATGTCAGTATTGCATCAACTCCAAAGTCAAATCAAAGTTTACAAAGCAATGACTATAGCACCTACTGAAGTAGGTCATTGGATACTAAGAAGATGTATGCCATCATCTCCTATCTTTTAACCAAGTTGTCTATCCATGTGATATCATCATGCTTTTTCTTTATCCTTCTCTACTGCTCTCCTATTTGAATTCCATTATTTTCCCCCTTCTTATTCTAAATACAACTATATTATAGGAAATTTCTATCTCCTCTAGCAGCAGTCAAGAACATTTTTAGTCTGACAAATACAACTAGGAAATAGAGATCCAATGAGGATGTTAACTTTGGCTGCCTCTATACATATTGGCATTGGATGATACATTTAAGTGACAACAGCATCACTAACATTCAGGTCCTAGGAAGGGGTCTTCCAGTAGTGAAGCAATATTTAAAATTTTACAGTTTCACTTTGCTGGATTCATAGAAATGAATGAATGATAGCAACAGGCTACTCCTTATTAGTTGATTTCCGGTAGTGTGAGCAGGTGGGTGACTAAATACTACTGGCAAGGTCATCACAAAATAATATGAACTATTCTGAAACAACAGATACAACAATTAGGTAGTAATTTAAAATCATAAAGTTCTTTTTGGGTAATGACACTGGGAATAATAAGTATAACAAGCAGTTACAAAAAAAGGACATATTCTAAAACAACAGAAGCCTTAGCAACAATGGAATAGTCTCATATATGCAGTAGGGAATGAACCAGCAGCCACAATCTAAGCTTTAGAGACACTTTAAATTCTACTCCCTAGCAAGTACATAATGATACCGACTAAATGAACAAGGCCCAGAAACCACAATAAGAACTGGCCGCTGTCTTCAAAGATGAAGAATTTCAATTATCTGCACTAATGCAATTTAAATTAACTGAATACCCTAAATAGACAGGTAAGATATAAATAATCTAGGAATTTACTGTGTAGCAGGGGGGAAAAGAGGCTGGAATTCAAAATCTATGATGAATTCATTATACAAATGATCGATCCCAAAATGATTATTGCTACATTGGAATACTGTCTTCCTCATCTTGGCTGCCTTCCTATGAATGCTCTCCATCTTTTTAACATTTCTCCTAAAAGGCAGATCCCAGTATTCCAAATATGTTTTGATAAGGGTAGAATAGGAAAAGAATTCTTACCTATATGGTCCTGAATAATATGTCCCCTTTTTCTTAAACTCAATTCTGTCTTTTGTAATTTATTTCCAACCCCCCCCCCCCCCCCGCCCAGTTCCTGACATTGTCCCAGACTGGCAATAGCAGGAACACAAAATAATTCTTAGTGGCTTAATCTTGTTATATAAATAAACATAGCAAAACCCCAGTTATAAGGAATTTTTAAAGAATAAGCAGTTCTGGATAGGCAGTTTTCTCTTTAAGCACCATTATTTTTACCATTTCAAATGAAGTATTTCTAAATGCTATATTTTAATACGCTGAAAATAATTTAGTCATTTCTTCACTTCTCAAGTGTCACCATAATAAATATTAATTACCACACATACCATTGTGCCTCAGAAACAACTACATTATTTTGGTCTATTTGACCCTATTAAAAATGGCAGCAGTTTACTATACTTTGTGTACATGTGTCTACTTTGTATGATTGTATCTGGAATTGGAGCAGGTCTCAGATCTTGGGTCCCCATTTGTATCCTATGTGACTTAGGTAAATCATTTTGAACTTCTGTTTTCTCATCTATAAAATGGAGAGGGTTGGTCTCAAGGATTCTTAACCTGGAATTCATGGATCACCAGGGGTTCATGAATTTAAAGGTGGTGAAAATTTATATCTTTAATTCCACAAAACTCTAAATGAAATTTAGCACTTTCTTCCCATATTTTAAAATATTCTGGGAAGTATACTACAGGCTTCAGAGTCCTGAGTCCATGACAGAAAAAAGGTCAAGAATCCCTGGTCCAGATGATTTCTATGGTTCCATTCATCTATTTCTATGATCCTTTTGTTCTTCCCTGTCAGGGGCCACTCCTTACTTTTAGAAGCATAGTTGGATTTAATAGTCCATCTAATGTGCTGAAAAATTGGAAACCAGATAATTTATTACATAAAATTCTAAAAACCTGATTGAGTATCTAGTTTTTAGGGTTTTCCTATGAATAAAGTCTATAAACATATATAGCGTCTGTCACATAGTAGGTCCTTAACAAATTTTTATTGATTCCCAGGAGCTGAAGCTTTTGGTGTTGCTTGTTTTTACTTTAGTTCTTTTTTTGTTTTGTGTTTTAGGGTTTTTTTTGGCAAGGCAATGGGGTTAAGTGGCTTGCGCAAGGCCACACAACTAGGTAATTATTAAGTGTCTGAGGCCAGATTTGAACCCTGGTCCTCCTGACTCCAGGGTCAGTGCTCTATTCACTGAGCCACCTAGCCGCCCCTTTACTTTAGTTCTTTAGGTCTTTTTCAGTATTTCTGGGGATTCACTAGACTAATGTATCTAGGTGTTTTAAGAATCCCTTCTGATTCTAATAATCTGTGAAAATAGAGGATGCTCTTTGAGAAATGCTTCTTCATTGCCAGGTATCTGAAGTCTCCAACAAACTTACACACAGACACAACACAGACACACACAGACACAGACACAGACACACAGACACACAGACACACAGACACACAGACACACAGACACACAGACACACACACACACACACACACACACACACGGTGAGTGATCCACAGGACTCCCATTTCTCCACCGCCCCACCCCACAGCTCAAGTGCTCTGTAAAATCTGAAAGCTCATTTAGGTCACTCCATTGTGGTTTTACCATTGATTTAAAACAGAGCTTCTTAACCTTCTTTTGCCTCACAGGCCACTTTGGAAGTTTGGTGAAGTCTCTAAGCTTCTCTGAATAATGTTTTTAAAACATAAAATATATATCATGCTTAAGGAAACTAATGCCACTGCTATTGTTATCTAGCTTGCTAGATCAAAAAACCTTTGTTTTACAGCTCTCTCTCCTTATACATAAATTATAAATTCATTTTTAAATATACATAGAAATTTGCAAGTCAGAACATAAATCCTGCTAACTGAATAAGTTCTTAAATGCAAAATCCTACAAAACTCCCAAACATTTCTTCACTACAGCATTATTTAGGAAATACAATTTAACAGACTTGGTTTCATAAATTATAGTTTTCTGAAAATTCTCTCACACCTGACTCTAGTTTATTACTTGAATTTTTATCATGTTATGTTTCTCGTATAATCACGATAATTCTACTTTAATTAGGTAGTGTTGAACTCTCCAAGTCTCTTAATAAAATAATAGGGTCTTATATAATTATTGAATTAAAAATCATAGATAGCATGCAATTTTAATAATGTCACTCTGTACAAATCCAATATTCCCTAAAGTAATTTGAGATGGCAACAAAGATGGGTACACTGGAAAAAACAATCTGGAATAAAACCATCTCCATCTGAATCTTTACTGGCTTTCTACTTAGGTGACTATGAACAAGTCCCCTAATCTCTGTGAGCCTCATCCTCCTCATTTGTACTATAGGGTGACCACTCAAGATCCTTTACAGCTTTCATGTATATGTTATTACTGTTTTTCTTGTACTGGAAATAATATGTAAATTTCAACAATTCTGACAAAACTAGAATAAAGTTAAGTATTTAACACTTAAAATATTAAATTGAAAAAAGAATGACTACACAAAGTCAGATATAATACAACCTATCATACCGAACAGAAATTTTTACCAATGTAAAATGGATAGGAACAAAACTTATGATTCCACTGCTATTTGTTGTTGTTCAGTTGTTTCAGACTTTGTATAACTCCATTTGGGGTTTTTAAAGTTAATTAATTCATTTATTTTGAATTTTACAATTTTTCCTCTAATCTTGCTTCCCTCTCCCCACCCCCCACAGAAGGCAGTCTGTTACTTTACTGGGGTTTTCTTGGCAAAGATACTGGAATGGTTTCTTCTCCAGTTCATTTTATAGATAAGGAAGCTGAGGCAAAGAGTTACAGATGAGTCTTTCTGACTCCAAATCTGGAGATATATCCACTGTGCCATGTATCTGCCTCTTTATTGGTACTGGGAACACCTAAATAAAAAAATCCCTTCCTCTAAGCAAGTTTGCATTACCTCTTATAGCCTTGAGAGCAACCTAGCATTGCGATGTAAGAGCCTAGTTCAAAGTCACATGGCTGGAAAGTGTGTCAAAGGTGGGATCTGAACTCTAGACTTTCTGGTACCAAGATTAGTTTTCAACTCACTATGCTCCCCTCTCCTCAGGCATCATCAATGGGACAAGGTGATAAAAATTTTAAGTTTAAAGGATCATAGACACAGTGCTGAAAGGGAGGGGATAGAACAAACTCCCCTCACTTTCCAGATGAAGACGCTGCAGCAGTGGACAAGGTAACTGATTTACCCCAGGTCACACAGGTGAGGCAGAATTTTGATGTGACTTTTGATTATAGAGCCAATGGTTCCTCTGGACAAGTCTACAAAATACTTCAACATATTTAATAAGACAATCACATTGGTAATAAGATAACCTATTTATATTTACAAGTAATTCATCTGGATAGAGCACTGGCCCCAGAGTCAGGAGTACCTGAGTTCAAATCCGGCCTCAGACACTTAATAATTACCTAGCCGTGTAGCCTTGGACAAGCCACTTAACCCCATTGCCTTGCAAAAACCTAAAAAAAAAAAATTAAAATGAAATAAAATAAATATTAAGTTTATAAAGAATTAGGTCTAAAAAAAGATAATCTTTATTATAAATCCTAATGCTGGGAAGAGGGGAGAAAGGCAGGAAGGAAGAAATGATCCTTACTATATAACTCAAAACAAGAAAAATAATATGAAATATATTCAGGTTAATAACCCTTCTAACAAGTTGCTCAATCACAGAGAAAAATAATTCTCAAATAATTCCCAGGATATGTAAAACAGTGCTCCCTTTCTGAAATCTCTATCTATTTTTGGATACAGAGAAAATCCAGATCTCAAAATACAACATATCAATTGAGCTTCATAGTTTATGATTGAAGAGGACATAGTGTAGAGGATGTGGGTTTAAAACTTGTCTCTGCCTATTTACTTCCAATATGACAATGAAAATGCTAACCTCTTTGGGCCTCAGTTTTCTCATTTGTAAAATGAGGTGCTCAAATGGTTGATCCATTAATATTCTTTCTTGCTCAACATCTACTGACCTATAAGTCTAGAGAAAAGAACCCTTAAAATCAGAAAACCATAAGATTCAGATCTATGAATGAAGGTTACCTGGATAACATTCTTTCTCTAAATCCTAAATTATCTACAGTTCCATGACATCTTACTAAAAAGTATTTGACATCTATATATTTAAAATTCATCTTTGAATCCCTTTGATTTCTCTCCAGACCCATGAACTCATAAAAAAATACATTTTCTCTGTTTTGAAGCTCTTCAGTAAACTTCAATGAATCAAAAGTTTTAATATTTTTATGTTTCATCAAGTCAATATAACCCTAGTCTCTGAAAGATTTTTTTCAGTGCTTTACTTTAGAACAAATGGAGTAGTAACTTTGTCAATTAATTTTCCACACCTCTTTAAATGATCTCATTTTATTAAGAATTGGGAACTGGGGACAGCTAGGTAGGTAGTGTATAGAGCACTGGCCCTGGAGTCAGGAGTACCCGAGTTCAAATCCGGCCTCAGGCCACTTAACCTCAATGCTTTGCAAAAACCTTAAAAATAAAAAAAAAAGAATTGGGAACTGGATCTAGGTTTTCCTTGTATTAAAAAACTCCCAGATAGAAACTTCTTTATTGGTGGGTATAGATCAGTACATGTGCTCCTTGCTATTTGCAGTCTCAAAGAACTGTTCCCAGTACAAAGAAGTCACATGACTTGCCCAAGTTATGAAAAGCTAGGACATGTCAGAGACAGGACTTGAACTTGGGGCTTCCTGATTATGAGACCAGCTCTACCCACTGTGCCACTGGTACCCCTTATTGCCTTTATTATTATTTTAAGATAGTGGTCAGAAATAATCTTTCCTAATGGGGTGAAAGGAGTGATTTACTTTAAAGGAATTAAGAGTTTCAAAGCAAAGTCTGGAAGCATCTAGAAGGCAGGGATTCTTTCCAAAATGGCCTCAAAACCATTCCATCCATAAAGCTGGTGCCCAAACTGAAAGCAATACTTCAAACAAAACTAGGACTTTAAGGAGGCTGGGCTGGCAGCTGCCTAAAATATGCACTTCTTTTAAAATAAGTCAATCTATGACAGGTGGTGCAATGCATGGAGCACCCACCATGGAGTCAGGCAGACCTGAGTTCAAATGTGACCTAAGACACTTGATTAATTACATAGCTGTGTGACCTTGGGCAAGTCACTTAACTCCATTGCCTTGCAAAAACAAAACAAAAAAAAACCCCAACCCCAAATAAAGTCAGGAAAAGAACACACACACAATGACTTTAGAATAATAATTGATAAAACAATCAAAACTAAAGGATCTGAACATATAATGGATAAGCTTGGCCCCCAAGAAGAGATATGAGAAGACATCTCTCTCCACCTTTCTTTTTTCCAGAAATGGGGGACCAGATATGAAATAGTACATGTAATTTCAAACTTTTTAAGAAATGTGGAAGTTTTTAAAAACTTTTTAATTCTTCATTAATAAGGAATAGCACTTTGTGGAATGTTACTCTCCTTTTCACAAGCTATATTCAACATACTTAGAATTTTATTTTCTATTTCTATACCTCTGAAGCAACTCTCACCAGCTCTCAGCATGTACTACTTCCTTACTTTTGCCTTTAAAATTCCTATCTTCTTTCAAGAATCAGTCCAAGTGCCTTTTCCTACAGGAGATCTGGATAGAGCAGCACATCTTACAGACAAAATAACTGGGTTTCTAAGTGACTTGCCTGAAGTTACAGTAAAGAAGAGTCAGAACCTGAAAACAGGTATTTTGATTCTAGGTAGCATAGTGGATAAAGCGCTAGGTCTGGAGTCAGGAATGTCTGAATTCAAATCTAGCTTCAGAAACTACCTGGCTATGTGACCTTAGGTAAGGCACTTAACCCTGTATGCCTCAGTTTCCTCATTTGTAAAATTGGCTGGAGAGGGAAATGGCAAACCATTCCAGTATCTTTGCCAAGAAAATCCAAAATAGGTTAGGAGAGTCAGACACAATTAAGAAACACCAAAAACTCTAATTCTAACTTTAACATTTCCTTTATATCATATCATTTGCATTTGCAATTTTAAAAGTTTTTTTTGGTAGCCATCTTATTCCCAAAATCTCGCTATTTTTTTCCCCCTATCAATTTCTGGACATATCCTTTATCAATTTTATGTCCACATTTAAGGAGCTAGACTTGATGGTCAACTCTAAATCTAAAGTTTATCTTCTCTTCATTTACATAGCCACTGACCTAGTTTGAGCCTTACTACATCTTGCCTGGATGATAACAAGAGCTTCTTAATTAGTCTTCCTGCTTCTGGCATAGACCACCTCCAATTCAAATTCCATACTAGATTAAAATAATTTTCCAAAAGCATAGGTCTGATCATGTCACTCCCTTATTCAAAAATGTTCAACATCTCCCTATTGCCTCTAGGATAAAATACTACCTTGGTAACTAACATTTAAAACCTTGCACTAACTCCAACTACCTTTTCAGTTGTATTCTGTATTACTCCTCATCATGTACATTAAATTCAAATCAAATCATATTATTTTATCAACTAGTTTCATGCTTTTACACAGGCTGCCCCACAACTCTTTAAAACCATTCTTACAAAACTCAGGTGTACTCTATGGAGCCCTCTCTGCCCCATACCCCAGTTATCAGTGCTCTCTTCCTCCTCAAATTATAAGCCACTTAATAATCTGGGTCCTTCTCTCTCATCTGAGGACAAGGACCATTTTTTTCCCTTTTCTTTTCCTTTGTCACCAGGCTCTAGGAGAGTAGGCTGTACATAAATGTTTGGTGAAATGAATTCTGTTCTTATATGACCATTTTGTTTTTGGTTTTGCAAGTCAATGGGGTTAAATGACTTGTCCAAGTTCAAATAGCTAGGTTATTATTAGGTGACTGAGGCCACATTTAAACTCAGGTCTTCCTGACTCCAGAGCTGGTGCTCTATCCACTGCACCACTTAGCTGCCCCTGCAATATGGCCATTTTTAAAAGAAAATATTTCAAAACCCATGACGATAACTAGAAACAATATAATTCCATCCAACCTTTATTTCACATTATAACAAGGAAGTTTGTTGATTAGAAGCAAGTGAAGGCTTCTTTTTGAATAAAAGTCACAATATTCATACTATCTAATGTCCAACTGTATTTAAAGGTTTTTCTTTACACTCTCCCTGTGGAAGAAAAAGCATCAAGAGTTTTTAATCCTTAGTAAATCACCTCTTAAGCCAGGGAAGGCAACTTAGGGCCTTCTTTTCTGATTACTTTCGAAGCAGTCACATTTCTCCCTAGAGAGATATCATTGTAAGAAAAGTGCAAGCAAATGAAAGTCACCTGTTGGGGCTAAAAGAAAAACTAACCAGAGACACCAGAACAAGAAGATCCTTCAAGTAAGTTCTTATGCTATGAGATTCTGGTTGACCTGAAGGAAATGTTTACTTAATTCTGGGGAAATCTAGGTTAGGATAAGAACCATAAAAATGGAGAATTAATTAGAAAGTATAACTAGATGTTTCTTTTCATTTTATACTCAAATGTTTAAAAATTATTAATGATGCTATTTATTACTTATTTGTTTTATTTTAATAAAGTTTTTATACCTTCTGGTTTCATATAATTGCCATTTATCTCATACTCGGAGAGAGTCATCCCTTATAGAGAATAAAAAAGAAAAAGGTTCATCAAAATAAACCAACAGACTGAAAAACCTGAGGTTGTGGTCTAGGATCCAGACTGGCCATGTTTACTTCACTTCTTACAAAGCAGCTAAGCATTCTGTGTTAAATGCTGGGAATACAAAGAAAGGCCAAAACAGAATCAAAGAGAATCAAAAAGTAGTCCCTGCTCTCAAGAAGAAGACAACATATTAACATCTAAGTACAAAGATGATAAGTCATCTCAGAAGAAAAGCCCTGGCAGGAAGGAAGATCTGAAGGGTTTCTGACAGAAGGCTGGGATTTTCCCTCAGATTTCTTCCCAAGCTTCTCTGTATTCCTCAACACTTACAGCATAGTAATATTTCATTACAAACATAAATCACCGTTTGTTAAGCCATTCCCTAATCAATGAGCAGATATTTTGTTTTCAAACTGTCCCTACAGTTTGATCTGCCTTCCCCTACTCAACCAAACTCCTAAGCTTATGTTTTGAATATTATTTTCCTTGTTTATCTTATATGAAGTAAATAGTTTTAATTGAGTTCATGCTCTTATTTTAACAATTCACTACTGTGGGGGCGGCTAGGTGGTGCAGTGGACAAAGCACTGGCCTTGGAGTCATGAGTACCTGAGTTCAAATCCGGCATCAGACACTTAATAATTACCTAGCCATGTGGCCTTGGGCAAACCACTTAACCCCATTGCCTTGCAAAAACTAAAAAAAAAAAAAAAAAATCACTGTTGTGAATCATTTAGTGAAAGATGGTTTTCCATGACTCCACAAGTTAAGCATTTTGGAAATTTCTGTGGCAGTTATATATATTAGTAACACCTACCTCAGATGAAAAGATACAATGGTCTTCTAAAGCAATCTACATTTCTCATCACTTTGAACTACTACTATGTATTTTCTCTCATATACAACTACTCCAATACATTAGAGATTGACCTAATTTATAGCTAATTGGATTTATGAAATATGTAAAAGATTCTATGAGATATGAGGTACTAAAAACAAGTCATTTTTACCTTTCTATTATGGGCCTTGACAGTAATAAGGAACATCATAAGTATTTTCTCTATTGCTCTAGACAGTGTGTCAGTGCCAATGTGTCTTGCTTTTAAAACTAACACAAGAAATTTACTCTGAGGTTTCAATGTGACCTATCAAATAAATTTAAGATGCATTAAACTGGCATTCACAAGCCATGAGTCTGTTAAACTGTGGCTGTGATTCTACATTTATAAGCATTATGGGATCATAAAAGTTTGACTCCTCATAAACTACCTTTTTACACAGATAATTTTGTAGCATTTTGTATCAACAGCATAACTTTAATGAGGATGAGAGTAAGTACACGTGTCCAAATTGCACTTGGTATAAAAAAAAAGCTATGTGAAAAAAGATACCTTAATAGTCATGAAAATATATAATGTAAAAAATGCACTCTGACCAATACATAGTGGAAAGATAAAAGCTAACAGCTCATATCCAGTGATATTTTATTTTTGATTTGCAAAAGTCACAATAAGGGGGCACCTGGGTGGCTCAGGGGACCTGGAGTCAGGGGTTCAAATATGACCTCAGACACCTAATAAATATCTAACTGTGACTTCAGGCAAGTCACCTTAACCCCATTGCCATGCAACCCCCCCCCCCCAAAAAAAATCACAAGACAAATATTGGAGTGGAGAATTACATCTTGTATATTCATTGTCATTCACTGAAAAAGTAAATTTTCCAGGCATACACTGAAAGCATTTAATTTTTAAAATATCTTTTCTAAACATTTCGTACTTTTTTATTTAAAAATGATTCTATCTAAGCTCTAGTCCTATATTTTCAGCTGCTTATTTGAAAACTCTGCCTAGAAAAACCAGACATCTCAAAGTCAACCTGTCTAAAACTTAATAACAATGGTCTTCCCCTAAAAATTAGGTCTTCCTCCTGATTTTCTCATTCTAGCAAATGGCATAGTCAATCTTCCAATCACACAGGCTCAAAACTTTAGTAAAGGAAAAACAGACTCCTGGTGTTCCCTCTCCCTCATGCAACATCCCCAATATCTGATCAGCTGCCCTGCCCTTTCTATCTCCTGTCATTCATTTCCTTTCCATTCCAGATGAGAAAGAAAAGGAATTCTGTTTAAAGAGACCATTGAAGATACAGCAATCAATGCGGACTCCAGAAAGAAAAAGATTAAAAAAAGGAAACAAAGATGGGTAACAAGAGGATACATGAAAAAAAAGGTATAATATAGTAAGAATGATTTCAAGAATATTAAGGTGGGATGAACTGAAGTTGGCAAGAAAGCTAAAACCAACTTTTTGTGGGGGATAGGGGGAGGGGAGCCACACTGAGGAAAAAAAGATAAAAATAAAAGAACAGGAAAGAAAGCTTTTCACTCCAGAAAGGATAATGGGAGTGGACATTATATCTATTACATCTATCTTTGAACAGAAAATTATAATGCACAATTTTATTTTGCTTCTACATCCTCTGCCAAGAAGAATTATTTTTATACTAGAAAAGGCAGCTCAAAAATAGTCAACAGGGAGCTGCTACCAGAATAGGATAGATAGTAAAAAAGCAAATAGCTGTACTTACAAGTTCAAGTCATCTGGACCAAAAGAATCACAATGAAGGAAAGAATTGGTAAATATGATTGTTGAGATACTGTTAGTGATAACTGAAAAATAGAAAAAAAAGGAACACTTTTTAAGACCAAAGGACAAATGCTGCTTCAATTTCCAAAAATAAATAAATAAATAAATAAATAAGGGGGGGGGGGGGAAGAATGTAATCTGACAACCATCCATTCATGAATTTGATTTTATCCTTGACAAAATTCTAGAGAGATTTATTAAAGAAGTGGATATTGAAATCAAGAAAAGTAGTTACCACATAGGGCCAAGCATGACTTCATCAAGCAAAGATCATAGCAGACAATTTTATTTCCTTTTTTCTTCAATCATACTAAAATGGAAAATCAAAGAACACTATAGACATCATTTAGATTTTTCATATATTTTGATAAAGAATTTCATATTATTCTTGTGGAGGGAATGGAGGGCTATGGACTAACTGAAAGCATGATTTGGAAATGGCTAAATAATCAAGTCCAAAGAATAGTTGGTAATAGTTCATTATCACCTTGGAAGGAGATTTCCAGCAGTGTTCTGCTATTTTACATTCTTATCAATATTTTAGATGGCATCCTTATCAAATCTGCAGGTAATACAAATCAGGAAAGGATGGCTAACAAAGACAGGAGCCATATATATCTAAATAAGATAAAAACACTGAGACATTCCTAATATGATGAAATTTAATGAGGATAAGTATTGTCTTCACTTTTGTGAACTGACTTCACAAGTGGATGAGGGATACCTATTTAGACAGACATTTGTTTGAAAAAAATTGATGGCTGTAGTCCATAAACTGGAGACGAGCCAATTGTGTGACATGCAATCAAAAAAACTAGTATGATGTTGGATTTCATTAAGAGATATATAAGTTTTAGACTTCCAGCCAAGATGGCAGAGAGAGGACAGGCACAGTTTTAAAGTCTCCTGATCCTTCCCCATCTATCATATGAAACAACCCTCTTAACAGAAATCTGACCCACAAAACCCAGAAAGAAAATCCAGGAGAAAGAACATCTACCTCAGGATTTGTTTCCTGCATCAGAATTAGAAGAAGGGCGAGACTGGATGCAGAGGGCTGATCAGCCCTGATCAGCCAGATTAGTGGCTGAATTGGAGCCAGAGAGTCTGAGGGCCTGAGACAGACCTGCTGGGGCCAGATGGCATTGGGGGCTTGAGTCAACTAGGGAGCAGAGGCACTGGTGTTGGTGCTGTCCCTCTGGAGCTTGCCGACAGGGCTGGGGGGAGAATTCCCATGCAGGAGAGCTGCGGACACCATCCCTAGGCTCCTCTGGTCTGAGGAACTCTGAGTCCAGGCCTCCCTTATGGCTGAGGCTTCTTCCAGGAACAAACAACTGCAGACTACTTCTGCCTGAGGCACAGGTGTGTGGGCAGAAGAACCAGCCCAGCTGACAATAGGGAGGGGAATGACCTCACCCCAGGGTAAAGCCCATCATTGATTGAAGGCAAAAGGATTCAATAGCTCCAACCCCTCCATTCAAGCTAAGGGAGAAGGCCTCAATCAAGGTCACAGACACCCCAGAGAAAGCAACCAGCACCTCCTACTGACCACCCAGAGAAATTGCACTCAGTGAGTAAAGCCTCTAAGGATCCCAAGCCCCTGTGAACCAACCCCTCCCCAACTCAAGGTCTTAGCAAAATGAAGAAGGGTCAGCGGAAGGGTGGAGCCATAGAAAAATTCTTGGAAGGAAAAGACCCTAACTCAGAGAGACCTAGAAGCTCTGCGGAGAATATGATTTAGTCTTCAGCACAAAAAGACTTCCTTGAAGAAATAAGGAAGGAGTTTAAAAATCAACTGGAAAATTTGGGAGAGAGACAATTAATACCTTGCAACAAGAAAATAAATCCTTAGAAAATACAATCGGACAAATACAAAAGGAGAATAAATCTCTCAGATCCTCAATTGGGCAAATGAAAAAAAGAAAATAATTCTTTCAAAACCTCAATTGGTCAAATGGAAAGCTCTTTCAAAAGTAGAACTGACCCACTGGAAAAGAAGTTGCAAAAGGTTAATAAAGAAAACTCCTCCCTAAAAAAAAAGAATGGAATCTCCAGAAACTAATGACTCCATGAGACAGCAAGAGCCAGTTAAACAAAATTAAAAAAAATGTAAAATACCTCATCAGCAAAACCACTGACCTGGAGAATAGGTCAGGGAGGGGCAATCTGAGAATTATTGTACTTCCTGAAAACACTGAAGAGAAAAAAAAAGCCTGCACTTAATATTACAGGATCTAGTGATGGAAAACTGCCCCAAAGTAGTTATTGAAAGAATACATAGATCCCCTCCAGAAAAAAAAATCTTAAAATGAATGTTGTGGCCAAATTCCAGAACTATCAGATAAAGGAGAAAATCCTTCAAGCAGCCAGAAAGAAACAATTTAAATATCAAGGAACCACAGTAAGGATTATGCAGGACCTGGCTACATCAACATTAAGGGATAGAAGGGCCTGGAACAAGATATTTCAAAGAGCAAGGGAGCTTGGAATGCAGCCAAGAATCCACTATCCAGCAAAGCTGAGCCTTCTCTTCCAGGGAAAAAGATGGACATTTAATGAAATGGAAGAATTCCAAAAATTCCTGATGAAAAGACCAGAGCTAAATAGAAAATTTAGACATCAAACAGGAGGTTTGACACATGACACATGAAAAGGTTAAAAAGGGGAGGGCAGTAAAAGAAAAAAACCTGCTATCCATTAAGTTGAAACTGGCTATATCCTAGCATGGGGAAAAAAGATTCTCATAAATTTTGAGAATTTTAACTCTAACAGAGAGAACATACCTAGCCAGAAGTGATGGACATTCATGACTTATCCATGAGACTGCTATCCAATGGGATACAACTGGCTTTAACCCCACCTGGGAGAAAGACTAACAATTCTCAAGAATTTTAACTCTATTAGATAGAATGTACTTAGCTAAAAATGACAAATATTCAGAATTTTCTATGACTGAGAGTGATCTAAAAAACACTACACTGTCCCTCTAGGACAGGAAGGAGACAGAGGAGGGAGGGGACTGAATGGAGTAAATCTCATTACACTAAGAGGTACAAAATAACTATGGTAATAGAGGGGAAGAAAGTATGAGATGAGAAACACCTAAATCATCTTCTCATCAGACTTGGCTTAAAGTTAACTTACACATACTTAGTTAACTTAAAAAAAATCTAACCTTTCAAGTATTAAAAGGGGAAAACTGGAGGGGGATGGAGAAAGGGAGGGCGAGTGGGGAAAAAGGGGGAACTAACAAAAGGAAGGGAAGGGAAAAGGGAAACAGGGAAAGGGGAAAGAAAGGGGAGGGGGTGATATGGAAGGGCAAACACAGGGAAGGGGGTGATAGTCAGAAACAAAATACTTGGGAATATGGATAAAGGGGGGAAAATACAAACAGATGGAAGAAAGCATGGAGGGCAATAAAGAACTAGTAATCATAACTTTGAATGGGAATGGGATGAACTCTCTCTTAAAACATAAGTGAATAGCAGAGTGGATTAAAAACCAGAATCCTACAATATTGCTGCTTACAAGAAACTCATTTGAAGCAGAGAGATACATATAAAGGTAAAAGGTTGGAGCAAAATATATTTTGCTTCAGCTGAAGTAAAAAAAAAAAGCAGGGGTAGCAATCCTTACCCCAGACAAAGCAGCAGCAAAAATAGATAGCGTTAAAAGAGATAAGGGAGGAAACTTTATCCTCCTAAAAGGAACCACAGACAATAAAGTTATTTCAATACTGAATATATATGCACCCAATGGGACAGCACCCAAATTCTTAGAGGAGAAACTGAAGGAACTACAAGAAGACATAGACAGCAAAACTCTACTAGTGGGAAACCTCAACTTCCCACTATCAGATCTAGATAATAAATTGAATCATAAAGTAAACAAGAAAGAAGTTAAAGAGGTAAACAGATTGTTAGAAAAACTAGATATGGTAGACTTATGGAGGAAATTGAATGGGGATGGAATGGAATATACCTTTTTTTCTGCAGTACATGGCACTTATACAAACTTATACAAACCTTGAGCATGTACTAACTACAAAAACCTAATGATCAACTGCAGAAAGGCAGAAATAGTGAATACATATTTCTCAGATCAAAATGCAATAAGTCATATGCAATATTAGGCCAAAGAGATATAGAACCAGAACTAATTGGAAACTGAATAACCTCATTTTAAAGAATGAGTGGACCAAAAATCAAATTGTAGAAAGAATTAACCATTTTGTCCTAGATAATGATAATAATGAAACAACATACCAAAACCTAAGGGATTCATTCAAAGCGACTCTCAGGGGATATATTATAGCTTTAAATACTTACATGAACAAATTGGAGAAAGAGGAAATCAATGAACTAAACATGCAACTAAAAAAATTTAGAGAAAGAAAAAAATCCCCAATTAAATACCAAATTAGAAATTCTAAAAATTAAAGGAGAAATTAATAAAATTGAAAGCACAAAAACTATTGAATTAATAAATAAAACCAAAAGTTGGTATTATGAAAAAACCAATAAAATTGATAAACCTCTGGTCAATTTGATTTAAAAAAAGAAAGAAAACAAAATGGCTAGTATCATAAATGAAAAAAGGTGAACTTACCACCAATGAGGAGGAAATTAAATTAATAATTAAAAACTATTATGCCAAATGCTATGCCAATAAATTTAATAATCTAAGTGAAATGGATGAATATTTGCAAAAATATAAATTGCCCAGGTTAAATCAAGAGGAGATTAAATACCTAAACAACCCTATCTCAGAAAAAGAAATTCAACAAGCCATCATTGAACTCCCTAAGAAAAAATCTCCAGGGCCTGATGGATTCACAAGTGAATTCTACCAAACATTTAAGGAACAATTGGTTCCAATTATATAAAAACTCTATGGAAAAATAGGGAAAGATGGAACTCTGCCTAACGCTTTCTATGAAACCAATATGATGCTGTTACCTAAACCAGGAAGAGTTAAAACAGAGAAAGAAAATTATAGATCTATCTCCCTGATGAATATAGATGCAAAAATCTTCAATAAAATCTTAGCAAAACAATTAAAACAAGTTATCACTAGGATAATACATTATGATCAAGTAGGATTTATTCCAGGAATGCAGGGTTGTTGGTTCAATATTAGGAGAACTGTTAGTATACTCAATTATATCAACAACAAACCTATCAGAATTATATGATCCTATCAATAGATGCTGAAAAAGCTTTTGACAAAATACACCATCCATTCCTACTAAAAACACTAGAAAGTGTAGGAATAAATGGATTGTTCCTTAGAATAATTAGCAGTATCTATTTGAAACCACCAACAAGCATTATATTCAATGGGGAGAGGCTAGAGGCATTTTCAATAAGATCAGGGGTGAAACAAGGGTGCCCATTATCACCACTACTATTTAATATCGTATTAGAAATGTTAGCTTCAGCAATCAGAGAAGAGAAAGAAATTGAAGGAGTTAGAATTGAGAAGGAAGAGACAAAACTCTCACTCTTTGCAGATGACATGATGGTCTACCTAGAGAATCCCAAGAAATCACCTAAAAAACTACTGGAAACAATTAGAAATTTTAGCAAAGTTGCAGGTTATAAAATAAACCCTCATAAATCCTTAACTTTTTCTATATATGTCTAGCATGATACAGCAGGAAGACCTAGAAAGAGAAATCCCATTCAACGTAACTTCAGACAATATAAAATACCTGGGAGTCTATTTGCCAAGACAGACTCAGAAACTTTTTGAAAACAATTATAAAACATCTCACACAAATTAAATCAGATTTAAATAACTGGGCAAATATCAACTGCTCATGGATAGGCAGAGCTAATAAAAATGACAATTCTACCAAAACTAAACTACCCGTTTAGTGCCCTACCAATCAAAATTCCAAAAATTTACTTTAATGAGTTAGAAAAAATTGTAAGTAAATTCATATGGAGAAATAAAAAGTCAAGAATTTCCAGGAACTTAATGAAAAGAAATGCAAAAGAGAGGGGCTTAGCCCTACTTGATCTAAAATTATATTATTGGCTAAGAAATAGGGGCGTCTAGGTGGCGTAGTGGATAGAGCACTGGCCTGGGAAGCAGGAGTACCTGAATTCAAATCCAGTCTCAGATACTTAATAATTACCTAGCTGTGTGGCCTTGGGCAAGCCACTTAACCCCTTTGCCTTGCAAAATCTTAAAAAAAAATTTTTAAAAATGGGTGGCTAGGTAGCGCAGTGGATAGACCACCAGCCTTGGAGTCAGGAGTACCTAGGTTCAAATCCGGTCTCAGACACTTAATAATTACCTAGCTGTGTGGCCTTGGGCAAGTCACATAACTCCATTTGCCTTGCAAAAACCTTAAAAAAAAAAAGAAGAAATAGAGTGGTGGACCAGTGGAATAGCCTAGGTCCAAAAGCAGGAGACGATTATAGTAATCTGCTGTTTGATATATCCAAAGAGTCCAGCTATTGGGATAAAAGCTCTCTCTTTGATAAAAACTGCTGGGAAAATTGGAAGTTAGTACGGAAGGAACTTAGATTAGACCAACACCTAATACCCTTTACCAAGATAAGATCCAAATGGTTACAGGATTTAGACATAAAAAACAATACTATAAGCAAATTAGAAGATCAAGGACTAGTTTACCTGTCAGATCTATGGAAAGGGGAGCAGTTTATGACTAAGGAAGAGTTAGAGAACATCACCAAAAACCAACTAGATGATTTCAATTACATTAAATTAGAAATCATTTGCATAGATAAAACCACTGTAACCAAGATCAAAAGAAATGTAGTAAATTGGGAAACAATCTGTACAACTAATGATTCTAAGAAAGGACTCATTTCTAAAATATAAAGAGAACTGAGTCATATTTTTAAAACAAAAAGCCATTCCCCAATTGACAAATGGTCAAAGGATATGCAAAGGCAATTTATACATGAGGAGATCAAATTAATCCATAGCCATATAAAAATTGCTCTAAATCATTAATTATTAGAGAAATGCAAATTAAAGCTTCTCTGAGGTACCATCTCACATCTCTCAGACTGGCCAATATGACCAGAAAGGATAATGATCATTGTTGGAAGGGTTGTGGGAAATCTGGGACACTATTCCATGGTGGTGGACCTGTGAACTCATCCAACCTTTCTGGGGAGAAATTTGGAACTATGCCCAAAGGGCAACAAAAATGAGCATACCTTTTGACCCAGCAAAACCACTACTAGGTCTATACTCTGAAGAGATGATGGAAAAAGGGTAAAAACTTCACTCGTACAAAATATTTACAGCAGCCCTGTTTGTGGTGGCAAAGAATTGGAAATCAAGTAATGTCCTTCAGTTGGGGAATGGCTTAGCAAACTGTGGTATATGTATGTCATGGAACACTATTGTTCTATTAGAAACCAGGAGGGATGGGATTTCAGGGAAGCTTGGAGGGATTTACATAAGCTGATGCAGAAAAACACTGTATACCCTAACAGCATCATGGGGGTGATGTTCAACCTTCAACCTTGAAGGACTTGCTCATTCCATCAGTGCAACAATCGGGAACAATTTAGGGCTGTCTACAAAGGAGAGTACTATCTGTATCCAGATAAAGAGCCGTGGAGTTTGAACAAAGTTCAAGGACTATTCCCTTTGATCTAGAAAAAAAAAGATATCTTATTGTCTGATATTGTTATCGCTAAGACTTTTTGTCTCTTCCTTAAGGATATGATTTCTCTCTCATTACATTCAATTTGGATCATTGTATATCATGGAAACAAAGTGAAGAATGACAGATTGCTCTCCATGGGGGGGAGGGAAGTAAGTTTGGGGGGAAAATTGTAAAACTCAAATAATATCTTCAATAAAGAGATATATAAATTTTAGAAATAAAAAAGTGAAAAGTCTGTTGAATAAACCACAACAAAAGTACCTTATTACACATCCTAGGTCCTATATTTCAGAAAGATCACTGATAAACAGGAAAGCATGCAAAAGAGAGCTACTAGAATGGTGAAAGACCTTCAAATCCACAACTTATTAGGACTGAAAAACTAAAGATGCTTAGTTAGGAAAGATTCAAGAGATGTAATAGCTGCCTCTGAGCATTTGAAGAACTGACATATAGAAAAATTAATCTATTTGGTCATAGAAGAGAGACCTAGGAGCGGTGAATGAAAGTTATAGAGTTATATTTGGGCCTGACATAATCAAAGTAGATTTAGCAGGCAGTAGATTCCCCCTTATGAAAGGGGGAATCATTTAAAGGCTTGTTGACCAACTCTCAAGAATACTGTAGAGGGAATTCTTTATAAGGCAAAGGTCAAACTATGTGGAAATTAAAGGACCTTAGAACTCTTGAAATTCTGGACTTCTTTGGAGTCTCTGAATGAAAACTTCCAGTTAAGTAGCTCCCACTGACCTCCTTCCATTGCTGCTTGGTATCCATTCTAGGTACCTCTAGTTGTCAGAAAATAGCTTTAAACCAAGTTGAAATCTAGTTCGCTGAAATTTTCACTCTATAGGAGTTGAATAAGTGTTTGCTGAATCAAAAGGCATACATCTTAAGCTCTCAAATGCCTCATCCCCCCCCCCCCCCCCCCCCCCCCCGCCATGAACAGATCACAGAACAGGAAATGAAATTTCTCCCCCTAGGGTTCAGATAAGGATACAGAGGCCTAAAACCTCCCAAATTCAAATGGAAAATATGGTACTATGATTTGATATATAAGTCTTCTGATTGAAGTCCTTACTTAAGCCTGGCTTTAATGTTAAGTCCAAGAGGGTCATGTCCTCAGAAAAGCACCAAAAAAAGAAGAAAGGAACTTTCAGTGATAGACAAGGATTGCCATTGTTGTTCTGATTAACAGAGTCCAACTCTTCGTAATCACTGGGGTTTTCTTGGCAAAGGAGTAGTTTGACATTTCCTTATTCAGCTCATTTTTCAAATGAGGAAACTGAGGCAAACAGGATTAAATGTCTTGCCCAGGGTCACCCCAGCTACTCAGTATCTGAGGTCACATGTGAATTCAGGTCTTCCTGACTCTAAGTCTGGCACTTTATCCATTGTACTACCTAGCTCTTCAAGACAATTTTAATAAATGCTATAGCAATAAGGTCACTGTGAGCTCTCCTTAAGAACTGTAAATCTAGCTCCACCTTTTCTGTGCCTGACTGATAGTTTAAGCCCATCTGACTGACAGGAATTCTAAACCTTGATATTAACTATGATTTTAATCATGGTTCATCAAGGTCCTGAGAGGAATGCTGAGGGTGAAATAGTCCCCTTCCTGCTGCCTCCATACTTAGACCCCTGGCTATCCAGTTGCAGAGTGTTCTGTTTTCATCGATAAGGGTTAGAGATTCTGTTCAAAATCACCTTCCTGCTCTCATTATCTCTGCTTGGCCATTTGTCATTTTTCCTCTTTTCTTCCCTTTAATTTTCAATTATTTTCCTTGTCATTTCTCTTGAGTCTGCCTATGTGCAGAGCAACTTGATTTTTATAAGCTTCTGGCTGGCTGTGAGAACAAACTCTTTCCTTTTCAGACAGTCACAGTATATCAACACTTTAGTTTTTTAAGTTTTTGTGTGTTTTTCCTCCTTCTAGGTTTAGCTTTGTTCTGGATGTTTAAGGTTATCAGAAATTTAACCTATTGAATATAGGATCACTACTGTCTGAGAAAAGAAATCAAAAGCACAGAATCACATTTCAAAATTTGTAGCATGTTGAATTGCAAGAAGTGCTTTAAGTCATAATTCATTCATGTGCATTTGGTCCATATTTGCTTAGACTTTAAATGAAGCCTTTTTTTATTATAGACAAAGAAAATACTTATAAAGTATAAAATATTTCCTAATGAGTTATCTAAGCCAGAAAATCAGACATGTCTACAAAGTTTCAAAATTTAAACTAAATCAAAAACTTGCTTCTAATGAAGTGCCAGAGGAACCATTTCCTTAAAAAAGCTAGAGGGCTTTGAAAAAATGAATATGATTCCCTAACTTTGACTGTCCATATTTCAATGATATAATTTCACCTCTTATCTATGATGGAAAATTTCTATTTACACCAGAATAATTAGTATTTTTATTATAAAGTTGCAGTCATGAACAACAAACAATGGTGTTTATGTTTTTTCTTTCCTCTTAAAAAACACCAAAATATTACTTTCAATAAAACTTAAGAACTCTTCTGCTTGCACTAGGGACTTGTTCTTTCTCACCAATAAGCATGTGGAATACAGCAGTACAGGAGATAAATGAATAAGATATACTCTGATGTCATTCTTAAAAACTGAAGTTATTTAGTGGTTACATAAATTATTAAATGTTAAATTCTTTTGCCAATGGATATTTTGATATTGATAGTTACCAATCAATTATGGATTATGAATCAAAAGTGAATTTGCATCATGAACATCAAGAAGTTTCTCTGGCAATTTAAAAGCAGGACTAGTACCAACTGAAAAGGTGAAAAATTGCAATTTAAGATTCTCTATGTCCAATACTGATCTGGAAAGCAGTATGGCAACTTCCAAAGTCTTGAATACAGAGTCAGAAACACTGGGTTGGTCCCAATCTTCTTTCAGGCACCTAACAGCTGACTGATCATGGGGCAAATCATAACCTTGTTTCCATATTATACCCAAGAATGGAGAGTCTCTCTTTTTTTCCCTCTTCCTCTGGAAACAATTTTTAATGATGCATGAACCAATTCAATGTCCAATCTAGACTATCCATAAAAGTAGAGTAGGTATTAAAAATTACTCTGTTCCTAGAAATCTACAACCATGAGTTAAAACTACAGGAACAGGACAGCGAGATGGCACAAGTGGTTAGAGCACCAGCCCTGAGTTCAAATCCGACCTCAGATATTTAATAATTACCTAGCTGTGTGATCTTGGGCAAGTCACAACCCTAATGCCTTCCAAAAACTAAAAAACAAAACAAAACAAAACAAAACAAAAAAAAACCTACAGGAACAAGAATTAAGAATTCTATCTTCAGCTCAACATCATCCTCACCTCATAAAAATTCAACACTACTGAGGGAACAGTTTTCATAGATGTTCCTTGAAATGACAAATCTACAGACAAATCTACCAGCATTTCTTCCTAATACAAAATGGTTCCAACAAATGACTATTTTCTTTCCAAAGTTATTTCTTTTACAAATGCACTTTGATTTTTTTTATATAGAAAAATCTCCATATTCTTGGATTCAGCATTATCAGTTTTGAATATTGACATAGGTTCCACTTCCTTCTTCTTAGACAACTAGATGGTACAGCAAAAGAAGCCACTGGACTCAGAGTGAGGAAGACCTGAAGCAGAATCCTGACTCAGATCCTTATAAGGGGTAAGTCACATAACCCCTTAGTCTCAGTTTTCTAATCTATAAAATAGGATAATAATAGTAACTTACCTCACAGTTTTGTGAAGATGAGATAATATCTATACAGCACTTTGCAAACTTAAAGCACCCTGTAAATACTAGCTTATAATACTATTTCTTCTTGTCTATCAACATCTGCTATTTCTACACTGTTTGCAGATGATGCTTATAAACAATACTTTTAATAAAAGGGAGAATACTGGGTTTAAACACATATGCAGTCAATTCTCAACTTTCATGGTGTAAGAATCTTACAAAATGGCATTAAAGTCAAAACACGAATGCTAAAACACTGAACTTATGGGAAATAGGTTCCAGTGACATCAAAATCTGAAGCTTTCACTGGAGATTGAGGGAAATATAGTTTTCTGCATATAATTATTTATAACAAAACAGTAAGATAAGATGCACTACTAGAATCTCCCTTTCAGCTCTTTCATTGAGCAGTTCCTTGATGGCAATTAAGCAAATGCTTCCAGGTAAGTCCCCTGCCCAGAGTCCAAGTTCAGAACTCTCTCCCCCTTCCCAGCTAGGCTCTCTGGGGCAAATGAGACAAATATTAGGGAGAGGGCAGGGGTGACCACCATCTCATTACACACAAATTTAGTCATTTTTCCATTTTTTTCAGTTTCCTCATTTGGCACTTGAGAGGTTCCTTGACACACTTTCTGGAGGGTATTTATTCATGAACACATTTAAAAATTATTGCCTCCTTTTTGAGGATATAAACTTGCTGAATCATGCCTGTCTTCTTTTTCCCTCTACTGCTCACAAACCAAATTGCAAGCAAGGTTGCCAGTAGGAAAGTGAAAATGAAGGTACTAATAATAGGGACTATCTGAGATCACAAAAGGTATAGACTATATTTCCAAATAAAGTTGTCATCTTATATTGTCTTCATTTTTTAAAAAAGATCATTCCTACCCAATAGCAGCAAGAAGCAAACCCTGGTTTGGATCTGTGATTTCGTTGCCATGGATGTGCTTTTCAAACCACCTATGCCCAACCAGTGTGATTTTTCCAATGTCCTCTCATACCCAACATGCTGAAGGGTCTCAGTTTCTCTAAACAGTACAAATTCCTTATCCATAGAGTTCTTGAAGTATTCCTAAAACATTACTAAAAAAAAAAAAAGATATTCTCACTCAAGACAGACTCAGCATCACAACTATCAAGTAGTAATCAATCTTCATGGACTTTTAGTTAGCCAAATCACTGGTCTAGCTCTGATTGTAAAGAAGCAAAAGGTTTCTCAGAACAAACGAAATTCAGGATTCAAATTTAAAACATCATACTAGAAATTATGAACTTGGCTACTTTAGAAACCTAATACAACAAATCATAGGATAAATTAAGATTCATATTATAAGAAAACTATCCTATCTATTATGTAATCAAAACTGAATATTCAATTTTAAATATGTATATAAAGCAAAATCAAGACTTTTAAATGTTATGAATTTAAAACATTCATTGTAAAAATGTTTAAAGACAACTTAAAAATACTGTCTAACACATTTACCTGGGTCAGTGTAATAGAAAGAATAGCGAACTTTGATGTCAGATCTGTGATTCAATTCTAATTCTGGCACTAATTTTGAAACCATGGGCACATCAATTTATGGGAAGTTATTGATTAAAGTGTAAGAAAAAAAGGCAAAAAGGCACCAATGGATTTCAAAGTACATTGTTGGCTCCAATACTGACTTTCACGAGATCATGAATTAACTTGAAAATTTGAGTTTATTAATACTATGAGAAGTCAGGTAGTTAAGAAACATTTATTTCCAGCATTGAGGAGACAAAGAAATGAAAAACAAAGTTCTGGATCTTGAGGAGCTCAAAGTCTAAAGGGAGAGACAACATGAAACCAACTCTGTACAAACAAGATATCTAGAAGATAAACTGGAGATAATCAACACTGGGAAGGCACCAGTACTAAAGGATGCTGGGAAAGGCTTCTTATAAAACTTAGCTGGGACTTAAAGGAAGAATGGAGGTGGAGATGAAGAGGGAGAGAATTTCAGGCATATGAGATAACTGGTGAAAATATCTGCAGCATTTAACACTGATACTTACTTTCTCCTTTTGGAAATTCTCCTCACTAGGTTTTCATGACACTGATCTCTCATTTCTCTCCCCACTTGCCTTGATTCTTGCTTCTCTGTCTTTTAGGTTAGATCTTTCTATAGGTTGTGTGAGTGCCTAGGTTCTGGTCTGGGTTTCTCCTCTCTTCTTCTATACTATTTTGCTTGATAATCTCACCAGCTCCAATTACTCTCTCTAGAGAGATAATGTCCCTATCTTGGCATTTAGCACTAATCTCTCTCCTGAATTCTAGTCTTATAAATCAACTGACTCTTGGCCATCTTAAATTGGATATCCTATAGTTACGTACAAAATAAACTATTATCTTTTCCCTTAAACAACCCCTCCCCCCCAAAAATCTTTCCTTCTTCCTCATTTCCTTATTACCATCAAGGGACACCACTATTCTCTCAATTACCCAAATTCACAATCTTCAATTCCTCACTCCTGGTCACTTCATTCTGTCTTTAAATCCTTTTGCCTATATCTTCCTATGAACTCTTTTATCTTTCTCCTTCGCTCTATTCAAATGGCCAAAACCCTGAATGAAGGATGAACTGGAGGGGGTGACACCTGAGAAAGAGAAACCAGTTAGAAGTTATTACAGGAGTCTGGCTGAGATGAGATATTTGAGTTCCCAAGATTTTTTTTTGATATTACTTTCATCAAATTCTCTAAGATTAGATCTAAGATCTTCAAGAATTGAAGAAGTAATAAACTGAGTTTGAAATTACTTCAATCTCAAGGCCTAATTCCTGAAGATTTTCATTCAACAATTACTGAAGATGATATTATGCAAAGCACTGTGCTAGATGAGTATGAAGTTAAAATAAGGGCTGTACTTAAACAGTCATTTAAGATTTTAAAAACACATTGTTCAAAGAGTTTCATTTGATTCCCTTCTATAAATCAGGGACCAATATGATTGATTCTTATTCTTCAAGGATAACTTGAATCATTTTTCTCCTTAGTTACACCTTTCTTTTTTTTTTCCATTTTCATTTATAACAAGACTGTCAAGAATGATATGAAGCAACTCTTCCAGCAGCATGTCTATTTGGTCACTGGACTGGGATTTCACATTTAGAATATCAATAGTTTTGTTCTAAAAATTGTGATTCCTAATACTTTCAGGAGCAACAAGGAAGGGAACAGAAGGGAATAAGTTTTTATATGGTGGCTACTAAGTTTCAGGTACTATATGCTTTGCTGTTTACAAGTTTTATCTCATGTGATCTTCACAACCTCCTATGTGAGGCATTTATCTACATTTTAACATGAATAATCTGAGGAAAATTCAGGTTCAATGACTTTCCCAAGGCCCCACAGCTAATGGCTGAGCTGGATTTGGATTCCAGTTCTCCTAACTCCAGGCCCAGTGTTCCATCCACTACATAAACTTTCTAACTCTTCTGCCATTCTGTCTCTGTCAGCACAAAAAAGGACAGCCTCACAAGACTGGTGCCTATTTGGTACTTTCCTTTGTTTCATAAACTGCCATGGCCAAATCCCAAAACAGAAGTTACCATCAAGGGGATAGTTTGCCTTGAAGAAGCTCTTCATAGTTCATAGGACTAGCTTCTGGAAGACAGATGGACTCTATAAAATACCAGAGGAAAACTCAAATACATTACAAGATCAGGGTTTTTAACAAGATCAAAATCTCTTTTAGCAAAGTGATTAATATGACCTACAAGAATAAGAGGGACAAACAAATAGACTGTTTATTTTAAAATATGCATATGACTATAGTGTCTTAGTAGTGTGGATCTTGGCAGCACAGAGATCATTATGTAAGTCATTTCCAAACTATAAGAAAGAAAATTACTCTAATTTCAATATTCACAAGCTTTGAGACACAGATTACATTAAACACAGTGCAATGAGAGTTAACCTTAAATTTTCTTTTAATGCACTTTAATACTATAAACTAACTTCTTACACTACCATATATCTCTAGTCTAAGAAACCATTCCATGAGATCTTTGAGGAAGAACAAATTACTCTGGGGAAAAAAGCACATATAACTTCTTTAAACACCAAGATAGGGGGCAGCTAGGTGGCGCAGTGGATAAAGCGCCGGCCCTGGAGTCAGGAGTACCTGGGTTCAAATCCGACCTCAGACACTTAATAATTACCTAGCTGTGTGGCCTTGGGCAAGCCACTTAACCCCACTTGCCTTGCAAAAAAAAAAAAACCCTAAAAAAACCCACCAAGTTAATTTTTTTTCTTTTAACTTTAACAGTTTCAACTAACTGCTCATAAGATTGAAAATCTGAAGGGCTATTCAAGATTCAACAGACATTTATGCTACTCTGCAAAAGGCACTGCTCAACACTGGAAACAGACAAAAATAACAGTTGTTTCCCTCAAGAAGCATACATTCTCCTGGTAGGAGATCTGAGAAAATTAATTTAACAAAAAAAACTATAAGGCCATCTGAGGGGATTAAAAATATAGGATGAAATACAAATTTAGGAACCTCTACAACTTGGTTCCAACATATCTTTACAAATTTATATCACAATTCTCCCTCACATGTGTTGAAGTTTACATTTCCTGTGAGTTAGGCACCTTCAGTACAATTCCTCCCAAGGATTATCTATATCTCTCTTTAATTCAAGTGCTAGCAAGCAAAATTGTTCCTGAGATCTCTTCACTGCCCCCAGAACAATCAGTCAGTCAACTAGTATTTATGAAGTGCCTAATACGTGCCAGACACTGTACACATAAGATATAGGCAGGTTAAAGTCAGAAATGATTTCAGAAGGCAGGCACTAGGATTGAGGATGACTGGGAAAGGCTTCTTATACAAAGAACCTGAAAAGAAACTGGGAAGCAGAGATGAAGAGGGAGAGAATCTGGAAAAGCCAATAAAAATGCTTGGAATGGGGCAGCTACATGGTGCAGTGGATAGAGCACCAGCCCTGGACTCAGGAGTACCTGGGTTCAAATCTGGCCTCAGACACTTAATAATTACCTAGCTGTGTGGCCTTGGGCAAACCACTTAACCCCATTTGCCTTGCAAAAACTTTTAAAAAATGCTTAGAGTCAAGAGATGGAACATCCTTGGGCAAGAAACAGCAAGAAGGCCAGAGTGACTGGATAAAAAATACAAGGAGGGAAATAAGGTGTAAGAAGACTGGAAAAATTAGAAGGGACTAGTTAGTTTAAGAAAGACTTTGAAAGTCAAACAAAGGATTTTCTATTTGATCCTAAAAGTAACAAGGAATCCCTGGAGATTAATAAAGAGAAGGAGACAGATGCAGAGACATACAGAGAGAGGGGATGGGTGTAAGACACAAAGACTTCTGGTTTTGTTGTATCATATATATATATATATTTTTTTAGGTTTTTGCAAGGCAAGTGGGGTTAAGTGGCTTGCCCAAGGCCACACAGCTAGGTAATCATTAAGTGTCTGAGACAGGATTTGAACTCAGGCACTCCTGACTCCAGGACCGGTGCTTTATCCCCTATGCCACCTAGCCACCCCTGTATCATACTTCTTTAGGAATATATCTTGTTCTCTCTAGTCTAGCATAGGATCTTTTCTTCAGATTTTTATCCCTCCAATGTCTAACTAGTCCTTTGTATGTACAAAAGAGATACTTAAATATTAAGCAGAAAAATACACTCATCTTTGCCTTTTAGAAGAAAAAGAAATTGATCCTACTTCTCCATCTAATAAATTTGGAACTATGCCCCAAAAGATACTAATTCGATTAAATGTTATTCTTTGATACAACATAAGAGATAAAAGAAAAAAATACCCTACATTTATTATGTAATGGTGTGTATATCAATAAAGGAATGTTTGGGAAGAAACATCACATTGTGCCATGAATTAATGGAATTGTTTTAAGAGAACCCTGGAAAGACTTCTATGAACTCATGCGAAGTGAAGAGAGCAGAACCAGGAGAATGTTTTATAAAATAAAAGACAAAAAACTTTCAAGGACTTAAAAACTCTGATCAATGCAATGATAATCCAACAATGAGCTACAATTCCAAAAGACTGATAAAGAAAGCTCTCCTCAGCTCAGCAGAAGTAATGGACAAAAGATACAAAAAGTAGCATACATTTTTACATGACCAATGTAGAAATGTTTTACTTTATTGTGCTTATTTCATATAAGGATTTAAATTTTTCTTTTCTAATAGAGAAAGTATTTTTTTGAAAAAAAGGTAAAATTAAAAAAATTTTATCTCTAATTCTAATCTCTCTCTTGAGCTTATCTCCTTCATCTTGTATCATAATGATTCTGTTAGGAGTTATGTCTGAAAAACTCAAAAGTATTTTTTAACTGTACTTTCCCAGTCATTAAGTCATTGTACTACCTGCTGGCGGAGAAAAAAGTACAAAAGTTAAATAAGACAGAGATCTTCTCATTGTTTATAATATAGAAGAAAAAGCATGTATACACATAACTATAATCACAACTCTGCCACTTACTATTCTGTGTGTTTTCCACTACTGGGAAAAACCAGTTAACTTCTCTAGGACTCAATTTCTTCATCAAAAAATGAGAGTTAAGCAGCAGCTAGGTGACGCAGTGGACAGAGCATAGGTCCTGGAATTAGGAGTACCTGGGTTCAAATCCGGTCTCAGACACTTAATGATTACCTAGCTGTGTGGCCTTGGGCAAGCCACTTAACCCCATTGCCTTGCAAAAACCTAAAAAAGAAAAAACTATGAGTTAACCTAGAAGATCTCTAAGGCCTCCTTTCAGATTTAGATCTATGAGCCTAAATTAACTGACTGAATGGCAGATTCAAAATTCTATTTTTTTAAAAAAAAGGAAGAAAATTCTGAAGAAGGGAGACAAATATATAAAGGGTAATGGAAAACAAAGCACTTGAACTAAACTTTGAAGGATACGTAAAATTACAACAAATTCAGAATGGGGGGTAGGGGGGGGGGGATGGTGTTCCTGAGTTAAGAAGGAAATTTGAGTACCCAAGTAGAAAAGAAAGTAGTTTGGTTGTGTTGGAACTTTCATTGGGTATGTGAAAGAGAAAAAATTGGTAATAATGCTGGAAAAAATAAATTACAGTTAGATTATAAAGGGCTTTGAATACCAAAATAAAGATTTTGGACTTCAAATGTAAAAGCCTAGTTTATCAGTACCCTAATTATAATTGTCTCTTTACTGATCTCTGACCACCCACCTCCCTCTTCCAATTCATCTTGAATACCAAGCTAATCTTCCTTAAACTTTGTTTTCTTTGTCACTATTCAAGAGACTCTCAACTCTCATCATTTCATGTGGGCTCCAGGCTAAAGTCCAAACTCCTTCAAGTATCTATAGATAATCTGACTCCAATTTAGCTTTACAACCTCTTCTTTCACTACTCCCTCAACTTTCCTATAGGAAATTTTCAGTCCTGCTAAACTAATGTATCACCTGTCCTACAACCCTATATATTCCAGGCTCCTATCTTTAAGATGATAAAAATATCCTGAATAAATAAGTTTTCTGAATTAAGAAAATGAAACATTCATTCTAACTTAGATTTCTTTTAATTATTAACTATTTCTTTTGATATTAATACTTTTCCTTTTGATATTAATACTATTCCTTATATAATCTTTGAAGGGAAAGGAGATGAATTTACATTATTTGAATCATTATCTAACTTTGCCCTTCTCTTACCATTCATGTTCTAAGCTTAACATGTAGATGAGCATTTTTTTTCAGTTTTATATGCTGCTTCCACAAACTATGGTGACTGAAATTACTGCTTGAGATTTGAAATTTACAATTTAAACAAAATAGAGTTGGGGTTTTGAATCCCTGTTTCTTTCTACCCATGTGACCTTGGAAAGTGACATCACCTGTCTAGACCTCCATTTCTTACTCAATGAAAGATTTGGATTACATGATGTCAGGTTCTTTCTGGAATTCTAAAATGTAACTTAACAGCACTTAAATGAGAGTAAGTTTCTGGGTAATATATAAATTAAATTCTCTTTTTAATGGCAAAACAAAGTCAAGAAATCAGCCAATTTCCTTTAATTTTATCTTAAGCTGAACTTTTTTCAATGGTGCAATTAAGGCCCTACTATAATCTCTAGATGAACCAAGGGATCACTAACTTTTTAACACCAGTGACTTTTAGTGAGTTTTTTTTTAACTTTTCACCTAAACAAAAACATTTGCATATGTTTTCATTTCTGGCACTTTGGATTGTCACAGTTTCAGTTTCTCCAAGTGTATCTGCCAGTGCTACTAAATCTGGAACCCAACCTTCATACTAAATGCCAGAATAGCCTAATTAAGAAATCACTACACTGTAAGATTAAAATTTTAAAGCTTGCCCCAGACTGTCCTTGTATTTTAGTATAATTAATCTTTGCTTTGATGTTTTATATAGAAGGCTTTCGGTCAGAATCTAGGAATCTTCTAGATTTCATCACTGCTTATTCTAACACTATCCTTACAATTTCTCAGATTTGTCTTTTTGCTTTTATATGTTGAATGAAAACCTTCTTGACTTTGATTAATTTGCGTCTCTAATTCTGGTCATCTATATATCTAAAACACTTATATTCATTTATCTCAGTCAATAAAATATTCATTTATTTTTCAAAATGAAAATATTTGTTAAAAGTTTAGAAGCACTCAAGAATTGACATTTAAATTATTTCAAGGAGGGAAAAAGTTCTCAACAAATTTGAAGGATCACAAATTGTACTTTTAACTACACTTTTCTAAGGAAAAGATTTCTAAGATAGCAACTACTTGTCCCACACATCTACTTTTTCTTCTCTATAAAATCTTGCTACAATTGAAAGGAGAAACATTGATACATTTTAAGAAATAATACTTGTTCAGTAAGAAGTAATTTCTGAACCCTAGAGGCAGCTGAGGGCTGAGTAGAGAAAGAGCTACCTGGAATTTGTAAGACCTGAGTTTACCTGTGTGACCCTGTGCAAAACACTTAATCTCTATTTTTTCAGATTTCTATCTTGAAAGGTTGTTGTGAGGGTCAAATAAGGTTGTTTTTTTTTTTTTAAAAGAAAGTGCTTTGCCATTTCCCAATTGACAAATGGTCAAAGGATATGCAAAGACAATTTACAGATGAGGAGATCAAAGCAATAAAGCTTCTCTGAGGTACCAACTCACACCTCTTAGACTGGCCAATACAACCAGAAAGAATAATGATCATTGTTGGAAGGGTTGTGGGAAATCTGGGACGCTATTACATTGTTGGTGGAGTTGTGAACTCATCCAACCTTTCTGGAGAGAAATTTGAAACTACACCCAAAGGGTAACAAAAATGTGCAGACCCTTTGATCCAGTAATAATAACACTACTGGGTCTGCACCCTGAAGAGATGATGAAAAAGGGTAAAAACATCACTTGTACAAAAATATTCATAGCAGCCCTGTTTGTGGTGGCAAAGAATTGGAAATTAAGTAAATGTCCTTCAACTGGGGAATGGTTTAGCAAACTGTGGTCTATGTATGTCATGGAACACTATTGTTCTATTACAAACCAGGAGGGATGGGAATTCAAGGAAGTCTGAAGGGATTTGCATGAACTGATGCTGAATGAGATGAGCAGAACCAGAAAAACACTGTACACCCTAACAGCAACATGGGGGTGATGATCAACCTTGATGGACTTGCTCATTCCATCAGTGCTACAATCAGGGACAATTTGGGGCTCTCTGCAATGGAGAATACCATCTGTATCCAGAGAAAGAACTGTGGAGTTTGAACAAAGGCCAAGGATTATTACCTTAAATTTAGGAAAAAAAAATGATATCTTATTGTCTGATCTTGCTATCTCTTATACTGGTATGTTTCTTCCTTAAGGATATGATTTCTCTCTCATCACACTCAATTTGGATCATTGTATATCATGGAAACATGTAAAGACTGGCAAACTGCCTTCTGTGGGGGTGGGGGAGGGAAGTAAGATTAGGGGAAAATTGTAAAACTCAGAATAAATAAAATCTTTAATAAAAAAAAAAGAAAAAGAGCTTTGCCACAGTGCCTAGAACCCAATCTTTATAAATACTTATTCCATTCTCCCAGCCACATTCAGACCCTGGCCATCCCATAACAAAGCAATTTCTCAACTCTATTCCAAACAATATCTCTGTTCCCTGTGTTTGTACAGAAAAAGCAAGGTAATACAGTAGTTGGTTGAAGCACTGGACCTGAAATCAGAAGGTTTGAGTTCAAATTCTGTTTCAATCCTAAACTAGTCAAATAACTATGGGGAAATCATAATCTTTGCTTGCCTCAGTTTCTTCAATCATAAAATGGAGATGACAATAATAGTACCCACCTTTCAGGGTATGATAAAATATAATCTTTGTAAAGCACTTTGCAAACCTTTAAATGCTGTTATAATTATTATTACTAGCTGTATTTGTGTGGAAAGGAAGAATTCTCAAAGTTAACTCTTTTGGAATTTTGAATATGAGAAATACTATTCTGATTTGTATAACTACATAATATTCAGCATCATGCACTAAAGCCTTTTTAATTCATAATGTAGGTGTATGTACCATAGAACTCAATCATTATTTAAAGCAAGGAAATTCAGTTGAACCTAGAAACACTAAGAACGTAGTTCTCTTTGTTACAGCCCTGGAAGCAGAAGTAGGGAGTTCCCCATTTCTAAGTCAGTGATAATGGCTTCCAGGCCCATAGCAAGGATTCCACCTCTCTTGTGGACATGGGAGAAGGGAGTGAAAGGACTTATCTTCCTCTTATGCCCTGCCATAGCTTTCCGCAGGCAAATGTCCATGAAACAAGGGTTTTTATTTTTTAGGAGGATAAGGAAGGGAGAAGAGGCGTTGGAAAAGCAGAAGGTGGAAAGAAAATTGCCATGAAGATGAGGGAAAAGCAGGAGAAGAAGTCTCAGGGAAGAAGGATCTTACCCTCCCTCCCTTCTAATTTCTGTCAGACACAGGTAGATATCAACAATGGGGAGAAAGAAGAGATGTCTAGCTACCTTCCTTTTCCTTCCTTCAGGTCACTGATACTGACTTGGATTGGGGTTTAAGAAATAGCAGGTGTATGGGTTTTATCGCCTTCCCCTCCCAGCTATATTATTAGCCTACTGGGAGGTGAAGTGGTGGCTAGAAGAAACTTTCATTCCCATTCTTTCTGTTGACAAAAATGCCAAGATATTCAATTCAACTCAAGTTTGAGCATCTACTATATGCAAAACATTGTCTTGCATGTTACACAAACACTGCATAAATCAAGGTACAATATTAACACAGACATACCCACAGATGGAGACACAAAAACCAGACACACATTCACTCTCTCTCTCTCTCTGACACACTTCCCCCCCCCCCCCCCCACCTCTATCTCTGTCTGTTTCTCTCTTCCATTTCTGGAGGAATTTATCAAATAGCTCAGAGTTTTTCTCATAACCATAGTCAGAATAGGGAGTTTTCCCCTTTCTGATGCTGCCTCAGTTATGCTAGCACCCTGAGCCTTCCATCTCCTGCTCAATGCACCATGTTTCCTGAGGAACAGTTGCTTGGAGTCAGGCTGGGCATCTGCCCTAAAGCAACTATTTCTATCTGTGCCACTACAAAGCATCTTCTACCTCCTGCTGCCAGTCCAATTTCTCAACTGGAATATTAAGAACCTCCAGTATAACCTTTCCTCTGACTTGTTATTGCACCTGTCCTCTTGAGGTTCCCTCTATTCAATGAAGAATATTCTCATACCTGATCATATCTTTTACTTCCCAGTGACTCTGAACTCCTGTCACTCATTTTCCAAACTCCAATCCACCCCCCCCCGCCAAAAGCTGATGCCTCATTCCCATCCCTCTCAATTCTACTACTCCAAACTTTTCTCCTAACTCCACTCAGTCTTTTCACTGTGCCCTTTTGGAATATTCTGGGCAGAGATACTAGAGTGATTTGCCATTTCCTTCTACAGTTCATTTTACAGATAAGGAAACTAAGGCAAACAGGGTTATAAGTGACTTATCTAGGGTCACATAGGTAATGTGTCTAAAGTCACATCTGAACTCAGAAGATGAAACTTTTTGACTTGCCAAGTCTGGCACTCTATCCACTGAATAATCTTAGCTGCTCTCATAAAGTGACTTTACCAAAGCCTACCCCTCTCTTTGTTCAAATGATCCCATTCCATCCAGTCACCTTGAATAGCTTGCCCCCTCTGTCATCCCTGCTCTTTCACATCATTTCAATCACACCCTCTCTATTGCCTGCAAACATGCTCATCTCTCCTCTGGCCTAAAAACATACTCACTTGATCCTTCCATGCCTGTTAGTATTCTCTTATCTCTTCTGCCTTTTGTAGCTTAATTCCTAAAAAAGGCCCTCTAAAATAGGTGTCTCCCATTTTTTAAATCTCTCCTCACTCTCTTCTTGACCCCTTACAATCCTGTTTCTGACCCTATCATTCTACCAAAACTGCTCTAAAGCTGTTAATGACCTAAGTTGCTAAATCTAATGGCCTTTTCTCAATCCTCATTCTCCTTGACCTCTCTGTAGCCTTTGACACTGCTGATCACTTTCTATTCCTTGACTACTCTCTCCTGATTTCCTTCTACCTATCTGACAACTTCTCTATCTCCCTTTGCTGTATTCTCCTCCAGATTATATCATTTAACTTTAGGGATCCTAAGGTTCTGTTTGAGGCCTTCTCTTTTCCCTCTATAATACTTCACTTGGTGAGATCATCAGCTCCCATGGCTTTAATTACCATCTTTTTGCTGATTCTCAAATCTATCTTCCCCAATTTCTGCTGATTTCCATTATCACATCTCCAAATGTCTTTCTGACATCTCAAACAGCATTTGCAGTAAATATCTTACAGTCTAAGACCAAAAATACTTCATTACGTTTCCCCTAAGTGTCCCTCCTTCCTCAGCCTCCCTGTCACTGAAAAGGGTAGCACCACTCTCCTAGTCTCTCAGATTCACAATCTAGGAGTCCTTCTGGATTCCTCACTATCTTTCACCCCTATACCTAAGCTATTTTCAAGGTCTGCTGATTTCCTCCTTGTAACATTTCTTGGCTATGCCTTGAATATCTCCTCTGCCACTACTATAGTGCAGGACTTCATCACCTCAATTAATGCAATAGCCTGTAGGTGTCTACCTGCATCATCTCTCTCTACTGTTTATTCAGTCACTAAATCAATTTTCCTAAAACACAGGTCCCCACCATATCACTCACCTATTCAATAAACTTCAGTACCCTTCTCTTTGTTTCCAGAAGGAAATGCATTTAAAGCCCTTAATAACTCAGTCACCTCGTCTTTTCAGTCTTCTTATATTTTATCCCAAACCCTTCAATCCAGTGACAATCCTGTTTGCTCCAAAAGCAAGACCTTCCATCTCTTGCCTCTGGGAATTTTCTCTGGCTAAACCCCACCTCCTCTTTCCAAATGCTCTCCCTCCTCTGCTCCAGCTACTGACCTCCTGACTTTTTTTCCAAGGAAACCCACTTTATATAACAACCTCCCCTAACTCCTTATTTCTAGTGCTTTCTCTTTTTCATCATTCCCTATTTACCTTGTATACAATTTGCTTTGTATACATCTGTTTGCATGCTGTCTCTCCCATTAGACCGAAAGCTTCTTTAGAGTGGTGCTTTCTGTAACCCTAGTGCTGTCCTTCAAAGATCAACTGCTACATGAAGCCTTTCCTGATCCTCCCAGTTGGTCATGCATCTAGCAAAAAATTACCTTGTAATTTGTTTAAGTTGCTAAGTGCAAATATGTTTCCCAGATAGACTATAAGATCCTTTAAAGCAGAGACCAGAAAGCTTTTGACTTTATATAATGTCTAGGAGGGTATTAATAAATAACTGTTGACTGACTATTCTGATTAGAAATAAGCAACACAATTTAGATGACAAAATGTAGGCTAATCTTTCTGATGGAATTTGGCAATTTAGCAAAATTAAGAATGAAATTAACTCTCCTATGGCAGGATGGGATGACAATTTGCTTCTAAAAGGCCTGAGACTAGTTTGAAAGGATCACAAAATGAGGGGCCCAGAAAAACAGGAATAACATATTATCTGGCATTTGTACAGAATATACATACATACATACATATATATGATGAAAGTAGAAGCAGAAGTGATGACTCATTCAGCATTTAATAGTTACAAATCACTTTAGATATATTAACTCATTTGATCACTGAAACTATGCATGCTATTATATTTATTTTATAAATAAGAAATTGAATCTAAGAGAGATTAGTTGACTTGTTCAGGGTCACATAGCTAGTAACTATCTGTGGCAGAATTCTAACTCAGGTCTTCCTGATTCAAAGTTCAGCACTCCATACACTCCACTGTATAGCTGCCTATAATGTCAAGTTTCCTTAACAACAACAACAACAACTACTACTACTACTACTACTACTACTACTACTACTACTACTACTACTACTACTACTACATAGTATTATCATTATATTATTAGTTGCATATAATATTACAGTTGCATCAGATATAAAATCTAGCTGAAAATGTCTACAATTTGTGTTAAGGATATGCTAACTATAAACAACTTGATTACCTTTTTATAGCTTTGGAATCAGGAAGCTGATAAATGGAAAAATGAGGAAGATCCCTTAAGAGTTCCTACCTGGAATGTATCTTCTCAACATGTTATTTTCCCCATTAAGGCATTAAATTCTTTTTAATATTAGCTTTATGAAAAAAAGTTCAGTCAATATATAGTCTATCTTCTAAATGGTTTTGATGCATTCTGAGATGACACTCTCCCAATTGTCTACTGGTTCTTATGTTGATCATCTTCATTCTTGCCTAGGCCTTTTCAGTCAATGCCAGACATCTCATTGGACATTTTATTATTATTTTTAGGTTTTTGCAAGGCAATGGGGTTAAGTGACTTGCCTAAGGCCAGATAGATAGATAATTATTAAGTGTCTGAGGCTGGATTTGAACTCAGGTACTTCTGACTCCAGGGCAGGTGCTCTATCCACTGCACCACCTAGCTGCACCCCCACACACACACTTGGACATTTTAAACTGATAATAAAAACTCCTCCTTTAAGACCCAGCTCAGATCATCTTCTTACTAGCCTTTCCTGATCAACTCCCCCATTGCTAAAGTATCTTCCTCCCTTCCTGCAGGTACTTTGTATACATTTCTATGTATTAACTTTGTATTTATGTTGTATGTTTTTACATATACTTGGTGTCCTTCCTATTACAATGTAAGCTCCTTGCAATTAGGGACAGTTTCCTTCTTTACCTGTGACTGGAACAAGAGGAGGCTAGAGAGTAGCTGTTGACCAGGTCAGAGCTGACATTCGTGATATCTCCCTTTGGCTGAATTCTTCCTTTACTAAAGCTCTACCAAACCTTTCTAGACTTTTTGTTACCTCTCCCATGCAGTTACATAGTACTGTATTATGCTGTCTCATTGGCCAAACAAAGGGCACAGCCCTTGAGGGCAGGAATAACTAAACTTTGTATTTCCTTTTATTCCCAGAGCTGTACTCTAGACCCAACATTGTTGAGTAATTTTTCAGGATTGTCCAACTCTTGACCTCATTTGGGGTTTCCCTTCTTGGAAAGACAGTGGAGTGGTTTCCCATTTCCTTCTTGTTCTCATTTTACAGATAAGGAAACTGAGGCAAACAGGTTTAAGTGACTTGCCAAGAGCCACACAGTTATTAAGTGTTTGAGGTCAGATATGAATTCAGGTGAGTCTCTTAACTCCCTTACTATCTACTTATTTTTTCTGGGGGCAATTGGGGTTAAGTGACTTGACCAGAGTTACACAGCTACTAAGTATCTAAGTCCACATTTGAACTCAGATCCTCTTGACTTTGGGGCCAGTGCTCTATTTAGTGCATGGCCCAGCTGCTCCTAACTATTTACTTCTCAAATTCTTGCATATGGATTACCTTCTCCAAGGTTACCAATGCTAATAAACTGCTAATAAACTCAAGGCCTTCCTTGCTTCAGGTCCCATTATTTCAAAACTTCTTTTGCACCTTTTCTTACTGTGGTCTAAATCTTTCTCTAGCACACAAAATAGCCACTCTCACTTTGTTCTCCTTCTTCACTCACTATTCCATTTTCAGTCTCTATTTCTGTACTCATATAAACATCTAAACACCCCAACCTAGATGTAACTAGAGATTCTGTTTAGGTCGCTTTCTTTTCTCTAAGAGATCTTCTCTGTTTCCATGGGTTCAACTGACCCCTTTTCTTAGAAAGCTTCCCAATTCTCCTAAGTGGTGCCAATCCTGGACTTCTCCTGCTGGAGATTGCCATGACAGTGGATATTATACTGAATTTGGAGCCATTAAGACTGCAGTTTGACTCTGGCTCACCCTTATTAGCTTATGTGATCCTCAGCAGGTCACCTGACTTCTCTCAGCCTCAGTGCCTTCATTTGTAAAATGACAGAAATCACAGCACATAGCTCAGAGTTATTTGTGAGGATCCAATGAGATATGTGTAAGGAGTTTTGCAAACCATAAAGTGCTATCTAAATGTTAGTTTGTATTATTGAAGTCATTTCAAATGGAGTTAAAAAATGTGGTTCCACTGTAGTTTTTCAACTTTGGTAGAAAGTTCTGCCATCTAAGCAGCCAAATCCACCATCTCAGAATCATTTCTGACTCTTCCATTGATCTCATCCAATTAGCTACTGAGTCTCATCAGTTTTTTACCTCCATCATATCTCTTATTTGTCTTTCACTATTTCTTGTGTCATGGTCCTTAGTTTGCTTCTTAATTTCCCTGGTAGTGACTTCTTTGGTTCTGTATTCCCAGACCCTAGAACAGAACTTTACTTATGAAAAGGTCTTGACAAATGTTTACTAAATTGTTTCCTGATGTTAATGGATTATCTTCTGCAATTGTGGATTTCAAGGCAATCTACCATATGTATAACAGATATAATTATGCCTTAATACAAAGATGATCTATTGATGAAACAAATTTATTAATAAAAAACAATCATGAGTATTGTTTTTATTTTATGTTAACTATACTGAAATGACAAATCAGAGTTACCACTTTTAAGGAAACTTGTGTGAATTATTTCATTTCAAATAAAATCCATTTTTAAAGTATAGGTTTTATGAAGCACACCATTATATAAAACCATACCAAATTTCTCAAAAATCAACCAGATGACTTCATAAGAGGAGAATTGGGGGGATGAGGTGAGAAAAAAGAGGTGAATTGAGGGAGGAAATGGGACATGCTTCTGTTTCTTCAGAGAATCAATTTTTTTTATGAGGCAACTCCAGTTGAAATGTTAAAGGATTCCTTTCTTAGTCCTGTGATCTGAAGAAACAAGATGACAATTAAAACTTAAAGATACCTTTAATATTATCTAATTCAAATCTTTCTTTTCATAAAGAAACAAGAACCCCAGTTGCTTTACCCTGGAAGACCTGTGGAAACCTAGAATCACTTCTCCTGACTCCCAATACCAGGCTCTTTCCTTTGTACTATCCTTTCAATAACAGAATAATCTTTAATACCCATCCTCAGTTACTAGAATGCCTAAATTTAAAAATCATAGCTCACTTCTGAAATGTCAGAGACCAATAAGTTCATTATTTTTCTTTCTAGGAATTTGTTTTTTTTTAAAGAATTAAACTACTTAGACAGTAAACAACAGAGTTCACTAAAAGAAACAAAAATTATATTATCTGTCTACTGTCATGATTTCCCCCCTTTTTATAGTTATTTCCTTTATAAAAGTTAACAGATCAATAGTTTCACTGTAGAAAAGAAACGTCAAAGTTAGCATCTTAATGGTCACATATTACTAAAGCAACTCAACTACTGTATGATTCAAATATAGAAACTTAAGTTCACTAACAAAACAGATTAATAAGTCATACTTGGTAGTTCAAATTCAAACTCTTAATTACAACTTGATTATTCTGTGACTGGTTGATTTCGGATTTGTTATAAATATAAATGATTTGTTGGTTTTTTAAACTATTTAGACTCCTCAGGAGGACATCCCCATGACAGCATTAGACAGAATATTGAAATTTCCAATCAAATTAATTTTAATGTAATTTGTTCTTTTTAAAATTTCAATATTTTATTTATTTTTCCAACCACATGCGATGAGAGTTTTCAACAATCATTTTTAGCAAAGTTTGAGTTTTTATATTAGTGTAATTCATTCTATGCCAATAGGCATTTCCCCTGGAAGTCAATGGGTATCTCAAAAAAAAAAAAAAAACAAACCACAATTATCTAAAAATAACCTTTCTATTCTGCCAAAATGTTGTTGAATTCTCCCCCAGCCCATCTTTCATAAAATATATAATTATATGATAGAAGAAGAATGATAGCATTGCATAGTAGACAGTTATCCTTCAAAGCAGAAATAACTGGGTTCCAGTTCTGCTTCGGAGAATCCTGACCTTGTCATCCTGCACAAGTCCCTGAGTCTCTCAGGCTCTAGGCAATAATGTCAAACTGAAATAGAAAAGGGAGTCGTTAAATCTTACATCAGGGTCCCTGGAGACTGCATACTGACTTAGAATTTTTTCTTTGTTCTACTGTATTTTCATTTATTTGTTAAATATTTCTCAGATACATTGTAATCTGTTGTGGGTCAGAATATGTCCCCCAACAATGAAATCACAGGCTTAATTTTTGCCATTATAATGAAAATGCATTGTCTTGGAGTCAGATCACCCACTTCAGTTTTTTAAGTTTCAAGTCCTGGCAAGGAGATTAACTAGCTATGTGAACATACATAAATCACAATCTCTCCAAATCAATTTTCTCATCTGTAAAAGGAGATCTGTACTACCTCCTTCATGCCCCATTTATGAGGAAAATACTTAATAAATTTTAAAGCATTACATAAACATATGTAATGCTTTACATAGAAAAGATAGCAACAAACATCTACTGACTCAAATTCTAATTTAAATTTTAAAAACCTATCCCAAACCCAACAAAAAGCCACATTCCTAATACAAAGAACCCTACCATATTTTTTTCATTTAAGACAATGAATAGGGTTAAGTGGCTTGCCCAAGTGTCACATAGCTAGGCAATTAATGTGTTGTCTGAGGCCAGATTTGAACTCAGGTCCTCCTGACTCCAGGGCAGGTGCTCTATCCATTATGCCACCTAGCTGCTAGAACCCTATGTTTATTAATGCCAAATGAGTCTTATCCTTAAAACTCAAATTCACTCTCAAGTTGTGTATAGGGGTATCTGTTGTCTTTTTCTGCTAGGGAAGTTTAGGATGGTGGATCACTTGAGTTTGTCAGATCTGAGCTTCAGTATAGCTAAAGCCAACTGGATGTTTGCTCTAAGTCTAGCACCAATATCGAGAGCCCTGAAGTGGAAGGCCAAAGGCTAAAGAGGAGTAAACCAGTCCAGGGTAGAAAAACAGAGTAGCTTAAAGTTTGCCTTCTGATCAGTCTTGAGATCAGGGCTGAGTGGCCATTGTACTTCCAAGCTATGCTTATCAGGGAGTCTCAACCTCCCTCCCTTTCCTGTCACCCCAAAAGGATCCACTGTCAGTTTTAAAAGTTCACTATGGCACTGAGAGCTTGATGTTTCAGTTTATGCATTTCATCCTTTTTGCAGTGTATCATTTTCTAAATTTTATTCATCAGCAATTTTTACCTATCAAGGTAACCACAGAACTGCACACTTCAAAAATTCTTTAAGAAATTCTCACCTATATGTATTATTTGTATGCCTGTTGTGTGTATATATATATGTGAACAAAGACTAGTCTTTATACTGTCTTAGAAAAGTAGCTCAAAACAAGAAAGCACTTCATTATTCTGCTGATTCTAATACAATGATTTATTTCAAATGCTTCACAGAACAGAGGATAATAATGAGGGGTAAGACTCAGAAATATACAGCATATTTATGGATGAGACATGAAATGAAATGGAAGGTACAGATGGCAAAAGAGTAAGTTTGGGTCCATATGGCATGTGTGCCTGAGAAGATTCTTGCACAAATAAGCAAAGACTTCTGGGAGACAAAAGCACATGGTTAAAAGTGAATGGGGGTAGGGGTGGGAAGAGGGCAGGAGGGAAAGAGAGAGAGAGAGGGAGAGAACTTTCTATATGAAATGGTTCTCAATTGAAATCTTGTTAGAAGATCATAGCAGCATATATGTCTTGGATACCCAAAACACTTTAAGGCTAATATGCTGCTATCTAAATCTATTTCTTTTTTTCAAATCTGAACAAAGAACTGCATAATATTGCTGGGGGGGGGGGGTAAGGGTTTGAGAGAGCAAATCTAGTCCCACCCCTCCTTTCATTAACAAAGAAACAAAGTCATCACCTCAACATCATAAAATAAGCTAGAGGAAGAAATGGGAACACAATTTGGGTCTCCTGATTCCCATTCCAAGAATATTTCCATTTTTATCACACTACCTCACCTAGTATAAGCTGCTAAAGATTAGGCAGTGATATTCAAAGGGAAAATCATTTTAAAGCACAAATAACAAGAAATGCCAAATATAATACTGAGATTCCACTCCCTATTCATTCAACTGAAATGTCAGAGGGTCTGTGAAAAGGCAGGTACACTAATAATTCTCTACCTTCTCCTCCCACACTTTGTCCCTTTGATCATCTCTTGATGATCAAAATTCCTCATCCATTAGCTCTGTACCTACTGTTTATAAACATCCCCAGGTTTAACCCACACTTCATGAGATTGTATCATTCCCACAAGGAATCAGAAGTCTCTTGAACCCACATTTCAGTGTTTCTACTCTCACTTTTCAATCTGACTTTCTGACCTCATTCATCTGAAAATGTTCCATCCAAGGTTACTCATGATCTCTTAGAGACCTTTCTTGCTTCTATTCTCTTTGCAGTGTCTAGCACTATCAACTACTCTCTTCCTACTTGATGTCATCTCCTCCTGAGTTTTCATGTTCCTGTTCTTCTATGCTACTAATTGTTCAGCTGCTTCTCTGGGTCATTTGCTAGATCATTCTTGTCTCATCCTCCTAAAGGATGATCTTCTCTTTTCTCTCTAGCCTCTCTCTTGGTAATCCCATCACTTCCTTGGCCTCAACTATCACCTCTATCCAACATTGTATCTATCAGAGAGTCTTCTGGCTATGTGTGCATATGTGTGTATATGTCTATATGTGCATGTGTAAATATATATACAAACATTCTTAATTTTCCCATACTCCAGTTCCACATTATCAATGACCTAGATAGATACATGCACATATCCATCCTCTTACTAACTTCCATATTTCTGGTAAGGGTCCAACCATCCTTCTAGTCACCTAGGTTCCCAAACTCAGTCATTCTCCATTCATTTCTGTCCATCAATCCCAATCAGCTGCCATGTCTCGTTAATTCTATCTCTAGAATATCCTTCATAGCTATCTCCGCTCTCTCTACTCATACAGCCACTGCACTAGACCAGGTCTTCATTATTCCTTGCCTGGACTACTGAAATAGTCTAGTTGGTCTCCCCAAATCTAGTCCCTAATCTATCAGCTTCTATTAGATGCTAAAGGCATTCCTAAGGCACAAATCTATGCCACTCTCCAGAGCTTCGTAAGCTCCTTCGTGCCTCCAGGATGAAATACCAATTGTTGCCTTTGGCTTTAGAAACCCTTCAGAATCAGGATCCAGTTCACCTACCTGTCCTACCAAACAGGACTCTCCTCCATTACTTACTGTTTCTCATACCCAATATGCCCCCCAACATCTCTGTGCCTTGCAAAGTAGATCCTATTGTCTAGAATCAGCTTCCTCTTCTTCTCTAGCTTAGAGGAAACCCACCCTGCCTTTAAAAGTGAACAAGGAGTGTATGTTCACTCCAGAAATTACTTTTTCTGCTTGATTCAATTTTTTTAGTCCATGTTGTTTCCCACAATAAAATGTAATTTCCTTAAGAGAAGGAATTTTTCCTTTTTTTGTTGTTGTAGCGACAGGGATTGGCATAGAGGAGATATTTAATAAATTCTGTTGAATTCTGCTGTTGGAGCTCTGAACTGACTCAAATATGCTGGAAAATGATTTGGAATTATGTAAGAAAAGCCAATAAGCTGTTCATGGCCTCTGACCCAGGAAGTTACAATTAGGTATATATTCCAAAGATGAAAATGACAAAAAGAAAGGTCTTATATAAAACATATCATAGTAGTACTCCCACTGAGGTAGAAAAGATTTTAAAAAAGAGGTGTCAATAAAGTAATATAATATTACTGTAAAGTAAGGAATCCTAATAAGAATTTAGAGAAACACAGGAAGATTTATATAATGTGATATAGGTGTACAAGAAAACAGAACCAGGTGAACTATTTCATAATGATAACAATAATGTTAAAAGAATACTAGAAGGAAGCTGAGCTCAACTGGTATAAAGCAAAATTTTGGTTCTGAGAAAATAAAATATAAATATTTCTTCTTAGAAGAAAAGTTTGTTGCAAGGTGGGGAACTATGTGTACCAAATTTTATACACAGATTTTATCCATCACTTTTGTTTAATTATTTTTCTTTGTTATAAGAGAGGGCTTAAGGAAGAGGAAGAATAGGGTTATAAAATGAGAAATGACGGTGATGCAGAGAAATAAAAATAAAAAATTTAGTACTTGCAGTTTAAGGAACATGTTTCCTCTAAAATTTTTTAATAACAAAGAAAATTGGAAATGTGCTGGTGCCATAAGGACTTATGACTTAATAATTAAAACTTGTATCATTTTATTCATAGTTTTATTCAATAGTTATTCAGATAACTACTGAGTTGCAACATTTTTGTTTTCAGGATGGTGAGACTCAAAAGTCAATTTACTGAAGTAATAACACTTCAATGGTTATTCAAGATTCACCTTCTTGGGGAAAGGCAGTAAACAAGAGGGCCACTAAGTCATTTCAAATGATGACAATTGCATGTGGCTTTCCATATGCATGTACAAAATATAATGCAAAATTAAAAGGAAAATTTGGCAAGTTTGTTCATCTTTAACTCTTTAGTTTCTAATATACTGGGCTCCAAACTTAAAAAAAAAAAGCAAATACTAAAAGCACCTCACATTGAATCATAGACTATTAATGACAAAAGGAGTCTTAGGGAGAATCTGATCCAATCCCTGAATTTTACAAACGAGGATCTTAAATATCAAGTCGTCGTATAGCTTTCTCTCTTTAAGGGATAAATTAGGACTATGACTTATAGCCACATATCACATTAAAATTTCATTTTACCTTCTGCTCCTAGCTCTTACTTAGAATGGCTACTGAAACTGCCAAGGAGTCACATAAACAAAAAACTAGCGAGCTCATAATCAAATAAGTTCATTGAACCTAGGTCAAAGGATTTTTTTTTAATCTTATCTAATGTGGCACAGTCGAGAGAGCTGGCTTGGAACCATCAAGTCACAGGTTTAGGTCCCTCCCCCGACAAGGACTGCCCTTGTAACTCTGAGCAAGTCACAACCTCTCGGGCATCTGAGATGGTCCATTGCAGAGGAGGAAGCAACTTGCATTTTGAGAGGGAATTTCCTTACTTAAGTTCCATATAGGGATGCAATAAATCCCGAGTCCGGTCCCTATCCCTAACTGTAAAGTCAACTGTGCTTATTGGGCACAGTTTACTATCTGGTGACGAATTCATAGAAAATATTTGACAGAACTCAAAGGGGGGGGGGGGAAAGCATAAAAGAAATATGCTTTTATTAATTTGCCCAAAGTCCAGTCGAGTTAAAAGATGTATTTAGCGCCTACTATGTGTTAAGCAGAAGCCTTTGCGATAATAAAGAAAGGGAAAAATCAGTTCCCTTTTAAGAAATTTTTAAAAATTTAAATTTCATTTTAAAAACGTCCTAGGAAGAGCCCCGGCCACAACTGCTGTTTCCGCCTGCCACTCGGGCAGAGGAAGCTGGGCAGGACACGGCTCCCCCTGGGCACTGATGGGTCCGGGCAGAACCGCGGCACGTCGCCGGCGTAAACAAAGCTGCACACAGGGCAGAAAGCAAACAAAAACACAGCAGGCGGGGCGCGGGGGCATCCCCTCGGCCGCGGGCGGGGGGCTCGCAGCGCGCCCCCCAAGTCCCGCACAACTTCTCCCCCGCCCCGTGCCATCCGCCGTGCCACATGGAGGGAGGCAAACACAGCGGGCGCAGCCCATCCTCGGGGGGGGGCCCGGGGGGCGGCGCGTCCCCGCCCCCGCCCCCTCCCGGCCCCCTTCACCCCGCTATTGTTCTCCGGCGCCCCCGGCCCCGCCCCCCGCCGGGCCGCCGGCCCCTCCCCCCGCCCCCCGCCGGGGTCACGGCCGCGGCGGCGGCGGCCCCGGAACATCCCCCCCGGCGGCTCCGGCCGGAGGAGCCGCCCCCGGGCCCCGGGCCCGGCTCCCGGCCCCGGCGCCGCACTCACCGCGGGAAGCGAAGCGCGAGTCCGAGGGCCCGGGGCCCCCCGAGGCCCCGCGGGGCGGCTGGGGGCGGGAGAGGACGGGGCGGGCGTCCGAGCCCGAGCCCGAGCCCCCGCCTGGCCGGTCCGCCGAGCTGCTCCGGGCTCCGGGCCGCGTCCTCCTGCCTCCGCCGCTCGCCCGAGGAACGAGAGCGCCGGCCGACGTCACCGCGCACGCCGCCACGTCACCGCGCAGGCTCCGCCCCCGCCCGCGAGGGGCGGGGCGGGGCCGGGGGCGGGGCCGGCCGGGGGGGGGCTGACCCGGATGGCCCGGGAGAGGGAGGCGGCTGGGAGGAGGGGGCGGGGCCACGCCGAGGCATGAATGAGGGGCGGGGCCGGGGCGGTCACGGGCGGGCGCGCACCCCCGGGCGGCCCCAGCGCGCCCCCCCGGCCTCCGCTGCCCCGTCCGCGAGGTGCGGCCGCGTGGTCCCCGGGCACCCTCGGGTCCCCGCCGAGTTCTCTTCCACGCCAGCACGCCCGGGCTGAGCGCTGCCGGAGGGCGCTCCTTCGGGACCACCAAGCTCTGGGGGTGCTTCCAGCATCCGACTGTGTTTTGTCTTTACGGGGGAAAACAAACAAACAAGATAACACCTCTTCTTCACAACTTCCAGGTCAGCTAGGTAGTGAAGGTCTGTCGAAGAAGGTAAGGCTAAAACGATGCTTTTTACTCAAAATGCCGTTGCTGCTCTCATCCCCAAGGAAGCTAGTCGAGGGCAAAATTGGAAAGTTGGAAAAGAAATTGTTTCCTGTATTGTTTCACAACGCCGGCTTGTAAATCTTGGTTGGAGATTTCTTGCTGATCTAGCAGTCACCTCCCGCTGCCATCACTCATGCTTGTGGAAAGTGCCCCATCTTTAGGATTCATCTACCAGCGGGGGTGACCTTGGGCAAGTCATTGAAGCTCTAATATCTCACCTGTAAAATAATAAGAACATCTGGACCGTCTGACCCAAACACAAATGAGATGATGTATAAAAAGCATCATCTATTCGTCCTTAATCTATTCACTGGGGCATCTATCTAACTGCCGAAGTATATAGGTCGCTGAACCTGAAGTCAGGAAGACTCAAACTCAAATTTGGCCTTAGACACCCATTAGTTATGTGATTCTAAGCAAATTACTTAGCCCTGTTTACCTCAGTTTCTTCAACTGCAAAATAAGCTGGAGAAGGAAATGGCAAATCACTCCAGTATCTTTGCCAAGAATACCCCAGATGGGGTCGTCAAGAGTTGAAAATATGTGGACAACAATGACAAATCTAGTCATTTGTCTGTAAAATATCCCTCAGTGCTTTATTAAGCAATATATAAATGTCTGTTCACTTAAAAAACCTAGTATAGAAGAATCAAATTTAAATCTCACTTTCCTCTAGCTTGCTATATGACAGTGGACAAGTCACTTAATGTTTCCTCGTCTATGAAAGAAAGATTAGGCTAGGCAAGGTTCCTTCTAGCTATAAATCTGTGCCTCCAAGGCTTCCCAGAGTACAAGAACAAAAACAAAACAGTCCTTGCCATGAAGGAATTTCCCTTCTCCTGGGAGGAATTAATATAAATACAGAGAGATAGTACTACTAAGTATTATATTTTAGCTGGTACAGCCCTAGATAAGTACTAGAACATTGCTTCAAGCTCAAAAAGATGAAATGAATTGACCATTCTTCACATTGCTAGTATGTGTCAGAAGTGGGATCTGAATACAATTCTCCCTGACTCTAAGTCTAGCACTCTATGAGCTATGCAACAATTTAAGTCACTTTTAAATCAACTTTAGATAGATGTTGGAGTTGGAAAGGATTGACTAGTACAAATTTCTCATTAAAATAATAATCAATTGAGAGTATTTAAAAAAAGAAAAGTCCTTCAATACATGATCCCATTTAAGCCTGTGAAGTAGATAATACAGTTATCACCATTCACACTTAATAAATAAGAATTCTAAGGTACAGAAAATTTTCATGATTTATCCAGTCACACAATTTATTGCTTGTTTATTAGTGAGAGTGGAACAAACTCTTCCCAATATCAAAGGCAATCTCTCTATATATACACTGTATCACTCTGTTTCTTATTTTAGTTTCCTTTAGAATCCACTGAATTTTCTGAATCCTTTCCCACTGTTTATCCCATTGCCATTACTTTCTGTTAAAAACAGGGATCCTCCCTTTCCTTTCCTATGAAGAAAAATAAAGTCTTGTATACAGGAATATGTTTATTGTCTATCTTCTTATGATTCCCTTTTCTGGTGAGGTCACAAGTCAGTGGTGTCTTGGCTACACTTCAAGATAAACACGCTGTCTATCTCCAAGTGTCTACAAGTTCTGCCTTAATGAAACATGTATAGCTACCAAGTAATATACAGCATGGATATGCTACTCCTCACATCTATGTTCAGACCATTGTTATGTTACCATTTGTCAAAATCAGTTCTTTCTTAAAACACATATCACTTACATCACTCCCCATAGATATGTATCACTACCAACAAACCAACAAATGACAGGCTTTTCTTTTTTCTTTTTTTTTTAAAGCACAAAACCTATAGGCTTTTGACTGTGAATGTGCAATTTGTGGGGAGAGTTTGTGTTTAATTTTCAGTTTTACAGAGACAGGATAATGAATTATGAAAAATGAAGGTTAATTTCAAGAAAGACAAAGCTGAGAAAGCATAGAAGGATAAAAGTAAAGATGACAGATAAAAGGTAGACTTCTATACTTGTGGTCCTGGTGTATGACTTTTAGCCATTCATGCCTCACCCCTCACCCCTCACTCCTGTACCCCCCCCCCAAGTTATCCAGGTAGAAAGGCTAGTGCAGAAGAAGGGGAAAGGAGGAGAAAGGGGAGAGAGAGAGAGAGAGAGAGAGAGAGAGAGAGAGAGAGAGAGAGAGAGGATTTTGGTTTCTGTGACTACATATACCCTGCTACTCAAACCCCTTTCAGAAGGTGTATGTACAGGGATCTATGATAAGTACAAAGAATATAAATATAAAGATGAAACAATCCCTGCCCTCAAGAAATTTAAATTCATATGGGAGAAAACATATATATATATATGTATGTATATATATGTATATATATATATATATGAAGAAGGAAGGGGTTCTGATATAAGAAATCATGGGAATGGTGAATTGATGCATAAAACAGTGCCTTTTTCAGAAGCAAAAGCTAATCTGGATTCAAATTTTGATTCAACTTTTTACCAGTATAATCTTGGGTAAGTCATTTAAGTGTCTCTGGGATTCCATTTCCTCTAAAGTCTCTTCCAATTCTAAACTCTTATGATGTTACAGGTCTGCAAACTTCCTCAATATAGTCCATACCTAGTTTACACAGTTTTCCTCTCCTTCATCACCTGTCATTATCCTTACGATTTCAGTATCTATTATAATAATCCTCCTATCCACCTGACCTTATAACTCCTCTACTGCCTTAGTTCCAATGACTTAATTCTCTAATTCACTTTAACTACCCCAAGCTTGATGAAATCCTGAACCTTACCATCAGTTTGAATTGCCTCTGCCTCCAAGTTTTGAATTCTGAAATTCTTCTCTTTGACCAAATCCCTTTATCCTTTTATCTCTACCTTGCTCTTACTTTTCCTGAATCTTCCCTTTACCACTTATTGAGGACCTTCAGGCCCTCAAGACCTCCCTATTCTGAATCCTTCATCAACCAGTTTCTGGTCTCACTTGTGAAACTAAACTGATGCTTTAGCCCATCTCAAACCATCTTCCATGAAATGCATGCCAATGATACTATAATTACTTTGGTATGTACAGAAACAATGCAGAGGGGTTGACAGTCACCATTAATAGTGAACTTATGACCTGGGTTTTAAAATATGCGATGCAGCTGCCCCAGGCTGCTGGTTGACACTTCCTAGGGTATTTGTAGCTACTACTAACAAAGAAAGCTTCTGTATCCTAATTGGATTGTTCAATGTTCAAGCTCCTTGTGACACTGTTTAACTTGTTCCCTACTAACAGTGATGTCAAAACTGCTTCTCAGCTATTTATTAGCTATCATTGACACAAATTTAACTATTTGGTTCATTTTACTTTATAGCTATAAATGTACATATTGGATCCAATTACAAGGCTACAAACCCCTTGTGGATTGGAATCATATCTTAATTATTGTTTTTTTCCCTCCCTGCTTACATGATGGTCTGTACATCAAAACACTCTTCCCCCATAATGTTTATGGAACTAGGGAGGTAATGTGATATGATAGTAAGCACATCAGTTCTGGAGCTGATGGTCCTAGTTTCAAATTCTGCCTGGAACATTATCTATGAAACACTGGACACTTTAGCATTATTTGAATCTCAGGTTCTTTATCTGTGTCTGTGTGTGTGTGTGTGTGTGTGTGTGTGTGTGTATGTGTGTGAGAGAGAGAGAGAGAGAGAGAGAGAGAGAGAGAGAGAGAGAGACAGGAGTCAGAGACAGAGAGAAAGAGCCAGAGACACACAGAAAGAGATAGAAATAGAATATTAATATAGTAGCTGTAATATCAATCTGACTAGGTTATTGAAAATATCAACTGAAGTAACATTTGCAAACTGCAAAAAATATCAGCTATTATTTTTATTGGTGGAGAAAGAAGTCAATGGAATTGGACTCTGGATCTCAGATATTCAGCTGTCTCTTAGAAAGAAAGATGGGTGGTAGGAAAAGGAGGCAGAAGTATGGGCAAGACGATGGAAAAAGATCTAGAAAATAGAAACAGCAGGATTTGTTACACTGCTTGAACTAGATGGGTTCATGGTCCCAGTAGATGTATCTGGCAGAAGCTAATGATGCTCAAATCATAGGGTCCTCAAATTTCAATAGTTCTGAAAACAGCCTTTCCATAGCTGCAGCCAGACCAGTCCCAACTCAACTTCCCCCATGGAGTGGGGGTTAGGAGTGGGTGGGGCATAGAAATAGTGGCTTCTGAAGGAGAGAGAATATTAACAGTTGAAGCCTTTCCCTCTTTGCTCCCCACCCCCCACTAATCCAGACATGTTAAAATAACCAGAAGCAGGTTAAGTTTCCCTTTAGGTCTATCCTTATGAGAAGGCAGAATCCATATTGGGGAAATGGAAAATTCCCAAAGTTGTCCATCTGCTCCTTAATGTAACAAATTTCTTTAATAAGAGACAAATCCCTTTATTCCACATAGGGAGACCCACATGGTTTAAAATAAGAATAACTGAGATTTATATAGGCCTCTAAAGTTGGCAAAATGCTTTGTATACATTATCTGATTTAAGCTTCACAACAGCCTCACAAGTATTACTGCTAACTATTAAGCTCACCTAATAAATTAGGCAATAGACTCAAGGCTGTCAAGTATTTCTTTGGTCACATAGCTTGGAGAAATTGGAGGTAGGATTTCAACCCAGGTCTGCCAAATATGAAGTCAAAAAACTGACCTACACTACTATGTTTCTTCTAGCTATGTCCATAAGGGAATAATGTAGAAGTGATCCTAAAACTTTTTTGACTGGGTGGGAGAAAGTGGAGAGGAAGTTAAAGAGTAGTCCAAGAGGGAGTTGCAGATAGAAAAAGAGGTCCCATATGAAACTTTGTACCCTTCATAATTATGCCTATAGTCAGGCCAACTATCTTCAACTGTGTGCAGACTAATAGAATTGTGTCAGTCATTCATTCAGGTTAATTAGGACTACAATCACTTAAACAGAAGAGGAAGGTAGTGATGGTCAATGTCTTCACCACTGCAATTGAATTTACATCTCAGTAGGTGATATTTTTTTTCTGGAGAAAGAAAAAATGATAGCACTAAGACAACCCTCAATTGAAACAAGAATTTGTCCAGGAACTTAAAATCTATTAAAAGTGTGTTTATTCCCATAGTACTGGAGCTTGAAGAGACCTTAGAAGTCACCTAGTTAAAGCTCCACATTTGATAGAGGAGAAAATATGTTCCAAATCACACAAGTAGTAAGTTTTGAATCCAAGTTCTCTGATCCCAGAATAGGTGTGCTTTCCATCATCTGATCATCTGATCATCTCTTTCTCAATATTTCCATGTCCTTTTCTGTGCAAAAAGAGAAGTTACTACCCATTCTCAGTTGCAAAGTAGCAGTTCTATTCCATTCATCAGCAAAGCTCCTCCTCCCTCTATATGCTTCTCCAATCTGTGCAAATCTAGTCCATTCTTTTTTTTTTTAGGTTTTTTTGCAAGGCAAATGGGGTTAAGTGGCTTGCCCAAGGCCACATAGCTAGGTAATTATTTAGTGTCTGAGACCGGATTTGAACCCAGGTACTCCTGACTCCAAGGCCGGTGCTTTATCCACTACGCCACCTAGCCGCCCCCTAGTCCATTCTTTAAAGCCTCCCCTCAACCCTTCCCTGTTTATTTTTGCCCTCATTGAGCTTGACCTGCTCTGAATTTCTATATTCCTTATAATTTCTACCACACATTGTAGGACTAAATTGTAAACTCAAATCACCGGCTTCTTTTTATATTAGTCATCTTGTCACCTATATTGTAGTACCAGGATGATACTAGGCATATTATCTTTTTTTTTTTTTAGGTTTTTGCAAGGCAAATGAGGTTAAGTGGCTTGCCCAAGGCCATACAGCTAAGTAATTATTAAGTGTCTGAGGTCAGATTTGAAATCAGGTACTCCTGACTCCAGGGTTGGTGCTCTATCCATTGTGCCACCTAGCTGCCCCATGCTAGGTATATTATCAATGAGTTCTGGCTAAGTATTTTTCATTGTATTAAGAAGGGGAAGGACCACAGGACCAAGCCAAGTCAGCAATCAGAAAGTTAAATTAGAAAATTCAAAGAGAGATCATTTAATCTAGTTCTTAATCTTTGTTTTGTGTCTTTCAAAGTCTTGTGAAGTCTATGGGCTTTATAAAAATGATTTGAAAATGAACAAAATAAATATATAGGATTTAAAAGGAAAATCAATTACATTGACGAAAAGATTATTTCCCCAATTTAAGTTCATAAACACCCCCAAATTTTTCCTGAAACTCCAGGTTAAGAATCCTTAATCTTAAAAAAAAACAAAAAAAATTTAAAAAAGAATACAAGAACCCTTAAATCTAGTCCAATCCACCCAATTTGATGGATGAGGAAACTGAGTTCCAGAAAGATTCAATGAGTTGAACATCACATATTGAGTTAGTAGCAGAAATGATCCTAGAAGGAAAGTATGACTTATTGTTTACTGTCTGCCAGGTGCTTGGTGTGCTAAGCATGTACAAACCCTACTCCCAAGAAACTTACATTAGGATAGTCTACCACTCCATTGTGTTGGGTACCACGCAAAAGAGCATGCCACCAGAGAATACAAATCATGTGACTCTACATATTTTTAATAAAGGAGTTAGAGAAGGGAATCATGCTAATGAATCATGGGGCTTTCCAATAAAAGACTAGAATTCTTATTAAACATAAGATAAAATAGAAATGCAAAAAATAAGACAACTTCTCTCTTGAAGTTTTTTGGCATTTGTTTATATAGATGTTGTTTGGTCCAGTAATATTTAAGATTCTTGAAGACAAAGGCAACTTCTTTTTCTTTTTTTACTCACAGTTCCTGGCACATAGTAAGTACTTAATAAATAACTATTTGCTCAATTGTATTATTTTTTTCTTATTACCTCAGGGGAATTCTTATTTAATATTTTGTGTACATATAATACATATATGTATGATTTTGTTAAATAATAAAAATAATCTTCAATAAAGGAGGAGATATTCACTAAGATCTGGAGCATATTTTTATGTGTTCAGATTCACCATAGATGACTGAAGAACAGATTATCAAAAAAAAATCTGAAAAATGTGTTAGAGTGATTGGCTTTATTAGGGAAAAGCTATTTGTAGAATGAAGGAAAATAGAAGAGTTGCTGGGACATTTAAGTCAAAAGAATTGGCAACATCTTTATGAAACAAAAGAGTAGGATCATTGCATGAAATCATATAAATGGGATTCTTTTCTTCAGAATTGTTTATCTTTAGTGATAGAAGAAAAAGGCAAATCAATGATTTTGAAAGTGACAAGCTATTTGAGGATGGTACATCAAAATCCATTGAGAAAATAATGAATCTCAGAAGAAAATATCTTAAGATGCTTTCTCCAATTGTCAATCACTTCTTCCCCCCCCCCCCAATGGTTTACATCTTTTCCCTCCATTTCAGGTAAATGCTCTCATGAATTATGCTGTGCCTTGACCAAAGTAGGTACTCATAGCCACCATGTCCTTGAGAAAACTAGGCATATGTCATTTTCTTTTTTTTACCATCAGTTCAATTGATTTGAACTCATACAGCAAACCAAATGGTGCATTTGGAGAAGCAGGGTCATGGTGGTGAGGATAACCTCCTCTTTCGCTTCATCTGTCCTTTTAACCCACAACCACCAGATGTCGCTAGTGCAGATCACATGCCATGTTTGTAAGCTCGCACTGTGAGCTGGGTGATGTGCTAAATCATTGTTATTGCAAAGCTGTGCTTCTCAGAGAGCTGTTACAAATGACAAAGAAAACATCCCTGACTCTGCAGAGCCGTCTCCCTTCCATTTTGGAGGGGGGGGGGCGATGTGCTCTTTTTTCTTTGTCCTGTCCTTCATTCCTGGAATCCACCATCCTTTCCCATAAGTAGGATGGAATAATAACTATCCTGGTTGGTGCTTTCCATTACATGAGTATCTTTTGAAAACCTGCCATAGACAAGTGCCCCTATGACCTTGAAAAAATCAACAGAGGTCAATGTGATAGTGGTCTTAGAAAAAAGCAGTGATTTGATGACCCCCAAAGAAATGGAAATATTAACAGATTAACCCCACAGATATAGGGCTGAACAGAGAACTAAAGTGTGCTTTTGTAACTGAAAGGTCTGAGTCCTTTATTCCTTGACAAATAAAAAATATTCTTCTCATGTAATGAAGGACAAATTTAAATGAGAGATTTTCATTCCCCAGGGACTTTTAAGTCACTGCTGCATGTATTAATAATTTTAATAATTGATTTTATTTAAAACTAATTTCATTTATATCTTTTAATTTTAGACCATCTTAGTTTCCAAATATTCCTTTCTTCCCCAGGTAGCCAATCCTGTAATAAAGGGGGGATAAAGATCAATTCAACAAAACTAACCAATACATCAACCAAATATCATACCATATATAATATTACACATTCATAATTCTCCATCTCTTCAAAAAAAAGGACAACAGGTGCTTTTTTCTTTCTTTTTCCTGCTCAGGCTTGGTCACTATAATTATGTTCAAGATTTTTTTTGTCTTACCATTTATGTTGTCATAGTTATTGTATATATTGCTTTTATACTTCTATTTACTTCACTCTGAATTAGTTATTATAAAATTTTCTACACTCCTCTGAATTCCTCCTATAGTCTTTTCTTATGGAATAGTAATATCCCCCTAAATGTAAATGTACTGATTTATGTAACTATTTCCCAATCCATGGGCATTTACTCTCCTTTCACTTCTACATTACTATGAAAAATGCTTCTGTAATATTTTGGTATATTGACTTTCTGCAGTATTAGTAGCTCAGTAGAGAAGACATCTCTGAGTCAAAATAGTTGACTTTATGTAACACTTTAAAGTTTGTGAAGCACCAGATGTAAGGTGACATTTTATCTAGAATTCATCAAGGGAAGTACTTCTTTATCTATTATTATCCCTTCTGTAAGGCTGAGGTATCTAAGTCTAAGAGAAATTAAGTGCCATAGTTCTGACACACAGGTTATAGGCAAGAGCAGAACTTGAAAGCAGGTCTTACCTGATTCCAAGTTTGGCACTCTCTTCCTTGTATCATATTATGAATATGTATTGGACCGAAAGTTTTGATTTTGTTGTTGTTGACTTTCTTTAAATATTGAACTGTGATAGAATAGAAAGATTTAGTGATGCTGGTGTTAGAGGACCTGGCTTCAAATCTCATCTCTGATGATTATTACCTATGTACCTTGAGTAACTTCCCTGGGCCTCTTTTGTAAGATGAGAGGATTGAACTAGGTACCCTCTGAAGGCCTTCCACCTCTAGATCTATGATCTTATAGTCCAATATGGTTTGTCTTTATAGTCTAATAATTCCTAATTTAGATTTAAATATTGGTTGGTTGTTGTCCTTCATTCTCAAAGAAGACTAAAGCAATATTGCTATTGATTTAAATACATATGCTTAAAAAAACATTTTAATTAGCTAGGACCAGAAACCTGAAGAAAGAATGTGATCAATTATACTTTTACTGTTTAACACATTTCCTGATGTTTTCATTGCTTGCTCCCCCCGCCCACAACCCCCCCCCCCCCCGAAGGGGATGATAAAGATCCAGGACAACATAGACAAGGCAACTTAAGCCATGTTCTCCCATTCCTCATGTAGTATGACAATAAGCTATTCACACATTCAAATGAGAAACTCCCGATCAGGTTAGAGCTATTCATCTGGCTCCGGTGCACATTTGCTCTCTTTTGTCCCTTCCCTGCCCACCTCACCCAGGATGCTGAATGGACTGAATTTGTCAATTCTTTCAACAGCCATTATGGAGCGAAGCACTGAGAGGCAGGTGGTGAGCTACAATCTGGTCATGTCCTGTCAATCAAACCACAGACAACATTCACTCCACAATGCTGAAGGGCTCAGAAAAACTACAAAAGACCCACATGGAGATAAAACTCTCAAAAATAAAGGGACAGGGAGAAATTTAAATGACAATAGATTTCACCTAACTGGAACCACTGAGATAAAGCCTATGAGCCCTGAGCAGGGAAAGAGGGCTGAGAAATTATTGCCCTCAGGTTGACTGGTGGTGATGTTTCATCTTCAAAAATGTCACCAGATTAATTAGCCAGTTCCTAGATAGAATGTTTATTACATTTAATTTGATGTTTGTACCCAACAGGTATCACTTTCATTTATGTAAAAACTGTGACCTCCAGCTAACAATGAAGAGAAGTGGAAGTGAAGGAACAATCACTTTAAACTACTCTGCTAATCCTAAAAAAAAAAAAATAGAAGGAAATGAAGGGAGCTGTGTTGAGGCTTCGTCTATGTCTGCCCCCATTGAAATAGAATCACAGAATGTTAAATATAGAAGGAGTTTTAGAAGTTATAAAATCAGAAATTTACTAACAGAAGGAACTTCAGACATTATCTAGTTCAGGATACTAGTTTTGTAGCTGAGTAAACTCTTAAGTCCCAAGGCATGATTTGCTCTAAACAGGAGCATATAAGGAGCAGAGCTAAGATTCAAACTTTCTTATTTTAAAACCAGTACTCTTTCTACTGTACCCATTTTATATAAAAATTTATTAAAATAATTTTACATTCCCTTCATCTCCCCTACTCCTCCTAAGAAAGCCATCCCTTATAAAAAAATTCTAAAACAGAAAGGAAAAAAGTAGCTCATCAAAACCAGCCAACATAATAATCATCTCTGACTCCATATGTAATATTCCATGCTCATAGTGTTTCACTTTTGTAAAAAATTTTCTCATTTCTTCCCTGAGAACAAGTTGAGCTATTATAAATACATATATCAATTTTTGTTATTGTTTTTCTATTTTTATTGTCACAGTTATTGAATATGCGTATTTCATTCTTCTTCAGATCATATAAGTATTCTTATGAATCTTTGCATTCATTTTTTTATTTTAGGGGCATAATATTCAATTATATTTTTGCACTGCAATTTGTATGGCCATCCCCTTATCAATGGGCTTCTTTCCAGTTCTTCAGTACAACAAAAAGTGCTGTCATCAATATTTCCATGGATATAGGACCTTTTTTCCTTCTTTTTTCCCTCATCAGGGAATATGCCTAAATGAGACCAAAGAGTCAAAGGTTATAGACATGTTAATTACTTTTTTTAGCACAGTTCCAAACTTCTTTATCCTATGGATCAATCCATACATCTCTCACTAATATAGCCCTTTAAAACTGATTATTCTTATATGTTCTTGTCTTTGCCCAACTGATTTTTAGGTATTAGGTGAAATCTCAGAATTGTTTTGATTTGCAGTTCTCTTATCATTAGTGATTTGGAGCAATCTTTCATATAATTATTAATAGTTGAGAGCTATTCATCTGATTCTCAAAGGGAGAAACTGGTTGCTGGTATGTAAGTGATAGAAAATTTGGAATGAACTAACCACTTACTTTTAAAGTTTGTGATACAGAGATAGAATTTTGGTATAGGTGAACAAGCACCCTAGATTTGGGGAAAGTAGATTGCAAAGAATTTGGATGAAAGATAATTAGGATCTCATTGACTAGAAAGTTACAGGAGAACTCAGTATAGAAGTGATAATATATGCTCATGGATGACATTCTGAAGACACAAAGGGAAAAACAATTCTAATGAGAAGGAAAAATGTCTAAGGAACTTAGTTGGATTACAGAAAACCCAGTAATCAGTCTATTTTTTTTTTAGGTTTTTGCAAGGCAAATGGGGTTAAGTGGCTTGCCCAAGGCCACACAGCTAAGTAATTATTAAGTGTCTGAGACCGGATTTGAACCCAAGTACTCCTGACTCCAAGGCCAGGGCTTTATCCACTGTGCCACATAGCCACCCCCAACCAGTCTATTTTAAAAAGAAATTTATAATATATGAATGAAAAACCATATAGCCAAGAATGAATTAAGAGTGATCCATATTTCCTCCTTATTCCACTCGTCCCGCCCCCCACCCCATATGTTTTGAGTGCTAAAATTCAGAATGACAAGTCAGGAAAGGCAAGTTAATAACAACAAAATAAATTTTTAGAAAGTTATTTGGGATTAAAAGTAGAATCAAAGAAGGACTAGGACCTTTGTTTGGGAGAGTATTGGATAATAATAGTTGATTGGTTCTTGTCTTTTGTTACTGGAGAAGACCAAAATTTTACAGATGAGTTTACAGTGTGTCTGACTGTGGCTAATCAGATCAATATGTGTTCTGAATGCTCTACCACTGATCAGGCACAAATTGTCCATATGAACACCTGAGTTGCTTACTCTAAACTTATATATCACATTTCCTTTGAATTTGCTTCAATTCTGCCTTCCTTGTAGAGCACTGGACTCTCTCTTATATAGGCATGGCATGCTGGTGGCTGTATAATCATTCTGTTTTTTGGGGTTTTTTTTGCAAGGCAATGGGGTTAAGTGGCTTGCCCAAGGCCACACAGCTAGGTAATTATTAAGTGTCTGAGGCCAGATTTGAATTCAGGTACTCCTGACTCCAGGGCCAATGCTCTATCCACTGCACCACCTAGCTGCTCCCTGTACAATCATTCCAAAGTTCTTAAGGGAGACCTTCTTTTGACCCTGGTGAGTTCCTCATAAAAGTCTTTTTTGACAAATGTATTCGAACAATGGCCAGCCCATCATAGTTGCGCTCTCTGTAGTAATGTTGGAATGCTTGACTGAGAAAGGATCTCAGTGACTGATATCTTCTCCTGCCAGGTGATCTTTGGAATCTTCCTAAGATGATTTAAATGGAAGTGATTCAATTTCCTGACATGGTGCTGGCAGAGTGTCTGGGTTTCACAGGTAGCAGTGAGATCAGAACATGGCTCTGTAGACCTTCAGTTTGGTAGGCAGTCTAATACCTCTTCTCTCCCACACTTTTTTTCAGTCTCCCAAATGCTTAGTTAGCTCTAGGAATGTGTGTGTCAGACTCATTCTCAATGTGTACCTTGTCATCATAGTCCAGTTGCAAGACAGAATCAAGACAACTGGCTATAGCTCTAAATGCAGTCGATGACTTTGGTATCTTCAATGTCTAACCAAGCTCTAAGCACTCCACAATACCTGCTTCAGCTGCCCTCACGATTGTTGGAACTAATTGTTCTCATTTGCCCAGTGGAAGACTTCACATGCTTGGGGTAGACACCTCCATCCCCCTCTTCCCTTTCCCCTAACTCCTCAGTTACCCTCAACCTGGTTTAGCTATCTAACAAAATGGTTTGGCAGGGTGCAACTGCTAAGCATGATGTAGCTTCTTAGAACCACAGGTGAAAGGTAAGTGACTCAGGTGAACATCAAAGGTGGAAAGCAACTCTGAAAAGGATTCTGCAGCCCTCTCACAGAGGTACTAGTCTTTCTTGAATAGACTCTTCAGCTCTGATAATAACTGACAACAAAGAGTAGAGTAGACCTAGTTTTGCTTCTTTTTGTTTCTATTTTCTCTGCCAAGAATCAATGACCTTTGGGTTGGATGTGACTATATAAAAATGACTAATAGGAAGCTGAAACCCAAGATAAATAAGAAATAAGAGAATAATTAGTCCCAGGATTACTAAACAAGTATGGGGCAACTAGGTGCAGTGAATAGAGAACACTGATCTGGGAACCAGGAAGACTCATCTTTCTGAGTTCAAATCTGAACTCATTTACTTACTAGCTGTGTGACCCTGGGCAAGTCATTTAATCTTGTTTGCTTCAGTTTCTTCATTCATAAAATAAACTGAAGAAGGAAATGGAAAGCTACTTCAGTACCTCTGCCAAGAAAACTCCAAATGATGGCATGAAGAGTTGGATACAACTGAACAAAACAATAAAAAGCAAACTAGTATATGATGGAACTACTGCGGATATAATTCACTGAGATTTTAGCAACGTTTTCAATAAACTGTCTCATATTATTCCTGTGGAGAAAGAGACTGTAGATTAAATGAGATTAGAATTGGCAATATTCAGCATTGTAAGATGACTAGATTCAGAGTAGTTGTTCATGATTCAGTGTTAAGATGGCAATATGGTGGCCTAGGTATCTCTGCTTGACTCTGAACTGTTCAATATTTTTATCAATGACTTTAATAAAGGCACAGATGGCATGTTTATCAAATTTGCAAAACTTGGACAGTTAGTTCACAGTGGATGATAGGATCTAGAGGGATCTTGTCAGTTTAGAACATTGAGAATAGGTATAGAATAAGTATAAAATCTTACACATGAGTACAAAAACATTAACTTTACTCCTGCAAGATTGAGTAGGGCTGGTTAGACAGTAGTTGATATGAAAAAGTTTGGGGAGTTTTAATAGATCACAAACTCAATATGAGTCAGCTTTGAGCTGCTGTAGTCAATAAAGCTAATTTTATCTTGGGCCATGTTTAGAGAAACATAGCTTCCAGGAATTGAGAGGTAATAGTTTCACTGTGCTCTGCTCTGATTAGATCTCATTAGATTTGTCCTGTTGTGTTCAGTCCTGGGTCCTGTGATTTAAAAAGGATATTGGAAAGGTGGAAAATTTCTAGAGGAGGATATTCAAGATGGTGAAAGGCTTTGAGACTATAGCATGTAGTGGAAGGAAATGAGCATGTTTAGCCTGAAGAAATAAGTCCCAATGGTCCAGGGGACTTGATAATTATCTTTACATTTATGTAGGGTCATCATGTGGTGTAGCTTTAAAGAGCAGAACCTGAAACAATGTCTGGAGGCTGTAAAAAAAGAATGAGTTAGACTTGATATTAGAAAAAAAATTTCTAACAATTAGAGCTATTCCAAAATAGAATTTATTTCTTTGAAAGATGATGTGCTTCTCTTCATTGGAATCCTTCAGGAAGAGTTGTATGATCATTTGTCAATTATGTTAGAAGGGGGATTCTTTTCATGTATGGTTTGGAACTGAAGGCCAAGTTCCTTCCAACTCTTGAATTCTGTGATCCTTGGGTTAACATTCTTGTGCTAATTTCTTATATATTTCAAATATCAGATCTTTAACAGAAATTTGATATAAAGAGTTTTTCCTCTATTGATGCTTTCCCTTCTTGTATTAGCTATATTGATTTTGGTCATATTTGTTGTTAGACTTTTTCAGTCTTCTGTGACTCTTTATGACCTCATTTGGGATTTTCTTGGCAAAGGTACTGGAGTAGTATCATTTACTTCTCCAGTTCATTTAACAGGTGAGGAAACTGAGGCAAACAGGATTAAGTGACTTAATCAGGATCACACAGCTAGTAAGTGCTTTAATCAGAATTTGAACTCAGATCCACCTGATGTCAATCTGTTATTCCATCCACTGCACCATCACAGATAACTGGGGCCTAGAAAGATTAAGTAACTTGTCCATATGAATTGTAGAACAAAATTAGAATTTGAGTTTCCTTATTTCAAATCCAGAGAGAATAAGATTCATGCTATTGTTAAAACACTTTTACCTTAAAATGGGAGACTTGATTTTGAGTCCTGGATACAACATTTACTATGTGACCATTTTACCCTTCTGAACCTTGGTTTTCCTAATTATCAAATGGAAATAATTTACATTGTTACTCTGCTTTTGCAGAGCAAGAAACTGAGGCTGAGAAAGATTAAGTGATTTTTCTGTAATTATGTTTGAAAGTTATTGTCAGATGTGAGATTTTAGCCAGTCTTTCTAACTAGAGAACCAGGGCTCTAGTTACTGTGTTACAGAGGCCCTTTATAAGAAAAAACAAAACAAAGCAATTAAATTCAAGCTGATAATCAACATTTTGGCAAGGGAGATCAAACATTATGCATCGTTGCTTTTTTTTGCAATGTCAAAGAGATTGGACGTATCTTGTTAAAGGTGCTCATCCTCTCTGTCCATTTTGAGAAGAGCTGTTTATTTCTAACATTACTCTTTGCTCTAAAGCCTTCTAGGGATAGAGTAGGTAGCTGTATAGCTCCTTTCCTTCAAAACACAAAATACTTTGTGATCCTATTAAGCCTCAAAAAGACTCTGTGATGTAGAAGGGGAAGATTATGCCACACATTTTAAATATCTTTGTGTGGCAGGAGGGAAGCTTAAGGAGAAGTTGCCAGCACCAGTGTGAGGAAGAACAAGCTGAAATTCAGTCTGTGTGGTGGAGGTGTTAAAGCACACTTTTCTTAGTACATGTGCTACTGGGGCAGTCCCTCAACCATTCTTCAAGAAAAGCAATGTCTAAATTTCATTCTATGTGAGGCCATGTTCATCCTACCCTTCACACACACATATTATATAATATGATATAACATACAACATACATAGGTATGGATATAATTGCATAGTTTTAATAGTACCTAAAATAAAGAAATACTTAATGAACTACATAGGAAAATGGTTAAATTAGGGCACATTTTAATCCAACCAAGGAAGGACAGAAGGAAACAATAATTTATTTTGTGCCTATCTTTTTCAGGCACCTTACTAAGCACTTTACAAATATTTTCTCATTTTTTTCTCACAACTGCTCAGAGAGGTAAGCATTATTATTATTTCTAATTTACATTAAGGAAACTGAGGTTGAAAGAAGTGAAGTTTATATTCACATTTTCCTAGCTCCAGATCCATTCATTCCTTTTATTTAACTGCCTCAGGCATGAGACTTAAAAAAGATTTTGGAAAGATCCAAAATGGAATATACACCAGCCATGATCAAATGAGGAATAGGGAATGAGAATGATATTAGATATATGTTGAAATGAATTGCATTGAATAGCATGAAGGGAAAAAAATGTTAAAGTCAATTTAAAGGAAGTGACATTATAATAATCTGTGCCTCAAAATGAACTTATTTAAGCAAATTGCTACTGAGCATGTGTAAAAGATTATATTGTTGTTCAATGTTAAGTTTTTAATAAAATATTCTTCTAAAATAAAAAATGAAAAGAATTTATATTACAACTGAAAATCAATTACCCAGCCAATCTGTACATCTTCTTTCAGGGAATAGATGGACATTTGATGAAATTGGGGACTTTCAAACTTTTCTGATGAAAAGAGCTGAACAGAAAGTTTGATCTTCAAGTACAGGACTCAGGTGAAGCAGAGAGAGAGAGTGGACAGGAAGGACTAATGATGAGGGATTTAATGATGTTGAACTGCATGTATACCTTGTGTGGGAAGCTGATACTGATAACTCAGACAGGGGATGGAGGGGAGATATAGGTGATAGAAAAGAGGGAAGATGGTGGGAGAGGGTCATTGGATGCACTTTTGAGGAGGGACAGGGTGAAAGGAGAGAGAAAAAAGAATAAATAGAGTGGGGGTAAATACAGCTAATAATAAAATAGGAAGGAAGAATATGAGAAGTTTTAAAAAGTGAACATCATATACATTCAGATTCTGAGTTTTATTTTGTTTTTTCCCTTATGAAAGTGGATGGTATTGTCCTTAACAGGTTTTCCAGGGCTGTCCTTGATCTCTGAACTGCTGAAAGGAGTTGCATCCACCATAGTTGATCAATTCACAATGCTGTTAATATGTACATTGTTCTCTTAGTTCTGCTCCCTTGGCACAGCATCGTGAAAGTAATTTTGCTGTTATGATGCTAGCTGGGATACTGGAAAGATGGAAAGTCCATAATTTTCTAGTCCTCTGAAGGTCTTAAGATCTTTCTTTGTCCAAGATGGGGAAAGAAAGTCAATACATTTTTTTACCTGTTCAATAGTTAATGGATAATTATCATTTTGGCCATGAAGCATCACATTACCATCATTGATATTGTCCTTTTCAAAGCACTTTTACAAGTATTATCACATTAACAACCGAAGAAGGTGGATGCTATTATCTTTCCCATTTTACAGATGAGAAAACTGAAGCTGAGTTAGGTTAAATGACTTGCTCATGATTTCACAGTTGGAATATTCTCAGTCATTTCACCTGATTCACAATTTGCTTAAATCCCCAGTTCCAACAAGCTTCCTCATTTTAATAGACACCAGAGACATAATTTAATCAGACTGATGTCAAATCTTCAATTAGTCAGAAAAATAATCATTTTACACTCAGGAAGATATCCAGGTCATGTTCACAAGAAGAGAACATTTGAACTCCCCCGCTCCACCTGATGCATGTATCAATGTATAGCACCTTATCACTGAATTTAAGTGCAGGATGGAGTAATAAAGATGAAGCACATGTAGAGCAAAAACCTCCTCCTAAAACTTGCATATTTGGTCAATTTTTAAAAGACCATGTATTCAAAAAATGATATGAGTTCAAATTCCTATTCTGATTCATAAAGATAAATGACTATACTTATGACTATACTAGATATAATATAGATATAATAAAATGACTATACTAGATATAATACATTTACAAAATAATGTTGTTATATTTTTCTAACTAAAAAAGCCTGCCTTGAAAATGAAATAGAAAAAAATAAAGACTTGCTTTTTAATCAATTGACTACATTACAGTCTTATTTTGAAGACCTATTTCTAATTAGAAATGGATAAGAAACTCCTTAGATATACTCTGTTCTTATACATCTGGATAAGAATGGTTAATAAATTTATTTTATGGTAGTATACTGAAACAAACATTTGAACCTAAAAGTCATATTAGTTTTGGTTATGAGTGAATACAATTCTCTGGTTCACCAAACAAAATAGGATACTTTTCACTTCTTATTGTAACATCTTAATTGAGTTTTCCATTGTAGTTGCTACAATATCCATCTTGATTTCTGGTTAAAAAAGATTCATCAAAAATGATGTCATCAAGTGGCACCATGCTTAATAGTAATATTATTATGATGGTCATTTTATAAACATAAACATGAAAATTATAATTAAATATAATTAATTTTAAATTAAATATCTTACATCATTTTGTTGTCTGTGACTTGTTTCTATTATCAGAATGATAAATTTTTTTATTTAAATAAAATATTTGTTAAATTATTTGCATTATCTAATGAAACTTGTGCATAACTATTAATAATAATATAAAGATTTCACTACATAAAGTTTAGAAAACACTGACCTAAATGATTTGATTGGCATGTTAGTGGAAAGGTGAGGGAAAGGCTGAGTGGCAAATCTTGATTTTCTCTTTTGTTAGCTTTCATGCCTCTGGACAAACACTGTCCACTTGGGAAGAGAAGAAAGGATCAAGATTCTAAAGCATCTGACACATTGCAGCTTGGTGTTATTGTTATATATTTAATATCCACATTTTCCATTTCCACCTATCTCTATAGACTTTTACCTCTGGATTATCAAACATCCACTTAGGGTAACTGGAAGAATCTCCTAACAAACAGCAGCTCAACAGGGCAGCAAGGGCTATCTCAGAAGGCCTTTATCATAGATTTAACTCTTATAAGAACCATAACACTTTGTTGCCTGGGAATGTTTCCAAATACTATCACAGTGCAACAGACATCCAGGGAAAGGATACAAAGACATATTTTCCTTCAGCTGATTTCCTGGCATATCAGAGGAGATACTCCCACATAAGGGAACAGCTTCCCCAGTACAGCCAGACAATTCAGGGAGACCATTTTTAAGTCTAAAATTCTGTGTTGAGCCTTATTCCTGTTCTATCAGAAATCTAAAACATTCTAAGGAACCAAAGTTGTCCAGTTCAATTAAATCTACCAGCAACTAATAATAGACTCTTCTCTTCCTTTACATTGCCCAGTGTAATGCTATCTGCCATTTCCAATGGTTCTCCTATTTTCCCCAACTTTTGGAACTGACTAAACTGGGAGCTTTCCCTTACCATTCTACTTCTAAGAGTGCTTATATCATTCCTGTCCCCCCGCCTCTCCTCAAGGTCCCTATTTCTCAATCCCTTCTAAAGGAGGATATACGTGATATGACCTCCCTTTTATGCATCTAGAGGCTCTGGATCACCTCAACAGTGATCTGGAAATTCTCTCCTTCAAACTGTGATGAAACCAGGCAAACACTAGGAGATATCTAAAGTACTAGTGGGAACAGGAGAGGAGAGAAGAGATAGATAACTAGATAAAATCTATCTGGTAATGGCGTTCTGACATGAGAGCTTCATACAGGAGATAGCTCAAGGAAGCTTGTTTACATTAAGCTTGGGTAGGAATGAGTTCATTTTGAATTGTCAGACAAAAGTAGCTGAGCCAATGTTACCTGGTATAGAGTTAATCTTCCAGAAATTAATTAAGACCTGCTGGGGGTGTGTGTGACAAATACTGAGCACAGTGAATAAACAGAACAAACAGAAAGTGCTATTAACCCTACTTAAAAAAAGATTGAGCCTTTCGCTTCACTCAAAATAGCATTTAAAGAGAAATTTTCAATAATGTTCTAGAAGTAGGCAATTTTCATATTTCTGTCAGTACCACATGATATCTAATGTAGGAGCTAAATCCAGTTTGGTCTTGTCCATAGAAAAGATGAGGGGAATGAAGGACTCTCCAATCATCAGGGAGAATGAAGTGGAACAGAAGAAATGTCTTAGGCAAGAAGCAAAGAAGGAAAAAGATCCAAGGGAGAGAGGGAGAAAGCATTACCAGGAAGTTGGAGGGTAGCAAAATATAGGAAGCAAGAGGAGTGTTAGACCCTTGGAGTTAAACAAAGACATATGATTTCTTTTTTTAATGAGTGAAATTGTACTTTCTCAGGAGAAAGAAGTGTTTTTCTCTAAGTTATCTCATAGACTTCTCAAATCCATCACATATAAAACAGAGTTCATTCTTTTCCCCCAAAAGCTCTTTTCCCTCAAAAAACTCCCAATTCCTGTTGAAGGTACATCCACTGTTCTATTCATTCAGGGGTACCATCTTGTTGTTGTTTCATTTTTTTTGCAAGACAATGGGGTTAAATGACTTGCCCAAGGCCACATAGCTAGGTATTAAGTATCTGAGGTCCGATTTGAACTCAGGTCCTCCTGACTCCAGGACCAGTTCTCTATTCACTGCATCACCTAACTGCCCCCAGGCTTACCATCTTAGTGCCATTCTTGACTCTCTTACATGCTTTCTATATAACCAATATTTTATCAAGTCTTGTCATTTCTATTTTTACAGCATCTCTCATATGGATCCCCTTCTCTCCACTTACACAACTGTCACTCCAGTATAGGACCTTACTTTTCTAAAAGCCCTTTTCTTGATCTCCTTGACTTATATCTCTCCTTATTCTAAACACTACACTTAGTTTTCAAAATGATCTTTTTAAAGCACAAGTCTGACCATGTCACTCCCTATTCAATAAACTCTAAGGACTCCTTATTGCCTCTAGAATCAAACATATACTCCTCTGTTTGCCTTTTAAAGCCTTTAACAAACTATCCCTGTCTACCTTTTCAATATTCAGATACTTTAGCCTCTTCCATGTACTCTATAATCCCAGTGACATTAGCCTACTTTCTGTTCCTCAAACAAGTCCCTCCATCCATCAGCCTCATGCCTTTTCATTAGTTTTCCTCCCTGCATGGAATCCTCTGCCACCTCACCCCGATGTTATTCTTCTCTGGATTCCTTTAAGACTCAACTTGGAATTCACTTTCTATAGGAAGCTATTCCTGATCTCCCTCCCCTTTGTCCTTCATGTCTCTCCAATGCTAGTGACTCTCCTCTAAGGTCATCTTTCATTTGATCTGAAGATCACCTGATAAGATACCAGATACATTTTTTCGAATTAAACTGCCAAGCCTTCATACATTACACAGAGAGTACAACTAAGATGGGATGACCATCTTGCCAAAAAGACTCCTTTAGGGAGAACTCATCCAGGGTAAGTCATCACAACAGAGTGGGGATCAGAAAAAGTGATACAAGGACTCTCAATGTCTCTCTTAAGAACCTTGGTCCAACATGAGAGACACCTACACAGGACCACCCTCTTCAGAGAAGGTGCTGTGCTTTTTGAGCAAGCTCAAAGAAAACGTGATATGTTCAAATTTAAGATTAACCACCCCAGATGTTTACATGGACTGTTTGTACCCAACTTGTGGTAGATTATTCTGAGCTCATATTGTTCTAATTAGCCACAAAGCCAAACACATTGTAAGACTCTAACATAGTGAGGTAGTTTTGGTCTTCTTGAGAATGAAGGATAACAACCCACTATAGGTATATAGCACACATGTATCATGTGTAATATGAATATGCACACATATTAGATGTATATATATATATATATATAAAGTAGGTCTACATAGGGTGTGTGTAGTATGCACCCATGTAATATAGCATGCATGTGTAATTGTATATAGAAAACAAGATCACACATATGTGTTTAGAAAGTACATAATATCCTCACATGTGATTTATTGCTATATAAAAGTATGTGTATATAGGTATATAATGTGTATGTGTGTATAGTACATATGCATATAACATGCATGTGTGTATATACAGTTGGTATATACATATATAATATGTATATTTCTATTATATGTATACAGTTGTTTACATATTATCTCCTCAATTAGAATTTGAACTCCTTAATAGCACAGGCTATGTTTCTTGCTTCTCTTTATATAAATGTTTTACTGATGCTCAGACAGATTAAAAAAAAAGATTTACCTGAACTTCTATGAATTTGTTTGCAAGCTCAAAACCTCAAGGTAAGGGGAAGAGAAGGCACACATGCAATGCACATGTACCGGCACACAAAAATATACGCGTGTGTGTACATGTAGATCCACTATACATGCATACATACACACATACACACATAAACACACCTCTATATACATGCATGTTTATGTGTATATATACAAAAGCAGATATTATGGAAAGTAGAAGGTGCAATATCGGTTAAAGAACCAGATCAGTGCGGAATATTTATTCATTAGAGATAACATCCAAAATAAGAACTAGATGGGGCAGCTAGGTGGCCCAGTGGATAGAGCACTGATCCTAGAGTCAGGAGTACTTGAGTTCAAATCCGGCCTCAGACACTTAATAATTACCTAGCTGTGTGGCCTTGGGCAAGTCACTTAACCCCCATTGCCTTGTAAAAAATAAAAAATCTAAAAAAAAACCCCAAGTCAAAATAAGAATTAGAAATGACACCCCTGACCACAGACTCTTATTCCTAAAATCACAAGTATGGGAATTAAATAAGATGAGCTAGCATCATAGTATAAAGAGGCTAATTTATCCTCATGGATGTCACTGACATGGAATGGCTGTTATAATAGAAGTATGACAATGGAGGAGTAAATGGAAGGGTATTCAAAAGGAGCAACTAGTTAAGGGGTGATGGATTAGCACTGGATTAAGAAAAAAATATATTTGTTTGGGGGAATCTGGGAGCCTCAGGTTAGGAAATCAGTCAGAAAAGAATTTGATACTATTGCTAATAGGGAAGCTAGAGTGTTGGGCTTGGAGTTAAGAAGATTCTTCCTGAGTTCAAGACCAATCTCAGACCTTTACTAGCTATGTGACCTCTGGTAAATCACTTTACTCTGTTTACCCCCATTTTCTCATCTGTAAAATGAGCTTGAGAATGAAATGCTTCAGTATATTTTATGTCATCCTGAAGAGTTGAAAATGATTCAAAAATGACTGAACATCAACTTTCTAACACAAATGATCAATTATGGTATAGAGAACAGAAGACCCTGAGTCAGGAGTCCTATGTTCAAATCCTTGCTCTGTCACTAATTAGCTGAATGAAGCAAATTCCGTAACCTCTTTGGAGATCAAATTTCTTAAGGGTAAAATAAAAGCTATCAAAAGTCCTTTAAGATATCTTCCAGAGGGACAGTTAGGTGGTGCAGTGGACAGAGCACTGGCCTTGGAGTCAGGAGTACTGGGTTCAAATCTGACCTCATATAATAATAATAATGATAATAATGATAATAATGATAATAATGATAATAATAATAATAATAATAATAATAATAATAATAATACCTAGCTGTGTGGCCTTGGGAAAGCCACTTAGCCCCATTTGCCTTGCAAAAAACCTAAAAAAAATATCTTCCAGTTCCAGAATTTGGTGACAAAATTTCCATCAGTGAAATTAAGATTTGTGAGTGGTAGAGAATACTTTTCCAGGAAGTTCATTTTTCTCCTTCACTGAAAGAATTGATCACGAGTTGTCTTTCAGTCTACCAATTTTTATTATGTCATTTAATGGGACAAAAATCCCTGTACTATCATTGTGTGGTTGTGATATTTATAATTAAGGATGCAGACTAAGGACCCTGTTTTATTGGGGGGGGGGAGTGAGCAATTGTACAGAAAACAATGGAAGGTGAAGGAGATCTGAAGACAAACTTCTTCACTTTCTTCAACAGTTTTCTCTATAGACTGCCAACTGTCTTTTTCCCATTATGCATGACCTACAAGTAGGGAAAGGGCAATACCAGAGGGCAAATGTTCTTCACAAACTGGTTCTAATAGTGTTGTTTTACATCTTAGATGCCAGAGTACAGTTGTAACCACAGGAGATACCTCTGGAGCAAGTTTGTGAATATCTTTTTTTTTTTTTTTAGTTTTTTTCCCAAGGCAATGGGGTTAAGTGGCTTGCCCAAGGCCACACAGCTAGGTAATTATTAAGTGTCTGAGGCCGGATTTGAACTCAGGTACTCTTGACTCCAAGGCCGGTGCTCTATCCACTGAGCCACCTAGCTGCCCCTTGAATATCTTTTAAAAATATTTCAATAATAGTATTTTACTATAATTGGTTTCTTTCAAAACCCTATGTATTTTATTATGGAGTGAAAATTATTATCTTGAAAGAAGGTACACAGACTTCACCAGATTGCCAGAGGGGTACCATGCAGAAAGAGAGTTCATAATTGCTGCTCTGGAAAACAAAAACATAAAATTAACCAAAGATACAACCTAAAACAACTAAACCAACCATAAAGACTCAGCCTTCTTCAGAAAATGACAATATCACAACAGAAACTACCACCACCACAAACACTGTGAGGAAGATTTCTGGGACTCAAAGATTTTCCATAGGATAATAGAGCAAGAAGGGATCTTAGAGACTACAGAGCACACCTCTTCTTCATTTTTACAAATGAGAAAGCTGAGGTGCAGAAAGGTAAGGGACATGTCTAAAGTCACATACTACAAAATGACTGAACCTAGGGGCGGCTAGGTGGCATAGTGGATAGAGCACCGGCCTTGGAGTCAGGAGTACCTGGGTTCAAATCCAGTCTCAGACACTTAATAATTACCTAGCTGTGTGGCCTTGGGCAAGCCACTTAACCCCATTTGCCTTGCAAAAAACTAAAAAAAAAATGACTGAACCTAGGTATTCCTAATTCCAATAACAGCACTTTATATTAGAGATGTGAAACATATCTCCTACAGTTACATATTGACCAAGACACTCCAGAGTGATACCTAAACCAGATTGAAATGCAATTGAGAATCATTTAATGAAATTAATATGTGGTTTTCTTTGTTAGCATCCAATACACAGGAATTTTTATGTAGGGTTTAGTAGTTCTGATTTCTATTTGCGTTTGACACCCTACAGTACATTTTAAAGAAAGGCACCTGCAACAGATAGTCTTAGCTACTTACTTTCCTTTTTAACCTCTTGCACTCAATTGCTCTGTATCAGTAGAATTATGGAGATTGGTTTAACAAACATTAGCAATGGTTGCATCATTCTTCTTTGCTTAAAAATGCTGGCTAATCACAGCTCCTGCTTTGGTGGAAATGCTCTAGAACTCTCCTTGCTCAGCAGCTATGCCTCCTGCCTTTCTCCCCCTAAGGCTCAGCTATGTTGTCTTCCCTGACTAGGAGAAAATATGGACATGCAAATTTCCTCCATAACATGGCAGGCATAGCAGAGTGATTACAATAGCAAAGGATGCCATCAGGTATGATCCATCAAAGTAAGAAGTAAAGTAGAAATCAGTTTTGCTAATAACACTGGGATAAGGTGAGATAGTAGTTAAAAATCCCATGTTCACATCTAATTACTGATTTAAAAGAATACAATGGATATAGAATAAGTTTAGGCCAAAATCAGCATGAATAATTTATGGATTAAAGAAGATTCATTAATCAAGTTGAGAGCTCTAAACAGGAAACTGTTGAGATTTTTTTTACAAAAATGCTATGATTAGAGATTTTCCCTGCCAGACCCAGACCTTTAGTAGTATGAGGACTATGAGTTTCTGGAGAAAGAGTCAGAGCTAGCCACCTCATTATACCCAGTCAAAATGAGTCAACAAATACCAAAAAACTCAATCAGGAGAAAATACTCCTTATCTATAAATGACTGCATTACTCCTGGTCTCCAGGAGCATGACAATTTTGACCCAAGCTTTCTAGCTTCCTGGACTCAGCTTTCAAGTTCTGTATTTGCCTAGGTTGTCTTGGATTGCTCCCTCAAATTCTTTATTTCCTCAGTTTGCATTCTTGTCCTTGGCCATGCTCTTGTCTGTCTCTTTGGATTCTTTCCCTTGATTCTTCTGCATCTCATGCATAACTGGATATGTTGGGTAATGATGGATGATAGTAGCACTACTCATCCGTTTGCAACCCGCTCCCAACTTGGAAACAATAATTACTAGCTGCATCTTTGCTGCTCTGGTGCAGCCAGGACTCTGAGATTATCTCAGATATGAATAGTTCTGCTGACTGGATTAACCCCAAGTCTTCCATATCCTAACATCATCCTCTATTCACACCACTATGTATATTTATAGAAATGCATTAATTCAGATTTCATTCATTTTTAATTTGTTAACATTTTAGAATATGCATGTCATTTATAGAAGAAAGAGAAATGTAAATGATTGATAACCTTATGAAAAGGTTTCCAAATAACTAATAAAAAGATAAATCTAAATGAAATAAGTGTTGAGATTTCACCTCACTCCCAGAAAATTGGCAAGGATGATTTTTAAAATGGAAATAATCAACATTGGAGGGACTTTGGAAAAAGTGTAGCACTTTGGGAAAAGTTTTGATAGAGCTATTAATTGGTTCAACAACTGGGAAACAATTTGGATTATAGGAAAATTACTAATTTATTCATAAGCACTGGTCTCAGAAATAGAAGACCTATATACTACAAAAATACTAATGGCAATAGTCTTTATGAAAATGCAACAAAACAAAACTGAAAACAAAAATAAGTGCCCATTAATTGAACAATGCCTGGACAAACTGTGGTCTATAAAGGCAGTGAAATATTATCATGCTACATTAGAAAATCAGTGTAAGAAATCCAGAGAACTGTGGAAGACTTGAATGAAGTGGTTCAGAGTGTGGACAGAAGAATCAAATTAAAAAAATAATGTAAATGATAATATTCAAAGGTAGTTCAACTGTGATGAATTATAATGAACAAATTCCATCCTAGAGAACTGACCATGTAAAATACCTCCCTGCTCATTAGTGTGACAGTGGTGCATGTGTATGTGATTAAGGGTGAAGGATGGATAAGAAGACTATATGAATGGGGAATGTTTAGCTTTCATATATAGTCACAGTGTGTTGATTTTACCTTTAATAATTTTTTTTATTATAAGGGAGGATTCAATGGGAAATAATAGATTTAAACACCACACCCTCCCCCACACAATTAGAAAAAGAAATTAAGAGAGAATTGTAGGTCCTTGATACACATGGAGCCCACACAGATGTTTTATTAACCTGCTCCATCAACTTCCAGAAGTGAACTCAATAAATATCCACATGGGTCTCCTTTATCTGCTCCTAGTCTTGGGATCTTTTTTAGCCAGGTTCCTATTACAAGGTCAAAACAAGAATAAACTTCCCCCAAAGTAGTATAAAGATATTGGAAAATGAGAGATGGGGGCAAGATTTGACACTACCTTTGACTTTACAATTTGATTGGGTCTATTCTTGCTCTTCATTGATGCAGAAGAACATCCAAATTTAATTTGTGATTCTCTTTATGACCCAAAGATCTAAAGAAATAGCCTTCTCCCTCCTAATTCTCTCCTAGATAGGTATCTATCTGCTTCTCAATATCTCAGTTCAAAATACTTCCTAATTTCTTTTCTATTTATAGTCCAAGGTTTTTTTTTAATTTAAGGTAATGGGGTTAAGTGATTTGTCCAAGGTCACACAGCTAGGCAATTATTAAGCATCTGAGTTCAAATTTGAACTCTGGCCACTGTGCCACCTAGCTGCCCCCCTATAGTCCCAGGTTTTTAAAAATATCAAGGAATAGTTTTAAAGTCATCATCTCAGTTAAAGAGAGAGAGAAATTTCCTTGTTAATGGAAACTAAGACTGTTCATGGAATGATCCACTGGTCCCTTGCTAGGCAACCTCTCTTGATTGGTCTCAGGATTGCAAGTGACCTCAGTGCAAAAGCTGTCAATCTGATGTCTTAGGTGTCTAGTAATCCAATTGAGTTCTTACCCATGGATTGTACCCATAACTCCCTGGAAGCAGGCTACTAAAAAATTAACTCTTCAAAGCAGAACAGGAACATCAAACTGTGACATTGTAAGACTCAAAGAAGTCATTGTAAACTCTTCAAGCCATTTGCCAGTCCCTGTGAGTGCTTAGTAACAAGTCATAAACAAAAGCAACAACAGCAGAGAAAGAGGGGGAAAAAAGGAAACAAATCTTTGCTCATGACTGGGAAGCCTGGAACTATGATGAAGGCATATGATAAAGATTCCTGAGACATTTGGAGGCAGCGTTTGGCAAATGAACAGAGGTAACTCCTTTTACTCCTTTGTTTTTCAATTATGAAAAGTTCTTTTCAGTGGAGAAATGTGTTCTCTCTCTCTCTCTCTCTCTCTCTCTCTCTCTCTCTCTCTCTCTCTCCCTACTCTTGACCCATAGGAGGGACTAGCATTTTTCTTTCTTTCTTCCAAGGTATTTATTTAGGGGTTCACTTTTGCAATCAATGTCTTTTTGTATCGAGGTTTCAGGATATATATTTTCCATGAATGATTATTTCTAAAGCAACACAGAACTTTTGTTGGAGGAAGTGCCATAAATAGTGTGAAAATACACAGGACCTGAAACCAAGAGACCTACATTCAGGTCACTTATTAATTGTGTAATTATGAACAAATGACTTAATCTTTGTAAGTCTGTTTCTTCTCTGAAAAATAAAGGGATTGGATTAGATGATCTCTCCAAGATACCATATAGTGTTAACAGCTTGTTATTCTATAATAAAACATTGTTGTTTTTCCTTTGCAGAGGACCAATAATATCAGGAAGGTTAGGTCTTGACTTGCAAGTGAGTTGAATTTAAGTGAAGAAGGAATGGGCAAAGTCAGTAGCCTCAACTCTCTCCTCCAGAACCATCTAAGTTCAGTGGCAAGAGATACATCAGGAAGACAGGAAATGGCTCTGGATGCCATGGAAGACCTTGACCTATTTAAGCTAAGGCCTTTCTCAGGTTGAAACATTACTTTACTTGTCAAGAAAACCCTGGAAGCAGGGTAGGCAGAAGTCAGGAGGTGGGGACACAGAGAGACAGAAAGAGAATCAGAAAGACAGAGAGAGACAGAGAGACACAGAGACAGAGACAGAGATAAAGACAGAAACAGAGAGACAGAGAGACAGATACAGAGAAAGAGACAGAGAGAAACAGAGAGTGACAGAGGGAATATAGTACCTGTGGTAATTATATAAGACATGGAAAAGAATGAGGAAGGAGGAAGAACAATAGGGGTGTGTGCAAATAGATTGTCTGTGGCAGAATTTACAGGGCTGTTATTGATAAAAGGCAAATGAACACAGCAAACAAGAGAACATAGTTTGTGAAAAAGCATATAGAAGCTAGGGTAGCAGGTCAGAAGAAAGACTATGTGCTTCAAATGAAGCACTGCATGACTTTTTGCTCTGGAATGGAGGCTACTTGCAGAGTAGGTATGGGAATCAACTGCATGGAATTACTGGCAAAAAAAAATTCCCTTATCTCTTTCCAACCTTTATCCTTCCCTAGCACTGAAATATGGAGATAAGCAATGTTGAGCATGGGAGGGACAAAGTTTTCTATTGAAATATAGAAAAGACTATTGTGTCATAGGTAATTTGGGATTTTCCAATTATTTCAGTAATCTTTTTTGTGCTCCTTAGAAACTTGATTGGTTTGATCAAATTAATGAAAGCCAAAAGCAACCACTGGTTTTATTGATGCAGGACTTTCCTTGTGGTCTAGGGAAAGGACTAAAGACATAGGTATTTATTAATGGAATTCACTTGTGACATGTGATCAGATTCAGCATGGTTGGTTCTTCATATTGATATATCTCATAGAGATAGATGCTTTACATGTATATGTTTATTGATGAGTTCATGACCTTTCCTACCTACTTCTTACATATGTTGTTCAGCTGCTTCTAAACACTGGCATCTGACAAATTCATTTTCTCCTTCTAGGGTTCTATGACCTCCTATTTTGGGGGTACAGGTGCTTTTTCTGCAGCCATATTCTTGGTCTTCCATGTACTTCTCTAACATATCTCTTCACACTTCTGCCTAGGCAAAATCAATGGTTATTACCTCCTCAAATTTTTTAAAGTTTTATTGATGTTTTTTTGTTTTTAGATTATAAACATTTATAGATGATTTCCACTTTCTGAAAAGTGTCTTGTAGCAAAGTAAGAATAGTTAACTACAACTAATTATACAGTGACTTCCTCTGAAAAGTAATGCAAAATTTCATATCTTTAGTATCCCCTCCCACCATGATTTTAAATGAATTTGAGAAATCTGTTTTTCCCCTCTCTTCTCTACTTCATTAGAGAAACAAAATCTCCCCAACAAATGTCCTGTAAGGCATATGCAATTAAGCCAAACAAATTCTCTTAATGACTTATACCATATACGTGAGATTTATATATCATATATATGGTATGGTATACACACACACACACAAACTGTTTGTGTGTGTGTGTGTGTGTGTGTGTGTGTATTTTTATTTATCTTTAAATAATCCCAAAATCCATCATTTCACTGTCCTGGATATTATGTTTTACCAGAAGTCCTCTGGAATTATGAATGGTCCTTGCATATATGCATAATTTTTACAGCTTTCAAATCATTTGTGTTTTTACAGTGCTGTTGCCATTGGATAATTGTTTACTGGTTCAACTCATTTCAATCTGCATCAGTTTATAAATATCCTCAAAATTATTAATTTTTATAATATATTATAACAAATTATTTTTTTGATTTTTGTTTCACTCTACACACACAGTTAATATAAATCTTTCCATTTCTTTTTTGTGATCATTTATCTCTTCATTTCTTATAGTACAATAGTATTCCATTACATCCACTTCCATGACTTATTTAGTCATTCTTCAATTGCTGCACATTCCCTTAGTTTCCAGTTTCTGGTCACCAGAAAAAGAAGCTGCTATAAATATTTTTATATGCAATGAATGTCTCTCTCTCTCTCTCTCTCTCTCTCTCAAAAACTCTTTTTAAATATGTTTATCAGTAATGAATCTGGGTAAAAGAGCACACACTACTTAGAAATTGTGTAAAATTCCAAATTACTTTCCAGAATGGTGCACCCATTCATATGTCCACCAACAATGCATTGATGTGCTGCTTTGCCATAGACCCTCTAACACTTATAATTTACTTTAATGAGCATGAGGTAGACTCTCAGAATTGTTCTAATGTTCATTTCTCTAATTAGTATTCATTTGGAGCATTTTTTCATATAATTTTATATAATTATAAATAGGAGAAAAATTCATGACCACAGAAAAGAGACTACTATTATCTTACTGCATAAGATAAAAAGGCAATTTTTGATAAAATTAAAAAGATTTTCACAAATAAGTCTATTAAAATTGAAATTAAAAGGGAAATAACTGGGAAAGAAATTTGCAAGTTTTTAATAATAAGGGTTTAAAATTCAGGATATATAAAGAACCAATTCAAATTTATCAGAAAAAATCATTCCCCATTTATATAAATGATCTAAGTATATGAACAGTTTTGAAAGAAAGCATGCTATGCCTTATATAGCCATATAAAATGTCATTCCTTTTTCTTAAGCCTTTTTCTTTAAACAATTTTTGTTATCATCTTTTGTTTTTACATTACCTTAATTTCCACATGTAGCCTCTAACCTTTTCCCCAGAGAATCATTTCTTTTAACATAAATAAAAAAACCATTAAAAAAAAAGAAAATCACTTCAGCCAAATGAATGAACACAGCCATTTCTAACTATATGTAAAGTGTTTCATTACCATATTCTTACCCCTTGGAAAAGAAAAGAGAGAAAATATATTTTCTTATCTTTTTAATGGGATCAAGCTTGATTTTTAGATTTACAAAATATTTCATTTTATTTTGTTCTTCTTTTCATTTATATTTTGCATTCATTATGCATATGATTTTCTTGATTATATCTCTTTTTACTTTAGTTCATATGAATCTTCTCATATTTCTTTGTAATACCAATAATTGCTTCTTATGGCATAATAATATTCCATTATATTCATGTACATATTTTTCTCTATTTCCCAGCTGATGGCCACCTACTTGGTTAGTACTTTTTTTTAACTTTAGAAACACTATTATAATTTGGTGAATATGAGTTCTCCCCCCTCCCCCCATTAATCTCTTTAGGGATATATACCTAGTAGAAGGATCTTTGAGTCAAAAGTATGAACAATTTAATCACCTTATTTGCTTAATTCCCAACTGATTTTCAGAATGGTTGAATAAATTCACTACTCCAATCCATTCAAAATTGGTTAGTTGACAAATTTTGTCAATTTGTTGGACAAGTGAAAGGCAATTGAAAATCAAGTGGTAGAGTGGGACAAGCACCAATGGGTATATAATATTGAAATTCTAAGATATAAGCAGAGTCTGAAGGGGAAGGAAGATTGGCCAGCTCAGACTCCATCCCAAAAGGAACATGTTGACAGGAACTCAATAGTGCAGGGAAGGAACTGATATGGTAGTGGGAAGTTTGAGAGTGAGAGGGTTGCAGGAACATGGGCATTTTAGAGTTTTTGATTTGCTATGTTCTTTTGTGAGACCTATAATCCTTGTTATCTCTATGCAGCCTGTCTTTCAGATCAATAATTTACTTGTATGAAGAGTATATATATATATATATATATATATATATATATATGTATATATACATATATATGTATATATTATTTTAAATATTGCTTTTGGCATCTTCTCATTCAAATTGTCCTTTACTTTTGTGCATGTACATTCCTACTCTCTTCTGTTATTCTCTTTTTACCTTTGATAAAACTTGCTACTTTCAAGTTTTTCTCTTTTTGCCAATTTTTGTGCTATACAGAATAAATTTATTTTTCACAATTCCTGCTTCTCTTTTTAACCATTCAGGAATATTTTTCTGTGATTACATGTTTTCTTGGGAATAAACTAGATCCTCTATTTCATTAGATGTTAATTCATTTTGCTTTGTCTTGCAATATTTATTTTATTATTTTTTTATAATAGATGATTTCTTTTTTTTTAATTTCTTTTTATTTATTTAAGGCAATGGGGTTATGTGACTTGCCTAAGGTCATACAGCTCGGCAATTACTATGTGTCTGAGGCTGAATTTGAACTCAGATCCTCCTGACTCCAGGACCAGTGCTTTATCCACTGAGCCACTTAGCTACCTCAGATGATTTTTTAAAAATTATTTAATTTATTTACAGTAGGAGTAAACATAATATCCTTTCCCCCCCCAAAAATATAAAACCTCATGAGAAATATAGTGGAAAAAAAAGAGAAAAAATGTGTTTCAGTCTGTGTTCTGATACCATCAGCTCTTTCTTGGGTGGGATCACATTCTTTATCATAAGTCCATATTTTTCCACAGTTGCTGGTGCTGATTGTAATTCCCTCCATCCATTCCTCCCCACTACCATCCATTATATTTTCTCTCTCCTTTCACACTGTCCCTCTCCTAAAATGTGCTGTGGGGCAGCCGAGTGGCACAGTGGATAGAGCACTTACTCTTGGGCCAAGGGGCCCCAAGGCTGTATTTAACCCCAGAGACCCAGCAACTACCTGGTCTGTGGTCCTGAACAGGTCACCCAATCCCACCACCTTGCAAAAAGTGAAAAAGAAAATGTGTTATATCTGACTATCCTCTCCTATGATCTATCCTCTCCTCTATCACCCACATCCCTTCTCCCCTCCCCATCCCCCTTCTCTCCTTTTTCTTCTAGATTTCTATGTCCTATTGAGTGTGCATGCTGTTTTCTCTGAGTCATTTCTGATGAGAATGAGGGTTCCCTCATTCCCCCTCACTTTCTCCCCTTCCACACCATTGCAAAAGCTTTTTCTTGACTATTTTATGTGAAATATCTTAGCCCATTCTACCTTTCCTTTCCTTTTCTTCCTGTACGTTCCCCTTTTACCCATTGACTCCATTTTTGCAATATATTATACCTTCAAATTCAGCTCTCTCCTGTGCCTCAACTATAAAAGCTCCTTCTACCTGCTCTATTAAATGAGAAGGTTCATATGAGTATTATCAGTATCATCTTTCCATGCAGGAATACACACAGTTCATCATCATTAAATCTCTCATAATTTACCCTTCTCATCCACCCTCTGTATGCTTCACTTGAGTGCTGTACTTAAAGATAAAACTTTCTGTTCAGTTCTGGTCATTTCAACAGGAACATTTGAAATTCCCCTGTTTCATTGAAAGTCCATCTTTTCCCTTGGAAAAGGGTGTTCAGATTTGCTGAGTAGTTGATTCTCGGTTGTATTCCAAGCTCTTTTGCCTTCTGGAATATTATATTATATTCCAAGCCCTATGAGCCCTGACTGTAATCCTGACTGTAGCTCCACGATATTTGATTTTATGCCCTTCTAGCTGTTTGTAACATTTTTTCTTTGACTTGGAAGCTCTGGAACTTGGCTATAATATTAATGGATTTTCTTTTTCTTTCTTTTTTTTTTTGAATCTCTTTCTGGGGGAGATCAGTGGATTCTCTCAATTTCTATTTTACCCTCCGCTTCTAGAATATCAGTTCAATTTTCCTGTAGAAATTCTTTAAAAATGAAGTGAAGGGGCAGCTAGGTGGTGCAATGGATAGAGCACTGGCCCTGAAGTCAGGAGTACTTGAGTTCAAATCCGACCTCAGACACTTAATAATTACCTAGCTGTGTGACCTTGGGCAAGCCACTTAACCCCATTTGCCTTGCAAAAAACCTAAAAAATAAATGAAGTTAAGACTCTTTTCCTGATCAAGACTTTCCAGTAGCCTAATAATTTTTAAATTGTCTCTTCTGCATCTGTTTTCCAGATTAGTTTTTTTTCCAATGAGATATTTCACATCTTCATCTAGTTTTTCATTCTTTTGGTGTTGTGTCTTGATTTCTTGCAAAGTCATAAGCTTTCTTTAGCCATGTTCTACATTTGAAGGATTTCCTTTCCTCAGAGAGCTTTCTTATCTCCTTTTCCATCTGGCCAATTCTGCTTTTTAAAGCATTCTTCTCATTAACTTTTTGAACTGTTTTATCCCTTTGACCTAAACTGGTTTTTAATATGTTATTTTCTTCTGCATTTTTTGGATCTCTTTGACTAAGGTACTGAATTTGTTTTCATGTTTTTCCTGCATCTCTCTCATTTCTCTTTTCAGTTTTTCTTCTACCTTCCTTACTTGATTTCAGAATCATTTTTGAGCTCTGTCATAGCCTGAGCCCAGCTTCTATAGTTCTTGGAGTCTTTAGATGTAGAAACTTGGACTTTCTCATCTTCAGAGTTTGTGTTTTTGTCTTTCATGGGACCAAAATACTTGTCTATGGTCAGATTTCTTTTTTTCTGTTAATTCATTTCCCCAGTCTATGCCTGGCTTTGGGGTGCTTTCTGAGCTTTTGAGTATTATTGGGATACCTCCACATGGACCTCAGTTCCTTCAAGGTCTTATGGGAGACTCTGACTGCTCTCCCAGTCTGTGAATGGCCATAAGCTCACCCCTCTGCTCCAGGGCTGTGAGGAAAGTCCCTGTTCTCGGGGGTCCCAGACTGCAACCAGGGTTCTGAATATAGTCCCTGTCCCAGGGACAGAGGAGAGACCTCCAGTCTCCCTCCACTCCCTTATCTTCCTTGGGTTGAGCATTTAGGGAGCAGCTGCCAGGCAGCTCCCTGCTGGGCAGGTCCACAGGTCTTCTTCCCTTTCCTTGTTTCTGGACTGTGCTGTGGGCTGTAGTTGTGCTGAGGAGGGCCACGCTGGCCTGGGCTTTGTGCTTGCTCTAGCAGAGGTCTCCATGATGATCTTCCAAGTTGTTCTTGGTGCTCCCTGGGGTAGCAGGTCAGGAAAATGTCTCTGCTGTCATGATACTGGGCTTCCAGGGACCCAGGCACGCTGGGACTGTTCCTAGAAGGCTGAAACTCCTTCACTCTGGCACACTACTGCCCCCCTCCAATGCAATGGAACAAAGCTTTCCCACTATTTTCCAGGTTACCTTGGGCTGGAGAATTGCTTCACTGGATCTTTCTGTGGGTTTGTCTCTCAAATAATTTTAAGGTTTTTGAAATATTTTGGAGAGAGCTCCTAAGAAAGGCTGTTCTCCTGCTGCCATATTGGCTCCACACCTGAAATGTTTATTTTTAGATGTTTAGACTCTTTTACCTGATTTTGAGGTGATATTACCTCCTGCTATTAATATTTTCCATTTTTATGTGCTTCCATTCAAGGTCATTAATTGAACTTTCTTTCTCCTATAATTTTTTAATAATTTCACTCTCCCCTCCCCCACCTTTTACTTCCTTATTGTTCACTTTCTGACTCCTTCCCTTTTCAGTGTAGTTTCATTAGGATCTAAACTCTGAAGCCATTTCTGCTTCTTCCAAAGCTAGGCAATTCACAATTCACTAACCTCAGGATCTTCCCTGAATATTTTTAGGAGAAAGGAACAAAGTGGTCCCAGCTTGATTCTGGGTTTTTTCATCTAAATTTAGTGTGTGCTCTTTTGTTTCCTCTGTTCCTTAATTATCTGACTGAGCTCTATATGGCAAAGAGTTCGACCTTTCTGCCATTCCAGTCTTAAAGAAATTTTACCTTTTGATTTTCTGGGTCATTAAAAGGAGGAGGAGTGGTGGTAAAGCTGATTTCTGTTGAAAGCCCACATATTGGCTTCTATAGTCCTGCCAAAGCATAGCCATTAATCAGCAAGGGATACCTAGTGAACATTTTATAGATTCAGGATTAACATTCCCTTCATTTTTTCCATCAGATTATTACATTATTAGAATTTTTGGTGTTCTAAACTGTAAGGACAGCTGACATTGCTTTGTGTATAGTGCATGCCTATTTTTGGAAGGTTTGAGAGGTTTCAAGGATCAGAGAAAATGACTAGTTTTTCCATCTTGTTGGTCATGGGTCCCAGAAGTTGCTTGGAATCACTCTTAATTGCTCCCACCTTCTTTTCCCTTTCCTCAATATTCAATCAGTATCCAATTTTTATGTATATCTCTGCAATATTTTTCACATCTGTCCATTTTTTCTGAACTCAAATGGCCCCAGTCTTATTTCAGACTTTCATTCTCTTTTCCCTAGATTATTGCAATAGCTTTCTAACTGGTTTCCCTGTTTCAAATCTCTCTCCCATTTAATCCTTTCTTTATACAGCTGCCAAAGTTTTCTTGGCACAGGGCCAAGTATGTCATTTTTCTCCTCAAAAAACTTTAGCACTTCTCTATAAATTCCAGAATTAAATGCAAACTCCTCTGTTTGGCATTTAATCCCTTCACAATCTGGTTCCACCGTACATGTTCAGGCATAATACTCACCTTTATGTCTTCTGCAGTCCAGTAAAACTGGCATGCTTTCTATCCTCCACACCTGACATTCCCTTTCTCAGCTCAGTGTTTTTGAACAAGTGTCACCTAAACCTAGAACTAGACTGTTTTCTCTCCTTCTTGATGTCACTTAGAATCTTGAGCTTCCTTCAAAGCACAGGTGAATCCCAGTGTCCTACATGGGGCTGTAAATGATCTCTTCCCTCCCCCCCATGGTGTTCCTCCTCTGTACAATTGCATTATCTTTACTGTGTATATGTTTTGTACTTATTTATAGCTATACCTTTTATTTCCTTTGATAGAATACAAACTCCTTGAGGGCAGGAACTATTTAAATTTTTTTTCTGCCTATCCCAAATATCTAGCAGAATATTTGGCTAATAGTAATTGTTTAGTGACTTCCTGATAATGGATTATTGAATATTGTTTCTTATGGCATGTGCCCACATCTAACTTCTTGTCTAGCCTAGAACAAAATAATGAAGTACCTCCTTTGTGGACTAAGCATGAAATATGACCACATGTGCTGATACATTTTTTTATTATTGGTTACTTTTTTCATTTTTGGTAAATGTATGGCTAATGGAGGCCCTGATGAGTAATTTTCTCTATTTATTTGTTATTTGAAAATTTTTATATTTTATTTTTCTAATTATGCAAATAATAAGAAAGCAAAAATAATTTTAACATGCTTTTTAAAAAAATTGAGTTCTAAATTCTCTCCCACTCCCCTTTCCTTTCTCCTCCTTGAGAAGGCAAACAATTTGATATAGATTTTACATGTTGTCATGTAAAACACATTTCCATATTAGTTATGTTGTGATAGAAAACACAGATTAAAAAAAAGAACCAAAGAAAATAAAGTAAAAAAAAAAGTATGTTTCAATCTGCATTCAGTTTCCATCAGTTCTTTTTCTGGAGGTGGATAACATTTTTCATCATAAGACTTGCTCCATTTACACCAACAATTATTACTACTTTGGATAGCCTTTGTTCGTAATGCCCTCCTATCTGGATTGATGATGCCTCTCTTATACCACTATTTTAGGAAAACTTGGGCCACCATTCTCTTTATTATCTCCTCCCCCTTCAACATCTCCAACCATCACCTTTCCATATCAGAATGACCTTCCCTAGCTGTTGCTTCTCTGTGTGTGGTCTCTCCCATTAGAATGTAAGCTCCTTGAGGACAGGACTGTTTCTATCTTGTCATTTGTATCCTCAGTCCTTGGTACAGTGCATAGCACATAATAAGCATTTACCAAATATTTTCCCCATTAATATGAGAATAATAATCCTCATTAAGAACTTATTTAAATAGCACTTCAAATTTTGCAAAGAATGTCCCTCACAACATTCCTGTAACACCGTTTTATCCTGTGGACCTGAAGTCAAGAAGACTGGAGCTCAAACACTGCTTCAGACACTTTCTGGTAATGTTATCCTAGACAGAAAACTTGACTGCTGCCCACTTCAGTTTCCTCATCTGTAAAATGTAGATAATAATGGCATTTACTTGCCAGGTTTGTTGTGAGTATAAAATGAAATTTATGTAAAGTGCTTCACAAATCTTAAAGCATTATATAAATGCTATAATGATGATGATGGTAATGATATACTAAAAACCAGGAAACATATCTTAGAGAAGGAAGTGACCTACTCAAGGTCACACATCCCAAAATGTTGGAGAGAGAATTTATACCTAGTTTTCTGACCCCCAGGTTCAAAGCTCTGAGATTACTCTTGCCTTTGGTGACCACGACTACTTCTGGTAAATGTCTAACTGGTTGGGGTGGTCTGGTTTATTGTCATTTATTTGTCTAGACTAGATACAATAGCTAGGTGGTTGTTTCTTTCCTTTTCAAAGATATTCCTGAATTCTGATCAGGTTTTCTCTCCTCTGACTTGTTGCAGAATAGAGTATAATGATGTAGCTTCCTCTCCACCTTCCTGTCTGTGAATCAAGCTCACAGCTCTTTAAAGGTTGTTACAGCTAGTAATTATAAGAGGAAAAGATAGGGCATGAAAATGCCTTCCCTTGTCTCCACTCCCATACTCCCCTTCCCTCAGTCACTTTCTCTCTCTCTCTCTCCCTCCCTTTCTCTTTTTTTTAAAATTTAGATCCTGTAGGGAAAAACAGCTACCCATTGATGCTAATGGAAGCAGAATCCATTCATGTTTTAAAAGCCAAAGAAAGGACTGTGTAAATGGTAAGGGGTTATATGAATGTCAGATACTAAAAAGGATAGCTATCCATAGACTGACAGTTTTTGGGTTTTGGTAATTCAACCAGTCATGAAGCCACCTAACCCTACTTTTAATCTAGCTTTCATCTCTTAATCTTGTCTCTAGGGTTCTTACAAAAGACTTTGTCCAATGTCTTGTTGAAATGCAGATACATTACATATGCTACATCCCCTTGAGTGAATAATAACCTTTTCCTGTGTATGCACATGAACCATGTACAGTACATTCATGTGCATATGTTCATACATGCGTGTAGATGCATGTGCACATACATGCATGTGCATGAGTGCATGTTTCTTGAACAGGATCATGATATTTATCCCTAGAAAGATCTTATTGATCACCATCTTTAAGTCCCTCATTTTATAGATGAATATAATAGAGCTCAGGGATTTATTTTATCTGGCAGGTAGATGACCCAGTGGATAGAACATTGAACCTGGAGTTAGGAAGATCTGAGTCCATATCTTATCTCAGACATTTACTAGCTATGTGACCCTGGACAAGTGCTGTTTGCCTTAGTTTCCTTATCTGTAAAATGGGGATAGGAATACCACCTCTCTCAATGTTGTTGTGAGGATCAAATAAGATAATAATTATAAAGTCCTTAGCAGAGTGCCTGATACAGGATAAATGCAACGCGTCACTTTTATTATTATATAAATCAAGATCACATAGGTAATAAGTGGCAGAGCTGGACTTTGAATGCAGTCATTTGATTCCAAATCCAATGCTCATGAATAGAATCACTAGGAGTTCATAGGATTATGGATTTAAGTCTTAAAGGAACCTTTGCGACCACTTAACCAACTTCTTCATTTTAAAGTTAAGGAACCCAGGATAAGAACATTAAGTGACATATCCAGATTTACACTGCTACAAGTCCTTGGGATAGCATTTGAACACAGGTTTTCCTGAATGTGAGGATAATACTCTGTTCATTTTCCCTTGGGTTTGAGGATTCATATCTTTTTGAGGCAGCCAAGATAGTTTTGGGTCTGGAGTCAGGAAGATCTGAGTTCAAATTTAACCTTGGATGTTCATTAGTATTGTGGTATCCTGGGCAAGTCATAATCTCTGACTATCTCATTTTCCTCAGCTGTAAAATGGGAAAAATTAAAGCACCTGTCACATAAGATTGTTATGAAAATTACTTGAAATAATAATTGTAAAGAACTTGGCACAGTACTTGATGTATACCAATCACTTTAAAATGTGATTCCCATGGGTGGCTAGGTGGACCAGTGGATAGAGCACTGGCCTTGGAGTTAGGAGTACCTGAGTTCAAATCTGTCCTCAGACACTTAATAATTACCTAGTTGTGTGGCCTTGGGCAAGCCACTTAACCCCATTGCCTTTCAAAAAAAATAAATAAAAATGTGATTCCCTTTCTTTTGGTATTTTCAAAGGAGAGAAAACAAGACAGACAGAGTGGGGGAGAGAGAGAGAGAGAGAGAGAGAGAGAGAGAGAGAGAGAGAGAGAGAGAAGAGAGACAGAGAGAGACAGAGACACAGGGAGAGACAGAGACATAGAAACAGAGACGGAGAGGGAGACAGGAGAGAGAGAGACAGTCAGACCAAGACAGAGAGAGACAGAGACATAGAGGGAGACAGGAGAGAGAGAGAGAGAGAGAGAGAGAGAGAGAGAGAGAGAGAGAGAGAGAGAGACAGAGAGACAGAGAGACAGAGAGACAGAGAGACAGAGAGACAGAAAGAGACAGAGGGAGAGAGAGACAGAGGGAGACAGAAGACAGAAGAGAAGGGGAGAGAGAGACACACAGAGGCAGAGACACGCAGAGAGACAGATAGAGACAGAGAAGACACTAGAGAGCCAGAGATTAAGAAAGACAAGGAGAGCCGGAGAGAAGAAAGAGATAAAGGAGAGAGAGAAAAATAAAGAGAAAGAACTAGAGAGGAGAGGAAGAGAAAAAGAAGAGTGACTACAGATGGGAGAGAGAGAGGAGACAGACATGAAAGAGACACATACCCACAGACAGACAGATATAGACATGGAAAGACAGAGAGAGGAAATAAAAAGAAAAATATATTTTAAAAAAAAGTGATTTTCTCTGAGGATACTGAGAGAGTTCTAGTTAGACTGAAGAAATTTCTCTTCTTTTGGAGGCCGACCCCCTTTTGTGATTTCTCACTCAGAGTCTATTTTGGGAACAGTGAGATATTTTAGCCCTTCCCGGAGGTTGAAAATAAGCTGTTCCCAGCACCTTTGGAATGAAGAGCTTTACAGATATTTGAGAGGCAGAGTAGCACAATGAATAGAGTGATGGGCTCTATGGCATCAGGAAGATGAGTTCAAAGCCCAACATAGACACTGGTTAGGTGACCTGGCATAAGTCTTTCATGTTCTCTTGGCCTGAAAATGAAGGGTATGGATTGAATTGTTTTCAAAGTTCCTCCTAATTATAAATCTCTGATCATTTGAATTATTTTCCCCTAGTAGTTTGGTGGGAGCTTATGATGCTCTATGTCACACCCATTATTTAAAATGGCAAATCTGAGGTAGAGAGGTAGTGAAGTATTAAACCTTTCCTAGGGTAACATTCACTCAAAACTAAAGTTGAAAATAGACACCAGAGCTTTTATTCTCATTTCTAGACACTAAAGATCAGCACCATCCCAATTCTATTTAAGGCATCTTCCTCTTCCCTGCCCTGCTTCACAGAGCCAGTTTCTGCAGCTGTTTAACATTGGAGTGGTGATGGCGCATGCAAATGATGCAAAGTTTTGTTCCTGATGAAGATAGCAAAAATTAAAGCTTTGGTCCTGTGGAAAGACTAATAAGAATGCAACCCTTAGAACAACTTCAGTTGCTCTCAGACATACAGTTTTCTATACAAACAGATTCAGTTCAGGAAGAAGAGGAGGCCATAAGAGGTCTTTTCTAGCTTTCTATACCAGTTCTTAGCAGCTGGCTTTTTGGTTTTTGAAGATAATGTACAAACAAAATGCCAAGGTGTATACAAACTTTCAGAGCTGGACAGCACCTTTGAGGTCATCTAGTCTGGGGATAGGAAAAAATTTGTCGCAGATCCCTCATACCTGATGTTGCTAGAAGGCAGAGTTCTGTGGTTCTGTTGTTCTTGTTCAGTCATTTTCAATTATTTGCAACCCCATTTGGCATTTTCTTGGATAGGATACTATGATGGTTTGCCATTTCCTTCTCCAGCTCATTTTATAGATGAAGAAACTGATGCCAGATGGGTTAAATGACTTACCCAAGGTCATACAAGTAAGTGTCTGGGGTCAGATTTGAAAGCAGGAAATAGAATTCTTCTGATTCTAGACCTGGTGCTCTACCCATTGCCATCAGCATTTCCTTTATCATACCAGGGTTTCACTACTAGATAGTTATGGTGTCTATTGAATTAGGAAATCCATCTTTCATCAAGATGGTTTCTTTTAAGAGCCTCTAGCTTCCAATTAACAACCCAATAAGTGATTTACACATTTGTAGATTAGCTGTGTGAACAGATTGAGAACTTGGTTTTTATTGTCACTGGCATGAGATTTATAGATTGTTGTCCCAATAATCAATACAAATGTTGGTTTTTATTGCATGACTTTTATTAGCTGAAGGAATTCTCAGAAGTAAAGCTTCTTCCACCAACAAGGACCACTATTTAGCTTTATCAATTTGAAAACTCCCTTCACCAAAAGGACTAGTTTGTTAAGCCCTGAAGAGCTAACTAAGATACATAAAAGTTTACTTGACTTACCCAGGGAATGCAGATTATAAGTGTCAGTGGCATAGACCTAAATCTTCCTAATCCAAACCTAGCAAGCTGTATCTTTGCCAGACTGTCCAAATATTTTCTTGTTAGGATAATTAGAATAACGGTTGATATTTATATAGTACTTCCTTTACATATTTAACTTGAGAAACAAAAATCCTCTGACACATGTATTTGCAAATATCATTTCTCATTTACAGATGAGAAGAGTGAAGTTCAGAGGGGCTGAGACTTAAATATAGTTGACAGAGTAAGTGACAGAGGTAAGATTTGAACTCATCTCTTTCTAACTCTAGGTTCAGCCATGTTCACTATTTCATGGTGTCTTCACTTTTTCCATCGCCATAGAACTCACTGATGAAAGATTCTCTTCATGCTTTTCCAAAAAGAACAAGTTCATTAATACCTTGGCAGCTAGGTGGCACAGTGGATAGAGCACTGGCTCTGGAGTCAGGAGTACCTGAGTTCAAATTCGGCCTCAGACTCTTAATAAGTACCTAACTGTGTGGCCTTGGGCAAGCCACTTAACTCCATTGCCTTGCAAAAACTAAACAAACAAAAAAAAAAAAAAACTAAAGGAGGAAAAACCCATGAGAAAAATGAAAATAAAAAAATACCTTACTGCATTCTTTGATCCAGTATCTATTATAGATTGTGAAGAAATGAGAATAAAAACAAAACAAGACCAAAAAAAATAAACCTCTGAACAATCTGCTCAAAGATCTCCTGCTAATCAATCGTCATTACAATTTAATTACCTTTTAGTTAAGTAACCATTCAAGCCATTAACTTAATAGGACACTAACAGGTTTTCTATTTTAGTTAAAGTATCAGTTCTTCCATTAACCTAAAATATGACTTTGAACAAATTATTTTACAACTCAAGGTCTCTGTAGGAAAAGATAATTTCTATAAGTTCTCTCTCTCTCTCTCTCTCTCTCTCTCTCTCTCTCTCTCTCTCTCTCTCTCTCTCTCCCTCTCTCTCTCCCTTCCTATCCATGCAAATGGACTGGCAATACAGACGTGTGAACTGTAAGAGTTTATTGACTTTATATATATGCTCTACCCCCCCAAAAATTATCTTGGTCAATACTCTTTCACCTTCATAGAATTATCTGCTGCTGAAATTTGAAGGGAATGTCAAAGCAAAGCTTGAGTGCCTCCCCCTATTTGAAGACTTTTCTTTTTTCATTTTACAGATGAGGAAAGTGAGATCCAGAGAGGTATAGTGACTAGCCCAAAATCACAGGGAAAAGTCACTCTTGTTTGATTATTCCATGACTATCCTTAAATGAATAGAAGGATTTCCTGCTTTGTTGGCTAGGAGCTGGAGAGTTAGAGTTGAATTATGTAACTCCTTAACTCCCTCTCAATCTTGAGACTTTATGAATAATTAATTTAAATGAGATTATAGGTTCATAGATCTGAAACTACATTATTGCTATTTAGTTGTTTCTCTCATATTTAACTTTTTGTGACCCATTTTTTGGGGACATTTTCTTGGCATAGATACTGGAGCTGTTTGCCAATTCCTTCTCTAACTCATTTTACAGATTAGGGAACTGAGGCAAACAGGGTTAAATAACTTGTTCAAGGTCACACAGATAGTAAGTGTTAGAGAGCAGATTTTTTTTTGTATTTAAAGATTTTATTTATTTTGAGTTTTGCAATTTCCCCCTTAATCTTACTTCCCTCCTCCCACCCCCCCACCCGAAAGCAATTTGTCAATCTTTACATTATTTCCATTATACATTGATCCAAATTGAATTCGATGAGAGAGAAATCATAGCCTTAAGGAAGAAACATAAAGTATAAGAGATAGCAAGACCAGGCAATATCAGGTTTTTTTTCCTAAATTAAAGTTTATAGTCCTTGGTCTTTGTTCAAACTCCACAGTTCTTTCTCTGGATACAACTGGTATTCTCCTTTGCAGATAGCCCCAAATTGTCCCTGATTGTTGCACTGATGGAATGAGAGAGTCCAGAGGTCAGATTTGAACTCATGAAGATGAGAGCTTACAAACCCAGTGCTCTATCCACACTATACTACCTAGTTGACCCTGATGGGAAGTTGGAGACCATCTAATTAAACCTCATTTTCAGATGAGGATACTGAGATTGAGGGGAATTAATGACTTGTCCTAGACCACTCAAATCATACTTAACAGCAAAAAAATTAACTGCCCTAATATGTTAGGAAAAAGGGAAAGGAAATAATCAATTGGAAATGGTATGAATTTGGTTTCTAATCTTGCCCATATTGCTAACTCTCAGTGTGGTCTTGGAGCAAATTCCTTAATGTGCCTTTGTTTCAATATCATACCTTTAAGGGCCATTTCAAGTATTCCTAGGAAAAAAACAAAGCAAAATAAAATCTTGGAGTGCTTTAAGTTGTTTAGAGATGAAAACTTTCCAAACACTGTTAAGCAGTAAGCATCAATAAATATTTATGTAAATATTTTTTGAGTAGGTTGGGGAAGAAATACAACACAAAGGTTCTCAGGATGTAGAAGAGACCTGGTCTTTGCCCTGGGGAAAATTTAAACCTGATACCATGATTACTCACCAACTAGATAACATCACCCCAGGGAGAAAGATTTTATTAAGGAAACTGAGATGCAGCCTCTTTGGATTTATGATGCATAAGTACCAGATTCCATCCTCTTGACTGGAGGGAGGAGGTCATTTCAGGATTAAGAGGCCACAGACTTGGATCAAGGCAGTCCAGCTGCTGGTAACAGAGCTGAGATTAGAATTCATGGATTTCCGAGGGACTCTAGGACACTCAACCCTGTCTCCAGTTTAAGCTCCTGGCTGTAAAAGAGATCACTGACAGAACTGGATTAGCACAGACTCCAGGGAAGTCTGGCTTTCTGTCCTGTGACTTAACAACTGAACACTTTTTTTTTGCTTGGAGATTAGTATGAGGCAGCTTCAGTTTTTATTTTTATTTTGGGGATATAAAATGCCAAATTTATTTAAGGAACTTCTTGAGGACAAGAACAAAAAGACTACAAAATTCCTTAGCTCATCAATTTTATTATTTTCAATGCTTGCTAATGTAATATTTAATTTTCTCAAACCACAGAGACTAATTATTGTTCTGCTGGTTTTTACAAGCAGATTTTAGGTAGTATTTTTAAAAAAAACTTTCATTGACGTTGAAATCAACCATATTGCAGGAGCTAAAAAACTGGAAGACTTTACATTGAGCAGGGGGAATAGCATTGCTCTTAGAATTAGAGGATGTGGGTTAAAATTGACTTTTATCAATTACTTAGGTGATCCTGGGTGAGCCACTTAACTTCTCTCAGACTCAGTTTCCCTCATTTATAATAGGAGGGCATTGGATTGGGAACTTTCTTGTTCTAAGTCTATTTTTACTAAATTGAAATCACTTACCAATGTAAAAGGATGATGCCAAAATTCCCCTCTTCTATAGAAAGGAAAAGTGGAAAAAAAAGGGTTCCGAATTATTAATCTGAGCTAAGTTAACTTTATCCCATCCTTCCCTGCTTCCAGAAAAGAAGTTTTCTGAAGTAGAAGGATGTCATATTGGTTCACCTTAAAGATTCTAAAATTTAAGGGAGAGGTTTGAAGGGCATGGGTGACATAGGGGAGCAAGTCATTGTGGAAAGATGAGAGAAATAAAGTCTTTGGGGTTCACAAGCTTCTCTCTGAAAAAGAAAGAAAGAAAAAGGCAATTTAAGAGTCATTCATGTCTTGTGAATTTACTGAAATTGGACAACCAGAATGCCCTGCATCTACTTAAGATTTTTAGAAATTGTAGTTTTAATAAAGTGAGAGGAGAATGAGGGAGTAATTTGGGATCACAGAATGCTTTGAGAGAGGACTGCTAGCATGGAGAGATGCCATAGGAAACTTTGGATTGCCATAGGGGTAATATTAAGCACTAATTACTTTTAAGTTCTTGCCTTCTGTGATGCTTCCCTTGATCCCTCCCATTGCTGATGACTTCACTTTCCTCAAATTATCTTACATTATATTTATATGTATATAGATTGAAAGCCACTAGTGTAAAATAAATCCTTTGAGGACCTTAAATCTGTTTCTCACTGTTTTTTTTTCAGTCACCCTATACTCTAGTCAAATTACTTTTCCTGAACATGATCTAGGTTTTCCAACCTTTGGATCATCCTCACAATGTTTTCTGTCCCTTGAAAGCCCTTCACTCATGACTTAATTCTACCTATTTTTAAGGCCCACATCAAATATTATCTTCCTTATGAAATAATATCTAATTGGGCAACTAGATGGCACAGTGGATAGAGCAGGAGGATGGCAGTTCAAATCCAGCCACAGACATTTGTCACTTACTCTCTGGCCTTGGGCAAGTTATTTAACTCTTATTGCCTCACATTCAGGGTCATCCCCAGTCATCCTGATTCATATCTGGCCACTGGATTCAAGTGGCTCCAGAGGAGAAAGTGAGACTGGCGACTTAACACAGCATCCCCTCACTCAAATCCAATTTGTGTGCTTGTCATGGCATCACCTCCATTGATGTCATGGTCTTTGAAAATGAAGGACAAAAACATCTCTAATACTCTCCTAATATAACTTCTTAAATATCTTCCCTAATGCTTCTCGTAGAATTAAGACCATGAAGAAAGTGCAGCTAAGTAATGAAGAGGGGAAGACAACAGATAATGGCCTTCATACCTGGAAAGGGCACTAATGGTTTCTGCTAAAGCTGAGACAGTATAGCTCTAATGGCACCTTTAGCACCTCCTCTCATTGGAAGTATGTGAAATTTCTTATGGTCTTTTCTTGGAGTCCAGTATTCTTTTCACCATCAGCAAAATGCCAGTCATACTCTTTAAACTATGGTGGGTTCAGAACTGAGCTATAAGTGGTAAGGAGAGTGAGAATTTTCATTTTCTTCCCTTCATAGACATGACGTCAGTGACTCTTGCTAGCACCTTACAGGTGAAAGGAGAAGCTTTATCTGAGGAAGAATTGTGGTCTCTCTTATTTCTGTCCACTGAACAAATTCTTGAAGATATTAATAAAGGTAAGATGATCATATTTTGTATTATGAGGTCAATAGCAATTGTGAGGTCAATTTGTATTAAGAGGTCAATTTTGTATTTTGAGGTCAATTTAAACAATGGTTGAGCGGAAAGTTCAGTGACCTTAAGAGTCAGAAGCTCTAACTCTGACATCTACTAGCCATGTGACTTTTGGAAAGTCAGTCAATCTCTTGGAGCTTCAATTCACTCATTTCTAAAATGGGAATAATAATATTTCCCATTATTTTTTCTCAGGATGTTGTGCTGATCATATGAAATTCTGTACATGTAAAAACTCTTTGTAAATATAGATCATTCCTCAAATGTGAGATATTCCTAATTCATGGAGAACCAGCATTACTTAATGATTAGAAGAGCTCAAATCCTACTTCTGGCCCCCCCTACTAGCTGTGTGACCAAGTCATTGGGCAAGTCATTTAAGCCTCTTGGTGACCTAGAGAACTCTTTATAAGTTATACAACAAAAAGTCAAAACTGAATGCTTGGAAATTATAATGATTAATCATGACCCCAAAGAAGAGATATGAGGATAATTCATACCCTGCTCCCTTCCTTTCATAATTAGGTGTCAGATTATGGCTATGGAGCATTAGTTAATATCAAACTTTAGTAATGTCTTAGTTTTGTTGATTGCTTTTAATATATATATGTATATATATATATATATTTGTTAAAATGAGATGGCTTTCAACAAAAAGGAAAAGGGACTCAAATATACAAAAATATTTATAGTAGCTCTTTTAATGATGGCAAAGAACTGGAAATCAAGGAGATGCCCTCAATTGTGGAATGGATGAAAAAGTTGTGATATATGAATGTAATGCAATACTATTATGCTATGAGAAATGATGAGCAGGTAAATTTAAGAAAAACCTGGAAAGACTTACATAAACTAATGCTGAGTGAAGTGAGCAGGATCAGGAGACTACTAGACACAATTAACAGTAACACTGATGCAATGATCAGCTATGATAGACTTAGCTCTTCTCAGTAATGCAATGCTCCAAGCCAATATGTAGGAAAATGCCATATACATCAAGAAAGAAAAGTATGGAGTCTGAATGCAAATCAAAGCATATTGTTTTTGTTTTTTTTTCTTGTGGTTTTCCCCTTTTATTTTGATTCTTCTTTCACAACATGACTAATGTGGAAATATGTTTAATGTGATAGTAGATGACTTTCTAAGGAGAGGGAGGGAGGGGACAAAGTGAAGATTATATAAAAAATAAAATATTCCACTACCTTTTTGCAAAAGAGCATAAGTTATATATCAATTGCTAAGCTGTATCTATGGAGGGAGCTTTTATATTGGGAGGTCCTCATACAAATGAAATCACAAATCCAGACTCTTCAAATATATGACAATATTTTCTAGTCATATGGTTTTTCAGTCAATTATTTCTGTGCCTATACCTTGCCAAGGCTGTAGGCAAATAGTAGGAAATTAGTTTCATAGTGCTGGATTGTAGATATGCCAATTTTCTGTGATGCTAACTAGCATCTTGTAGATGCAAAAAGATTACAAACTACCTCCTTTCTAACTCACAGCATTAGGTATGATTCTTTTAAGTTTTAATCGAGATTTTCCTAGGGAGAACTTGATGACTACTTTTGGGACCACTCTAACCTATTTGAAGATGACAGTCTCTAAAGAGATTCTTACTGCATTGATTTGCTCTATTATGAGTAGCCACCTGATTATATGGTTTAAGTCTAGAATCTTAATCTATTCTGAAGCTTGAGCATGCTTTGTTCTTTCACTTGGGTTTCAGGTTCCTCTAATTATGTAGTCTGCCCTTGGTCAACTCTGCTGCATGCTGCAGGAAGCATTTCCTTCCAGGACGATGTTTCCTTTATAGAGGCCACCTCATTCAAGGCCCCAGAAATACTTCACGGACAGTGTCAAAATCTACAACTTGACATATTGAAGGTAAGACATGCTTTATCCATGCTTCTGACCTTTCCTTCCAATTCTTCCCTTGGACATGGAACTTGGGTGAAATTCTTGCACAGATGGAGTAATCCAAATTCATTAACTTACTACCTTTGGATTTGTGAACATGTTAGGTTGGCACAGCTTTCCTCTTTACTACTGTGTAGGATAGAGAAGCAGAGCTTTTTAGGAAAGGGAAAACTAGAGGGTATGAGTGATCCTATAGTACAGGATTTAAAAATGTGCCCACAGAATGACACGGCCAATTAAAAAAAATTTTTCCTTTGCCCAATTTAATATCCTGTTTCTTACTAAATCCCAGACCCTTTATTCTTGAAGCTTAGATCTGGATCTTCTGGTTAGCCCCCTTAGGATTGGCTGTGACTGTAGCTTTCTGTTGATGTCCATTTCAGACATGGCTCCTTCTTCTGTCCCTTTTGGTTCAAAAGCATGTCCAATCACTGAGTTCCATTTACTGCCACTAAAGTTTTCTCTCACCTTCCCTCTCTTTCTATTTTCCTCCTGCACTTGAGCAGGAATGTCCTGGCTAATACCTCTTAACCATTCCTCAAAGTGGGAAGATTTTAGGTCAGCACCATGGAAAAGAAGCAGCTACAACCTTGCCATGAGATCCCTGACCCCATCCAGGTATGAAAGGAAAAGGCAGACAAAAATCAGGACAGTTTTAAGGAGATCTTAACCTCTTCTAATTCTCAGATCCCTTGGGCCATTTGGGGAAGCTTATGAGTTCTTTCTCACAAAAATATTTTAAAAATATAAAACAGGGGGCAGCTAGGTGGCACAGTGGATAAAGCACCGGCCCTGGAGTCAGGAGTATCTGGGTTCAAATCCGGTCTCAGACACTAAGTAATTACCTAGCTGTGTGGCCTTGGGCAAGCCACTTAACCCCATTTGTCTTGCAAAAACCTAACATACATATATATATATATACATACATATATATATACATACATATATATATATATATATAACAGGATTACAAAGGAAATCAGTTTTAATGAAATAGTTATCAACACAAAAGTAAATGTATCAAATATATACACAGGCAAATGTAATGTTATATGCATGTTATATATATATTTGCATACAAACACACAAACATACTATATGTGTATACATATGTGTGTGTATATATATACATATATATATATATGTATATATATATATACATATAGACACATTTATTTGTATGTCCATGCACTCCAGATTTAGAATCTCTACTCTAAATAAACAATACTTTACAAGATTCAGTCTATTTTTTTTTTAGGTTTTTGCAAGGCAAATGGGGTTAAGTGGTTTGCCCAAGGCCACACAGCTAGGTAATTATTACGTGTCTGAGACAGGATTTGAACCCAGGTACTCCTGACTCCAGGGCCGGTGCTTTATCCACTACGCCACCTAGCTGCCCCCTAGTCTATTTTTTAAAATACAGAAATAAAATATGGTCAATTTTTAAATGGTTTAAATATTTTACTTTTAGTTTATGGAATAAAGTAAGCTTTTCCATAGTATAGTATAAAAAAGATGATTGCACATGAAACTTTATTCCAACTTGCTGTTCCTTTTGTATATAAATAAATGTTCCTTTAAAATTCTTATTGGATATGGTCATCTTGAAGACTATGTAGTTAAAGACTATGTTTATTATCAAATGGAGAGCTTGGGGAAGCATGTAATAGTGGAAAACTGCATTCAGAGAACTTTGGTTACATCCTCCTCTAACCTTATTTATATGACTGAACAAGTCCCTCAATTTCCGTGACCTTTAGTTTCATCCTCTATAAAATGAGAAAGTTGTTCGACTGAATGGTGCCTAAGCTTCCCTCAAGCTCTGTGATGCTAAATTGGAGAACAAAAGCAAGAGGAATGTCTTGTTTTCAAATGACCCAATGAAAAGGTGATGCAAGCATGACAGCCATCTGGCTCTGTTGATCCTCTTGGCCCTGGGCTTGTGGGAGTGTTGTTCTCTTTAAGGCTTCCCTCTTTGTGTCTCCTGAATTCTCCATGCATTTGTATAAATACCTGCAGTTGAACATGACACAAGTGTTTGCTTTTTAAGATTAAGGACACTCACTGAGTTCATGTCACTGAGTCTTTTCAGGGGCTTATTACCTGATTCTCTTGTGCTCTTACATGGGCATCAGCCATTTCCACAGGATTGTGGGGAATCCTTCTTTCTTATTAACATGGGCTAGTGACCCCTCCTAGATGAGAGCAAAAATGTGTTGATGAAGGTATGACTGGAAGAAGCTTTATGTGCCCTTTTATTGAAACCTTTCCCACACGGAGTCTCTGGCAGATACAGTTTTTGCAGTTCTCAGGGCTCCAGGGAACTGTTTAATATATGACTTCTCCTTGAGCCCTTTAGCTCTACCTCTTCAGCAGGGACATGGTTGATTCCCTTTGCAGAGGTGAGGCTCAGCTCTGCCTCACCTGCTTGCCCCTCACCACAAGTCCATGGACAGATATGCATGTAAGATATGTAAGAAAACTCCTATATGGAAATCTTAACTTAGGAATTAGGTAAATTAGCATCCATATTATCTTTATATTTTTAAAAAAGTCTTGGCTTTAGAAAATGATTCCTATAATTAAATCTTGAAGGTTTCTAGTGTGTTTAAATCTGTGCTTGTAAATCATTAATTACTTGGCAGGGAAGCTTAAGACTAAAGTACCCAGACTTGGAATGGATCCTGGAGATAATATAATAATAATAACTAGCATTTATCTAGTACTTTAATGTTTATAAAGTGTTTTATATATATATATATATTAACCTAGTTCATCTTCACAATAACCTTAGTGATATAGATAGTTATTACCTTGGTTTTTAATATATATATATATTACGCCTAGTTTATATATATTACTCCTAGTCTACACACACACACACACACACACACACATACACACATACACACACACACACACACACATACATATATGAGGAAACTGAGGTTGAGAGTGCCCAGAATCAGTTACAAGTTTTTGAGGGAAGATTTAATGTCTTCCTGATCCCAAGTCTAAAATTCTATTCATTGTGTCACTCAGCTTCCTCTCTCTCAATGGCTTTCTTGACATCATTAGATCTGTCTAGTATCAATCATTTATTTAAAAAAGCAAAGAGAAATGCTCAGATGAGGAGTTAATAAGGGCAGTTAATGAAGAGGAGAATGCTCTGTTGCAAGGCTACCTTCAACCAATGAATATGTTTGAGAGGATGTGACTGCCTTCCTTTCATAGTTTATACATTTCTACTTTTGAACTCAGACTGCAGAATAGGATTTATAATATTAACTCTTTTGTTCAGGATCACTCTGACTTAAGCATTCAATTTGATTGTCCAATGGATTCACTCAAGAACTGAGACATCTTGCCTCCAGAAAATTTGCAGAGTAGAGAGAATTTTGTAGTGACTAGCATAGAGTACAATATGTTTGTTTGTTTTTTTTTTTGCCACAACCAATTGTTACTTAAGTTTAAAGTGCAAACAGTGCTCCTTCCTAGAAGAGAGGTAGAAGGGTCCACAAACATGCTCTGTCTTAGAGGGGAATGATTTATTACTTTCATGGACTTGGTGGTGACTCAATTTGAAAGGGAACTCGCTCCCTCCCCTCTTCCCTGCTGTCCTCTAACAAGGAGCCATCCAGTCTTTTATTAAAGAATCCTGGAGACATGGAACCCACTGCCTCCAGAGGCATCCCATTCTCTCCATTTTTGACAGTTCTCATTGTTAAAAAGCATTTCCAGACTTCATAAATTTGCCTCTTTGCAACTTCCATTTATTGCTTGTTCCTAGTTCTTTTCTCTGGGCTCAAGTAGATTATCTCTTTTCTCTTGCTCCTATCAACCTTTCAAATACTTGAAGACCTATCATCCCTCCTCCTGCCCCTTCCCTGCAATTTTCCTTTCTTCTGACTAAATTGTTCCTTCCAACAATCCTTAGGTGCTATGATTTAGAGAAATAATCCCATCACTGTTCAGTTTATCAATGTTTTCTCTAACACATAATACTCAGAAATGAACATTATATAGTCTGATCAAGGTAGAATACAGTCTGATCTTGTCCTTCTCGCTCTGAATGCCCTGCCTCTCCATGTAGTCAGATATCACATTTGCTTTTTGGGCTGCCATATCATATTATTGACATATACTGAGTTTACAATCCACTGAAATCCTTCAATCCTTTTTTTCTTTCTGAGACAAACTGGCATTTAGCAATGCCTACATTGCCTTATACTTGTGAAGTTGATTTTTAATCTAAGTGTAAGATGTTTACAGTTACCCCTTTTGAATGTCATATTAATACATTTAGCCAGTGCTCCAAGTTTTGAGAATTTGGCTCTTGACGCTGTCATCCAATATGTTAGCTATTCTTCTTGGCTTTGTGACATTTGCAACTTTAATAAACATGCCAATTATGCCTTTATCTAAGCCACTGGTGAAAATGCTAAGCAGCACAAGGTCAAACTCAGATCCCTAGTACTTTTCAGATAGACTTTTATCATTTTTAGCCTACCCACCTTGGATGACCACCTTTCCAAAATGTTCACAGATTCAAGGATTGGGTCCCAAGTTGTTGGCTGTTATTTGTAAGATTCTATGCCTACTCTGTGAGCGGTACTCCTAAACAAAAAAAGAGGTCATAAGCTCCTACTAATGTACTTTTTATTAGCATGATTATCTCTTACCAAAATAATTTGCTAAAATGGAATAGAAGAGCAGTAGTTCCAAAACATCTCTTATAATGGAATTGTGATTCATTTTCCTAAAAATGTACAGAATCCATGAAAAAAGTGGGTTCAAGCTCATAAAGTTAAATGTTAGTGAGGCAAAAACAAGGGGAACACAATTGGTCAGTGCAATTTAAGTCTTTTTCCCCCTTTTCTTCTGGCTCAACTCTGAACTTCCAAAGTTTACTTTCTTGAGTCCACAATTGATTCTTTTCTATAATGCTAGAGGTCTCACTGCTATAAGAAGTTCTTGGACTTAGGCTATTGTTTCTTTATATTCATGTCTTTCCAGAACACATGCCTCCATTGCATCAACTGTGATTTAAACAGAGGCAATATGGAATAGTAGATAAGGATATTGAACTTAGAGTCTGGAAGACTTGGGTTCAATTCATTCCTTGGATTCAGCTATACAGTCTGAGCAAGTTACTTAACTCTTTTGGTGTGGGACCATGTTATGTTGAAAAAATTCATATTTTCTGCTTTTATTTGTTATTTAGTTATTTTAGCTTCATTTATATGGTAGCTACGAAGAAATTAATATAAATTACACCTATAATTGATCCCTTTTGAAAAATGTATTTTGGCCCAAATTTGGCTCAAAATATTTGGCACTGTAATGAAAGGAAAAAAAAAGTCAGCACTGAGACACAGTTTCCTCATCTGTGGATCAGACCTCTATAGTCTTTTCCAGCTTTAAGTTTAATTCTATGAATTCTTTTAAGTTGACTCTCTAACTGTTGGAGGAGATGTCTCCTTCTGGGTACATAGATAGCTTTGTTTCCTGATACCACAACTGGTGGGAGAGGAGAGAAAATATCCCACTAAGCAAAAAAGTTGGGTTCTTCTCCTGCTGCTGTCTTTTCTACTGTTGTCAACTTTCCAGCTCTGACTGTCTCCTACACTTAGTATTTAAAAACCCTCAGGGAGCATGGCTAATTTTTAGCCCAAAAAAGTTGACATTGCCCTTCTGGCTCAATCAGAGAATTATAATTTTAGCATATTAATACCATATCTTCTATAGTAATCACTTGTATCCACTGAGATCAGGGATGGTAGTGGTGGAGACAAATGAAATTTGTCTTTCTAGTTGTTCATCAACCATCTTTTTAATGATTTGAGGTAGAATTCACTAGGCAAGTTGGAGACAAGGACATTGGCCTAAAATTTGCAAACTATTTCTTCCCTCTTTGGAAAATTGACACATTTGTCCTCTTTTAATTTTGAATACCTCTCCTGTTTTTTACAGTCTTTCAGATTTTTTTTTTGACAATGGCTTAGAAGTTCCAAAGACACCTATCTCAATATCTGAAGATACAATTCATGTGGGCAAGAAATCTTTAGTTATCAATGACAATTAAGATACACATTTATTGCCTGTTTTTTTCCCACTTGGGTATAAACTCCTTATAAACTTTCTGCTCTATCAATTCTATTGCAAGATTTATTCTTTCTGGTAGAAAAAACCCAAACAAAATAAGTATTAGTTGCTTTTCTCTCTCTCTCTATTATTGTTATCCCATTTCTCCTAAATAGCTATTTTTTCCCTTCTATGATTTTCCATTCTCAATATAGCTAAACCAAACCAAACCAAACCAAAACCTACCTTTTATTGTTCCTCACTTCTTTCACCAATGTTAGCTTATTCTGGGAACTGACTTTCCTCCCACTATTTTTACATGTACTTTTATTTGTTCTCTTTTCCATTGTTTTGTTTTCATATTCTATGTACTTTTAGGTGTTTAATAGACTCTTTTCCTAATTCCTCTCTTTTTTCTCCCTCCCTTCCTTCCTTCCTTCCATCCTTCTTCATGACTATTCTTAGATGTGGGTTGGACTAGAGGTCCTCTGATGTACCAACATTGAAATATTGTGATTTTGTGATTTACCATTTTCAGGGCCTTATTAGTCAGTAAGTTTTGGGTTCAGATCCCACCTCTGACACTAGCTATCCTATTATGAACAAATCATTTTAATCTTTCTGAACCAAATTTTCCTCTTCTGAAAAAATTTAATTATAATATCCTTATAGGTAGGTTGCAAAGATATAGAAAGATGGTAGAAGCAAAGAATTTTTTTTTAGGTTTTTGCAAGGCAATGGGGTTAAGTGACTTGCCCAAGGCCACACAGCTAGGTAATTATTAAGTGTCTAAGGTCAGATTTGAACTCAGGTGCTCCTGACTCCAGGGCCGGTGCTCTACCCACTGTGCCACCTAGCCACCCCTAGAACCAAAGAATTTTACAAATTTGGCAGCACTACTTAAATGTTATCCATGATTGCTGTCCTTCCATTTTGGTGTTCAATTGCCTCTTCTCTTTTTCTCCTGTCACTGCATTTAATTCATAGAATCTAGGACCTTAACTTCTATTAATTCTACTGCATTTCCTCTGTCAATTATTTCCTAATAATCTTGTATATGATTTGCTTTGTATAAGTTTGTTTGAGTGTTTGAAAACATTGTAAGCCTCTTGAGGGCAGGGAATATCTTTGTTTCTTTTTGTATCCTCAGTGCTTAGTACATAGCAGATGTTTAATAAATGTTGATTGATTTTAAGATGAAACATCTAGTCAATTGTGATATTAATATTCCATCTTATTGTGCTTTCAAACGAAGCTTCCCCAGTGGAAACAGAATTGTGTTCAATCTAGAACAGTTATGTGATACACCGGTTGTCAGAATTCTGATTGTCTATCTCTCTTTCTGACAGGTGCATGTTTACTCCTTAGGAATGACTCTGTGCTGGTCAGCAGAATTTCGTGTTCTACCGAACCAGGTCTGTAATCAAAGTAATAACAATCCTGTTAAGGGTCTTTTTTGCCAGTGCATTTGTTTGCACTGATTGAAAGTGCCTCATAGGGGGCGGCTAGGTGGCATAGTGGATAAAGTACCAGCCTTGGAGTCAAGAGTACCTGGGTTCAAATCTGGTCTCAGACACTTAATAATTACCTAGCTGTGTGGCCTTGGGCAAACCACTTAGCCCCATTTGCCTTGCAAAAACCTAAAAAAAAAGAAAGTGCCTCATGAGAGGAAAGAGCTGTCTGAAGCATTTTTCTGAACTGAAAATATAGCTTCATAGCAAGCACCCAAACAAATATGAAGTGACAGCCATGATATTGAGCCCTTGTCCATGGGATCATTCAGTAGCATTATTATGACCTGAGATAAGAATTCAAGGCTGATATTCTTCAGTAAGAGAAGCTTGTGCTGAAGAAATATCTAAAATAGACTTTTGACATGGGTGAGTAAGAATAAAAATCTTATCCTTGCTCTGAATTTGAAGACTTTGCTGTATTCCTCTGTGCAGCACCAAAGATTTCCCAGATCTATTGGTAAATAATGAATATCATGAAATGCCAAGGGTCTTTGAAAAAAAAATATGGTTGAATGCACATCATATCTGTATCTCAGTATTCTCACTTTCCTTTAAGCTTCAACTCAGATTTTACTTCTCTGAAGAAGCTTCCTCAGATCCCTCCAGATGTTGGTGATTTTCCCTACCCCTATTTTCCTTGTCACATATTTATTTCCATGTTGTCTCCCATCACCTTTTTTTTTTTTGTAAGATTGTAGGTTCACTGAGAACAGGAGCTGTTTTTTTAAATCAAAAAACTGTCTTTATAAAATCCCTTATTTCATTGAAGATACAACTCAAGTATCCCTTCCAAAGAAAGCCTTTACTGATCCACCAATGGCTGGTACTCTCCTTTCTTAGCTTGTATGTAACTATTTGGAACTCAATTTATATTTATTTTGTATGTAGGTACATGTTTTCTTTTCTTTCCCTGCCCTCTTTTATATTCCTTAGAATATTGGTTCCTTGAAAGTAAAGACTATTTAATTTTGTCCTTTTATCTCTTGTACAGTGCATAATATATAGTAGTTACTTAATAAATGTTTGATCCATTGATTGTTATTCACAACATGAAGCATAATGCTTTTTAGCTAGTGTATTCATCTATAAATGTCTGTTTAATTGATTAAATAAATAATACTGTGTATTTACTAAAGTTTCAGTAGATATTTTCTGACTTTTGAGTAATTAATAACTGTGCTTGTGAAAGTTGTTCCATTCACTTTTTCTATTTCTAACTGTTACTGCATCAAAAGGTTCAGATGATGCTACTACAACCATGTATGTCTGCATGGTCTAATAAGTGATTTGTTAATTATTTAGTCAATGTAGGCAACCAGTGCTGAAGTATCAGATGTGTAGCAGATTTTAGTGACTTTCTGTTCTGGTTTCACTTGTTCATTGTGGTTCATGGAACTAGGTCTGATTATGTCTATCTTCACAGATTTTCCCTGGAAGGAACAAAGTGTCAAGAAGTTCCTTAAAGGGAGATATTTATGACTAGTTGCCATTTCCACAGGGTAAAAGGTTACCTCATTCTTATTTTAAATAAGAAATCATAGGGAGAATAAAAGCTCTATATTAGACCACAATTAGAATTCTTTCTAGGGGAGAAAGAGCCAGCTGTTTTCAATGTACAAGGGCGTGAAATAGCCTTATGGTACTTACCATTTTATTAAGTCACAGAAAGGCAGTAAAAATAGAAATGATTGACTCTTTGAATCCTTATTGTGTTGTTATTAAATTTAAGTACAATGACAAATAATTTGCATGTTTTTAGGGCAATACAAATGTTGGAACTCTTCTGGGATATAAAAAAATCTTGTTTTTGCTTACAAATCACTTCTTCTTGTCTCCCCCCTGCCAATATATCCCTAATAGTCTTCCTTAAAAAAATCCTCCATTAAAGCAAAACTGAGTGATAGACTCCATTCGACTGTCCGTTGGTTGCTCCTATTTTGCAACCAAGGTTCACTATTTTTCTCTCAAGAGGAAGGAAGTGTTTTCTAGTTAATCAATCATCTGGAACCAATTCAAAAATAGTTTTTACATACACACAGAGTATGTGACTTAGCCATTTGGAGATTCAATGCTGAGAGATGATTAATCTAATATGGATGTTTAGAAGGTTGAATTATCCAGATTGCCTTCTGTCTACTGATTTCAGTTATCTCAATGACTGAATTAGATTAACCATTCTGCATGGTATGGTCCTACCAGGAAATCTATTGACTTTTATTGATGAATGCTTCAGTAATTTACCAGAGTCAGAGATTTAAATGCTAACTTACAACTAGGAAGGAGCATGGAGTCTTACTGGTGGAGAATTTGACTATTGCTTCATGTGTTGCTTTATATATAGAGGACTAAAGTACAAAGTAATAGAAGCACCTTTTGGTAATTCTTGCTTGTTGTGTGGGATGCTTTTTTCAAAGGAAAATTCCTGTTTACTGATAAGATCCTCAGGAAGGAGCTTGGAATGTAATTTAAATGGTAATGCTGAGGTGGAATTCTCAGTAGAGGATTTTGCTTCTATCTTTCTGCCTCATCACAAAGATCTAGGCAAATGTTTCTAGAGTCTTAATGTCTCCTGGCTCTGGATGATGATACTACCCAGAAGCATGTCAGAAGGCATATCTGCAAACATTTCTTTATGTTTATTTTCTTTAATGTGGACTGAAATCTGTGCTGATGATTTCATGTGTAGTCCAGGCAAAGAAAGGCTTTTGTGACCTTGGTGTGTGAAGGACATTCCAGGTTAAAAAAAATAATGTATCCAAAAGAATTGATATTTAAGAGATTTCCTAGACTCTGGATTATTATAGTCATGCATCTTGCTTCCCTTCTTAAACTAGAAAGAATAGTACTGTATCAATTCTCATCTAAATAAGAACATTATTTTTTATTAGCTCCTTGTAATAAACCTTTGATAAAGTATTTATTTCAGGAGCTTCTCTCAGAATTTTTCATGTTGTATTTTTCCTTTAGCCTCTTCAACTGAGTGAACCACTGCATTCCATTTTGCTAATGATGTGTGAAGATCTGCCTCAGAAACGTGCTTCCCTTCCATTCATCTTGAAGGCTTGTTATGTCCATCAAAAAGAAGTGGCTATATCTCTGACACACCTCCGTATAAAAAGATTGGTCAGCTTTGTTCTGGGAAGCATTAGGGAGGTTTGTATTCAGCCTTGGGGGACTACACATTTCTGGAATGGCCATTTATCATTGGAGCTTTGGAAGCTAGTCATTTATACAAAGGAGGAAACTTAATAAAATGGTAGTCTCTGATAATAGAATGTTAGAGTAAAGAGATATTATAAAATACATTTTTCATTTGACAAATGAGGCAACTAAGGCTCAGAGGGTGAAGTACTTCATCTATGGTCACACAGCAAATTAATGTCAGATGCATTACTTATGAGAACTGATGATTTTTTGCTTATTATGGACAAAGTCTCTAGTACTAGAATCTCTGCTGACCTAGTGTTGTTATATATGTTAATACCTTGTATAAAGACAGACTTGATATACTTAGCAAATTTTCAGATGCTACAAAGTCAGGAGGGAAAACTAACCATGTTGGATACTGATTCAGAATCCAAAATAATCTTGACAGCATGGAAAGTTGATTTTTTAAAAAAATGAAATTTAATAGGGAGAAATGGAACAACTTACACTTAGGTTAAAAAAATTTCACAAGAACATGGGGAGGGAGGTGTGGCTAGTCAGCAGTTCATCTGAAAAAGATTGGAGGGTTTAATGGAATTCCTTTCTGAAATGAGTCAACAATGTGTTATGGTAGCTGAGAAAGCACAAGTTGACTTAGGGTTTCATTAAAAGAGGCAGAGTGGAAGGTGATGGTCCTATTGAACTCTATTCAAGTCTGTCATGTTCAGTTTTGAGATCCATAATTTTGAGATGACATTGGTAAGTAAGATGAAGTGTTTAGAAAAGAGGTGGTCCAGAGGTGGCTAGGTGGTATAGTGGATAGAGCACTGGCCCTAGAGTCAGGAGTACCTGAGCTCAAATCCGGCCTCAGACATTTAATAATTACCTAGCTGTGTGGGCTTGGGCAAGCCACTTAACCCCATTGCCTTGCAAAAAAAACCCCTAAAAAAAAAGAAAAGGGGTGGTCCAAAGTGATGAGAGTACTGCAGACTTGCGGGACCTGTTGAGGGATCTAGGGATGTTTAGCCTGTGCAAGATAAATTGTAATGGGAACAGTGATCATTGTCTTCATTCACTTGAATGAATCTAATGTGGAAAAGGGATCAATTATCCTGCTTTGCATGGCTTTAATGATGTTTGTCCTTTCTTGAAGAAAACCTTGACGTCAGGGAGGCATTGCCAAGACAAGTAAATGAATTGGATTTGAATGAGGAGGGGCTGTGCTAAGTCACCAGTCTCACTTTCTCCTCCAGAGCCATCTGGGTCCAGCAGCCAGATATGAATCAGGATGATTGGAGATGACCCTGGATATGAGGCAATCAGGGTTAAATGACTTGCCCAAGGTCACATAGCTAGTTGGTTGGTTGGTTGGTTCTTGTCCTTCCTTATCAAAGAAGACCAAAATGACATCACTATGTTTGAGACAATTACAGTGTGTCCAATTGTGGTTGATCAGATCAATGCGAGCTCAAAATGCTCTACCACAGGTTGGACACAGATAGTCCATGTGAACATGGAGTGAGTACTCTAAACTTGAGTATGTCCCATAAAGGGGATAGATCAATAGGTGGAAATTGCAAAGAGGCAGGCTTATGTTGAATGTGAGAAACAAATTTCTAATCAGTTAAGAATAATCCAAAGTGGAATGAGTTGCTTCACGAGGAAGTATGATCCCCTTTTTGGATATTTTCAAACAAAGGATTGATATTAAAGAGAGGGTCCTTGTTTAGTGATGAATCTGCTTGGTGGACACTGAGACCCTTTCCAACTGTGAGTTACTTTGAACCTTGGCTAAACCCTATGTTTTTTAACTTTGTATTTCATTCATCTTCCTCAACTCCATTTTGCCTCCTTATTAGCACATCTTTTAATTAATTTTTTTATTTAAGGCAATGAGGTTAAGTGACTTGCCCAAGGTCACACAGCTAGGTAATCATGTCTGAGGTCAGATATGAACTCAGGTCCTCCTGACTCCCAGGCCAGTGCTCTATCCACTGCACCACCTAGCTGCCCGTAGCACATTTTAAAAAAAGTTCTATATGCCACATGACACATAAAGACTTGGGAGAAAATCTGGGTATTTGTGTTACCCTTGGAAAGTAATCTTTGTGAATTCAACATACAGATTACTTATTTGTAAAATAATGGCATTGGTCTCAAAAACCTCTAATGTTCTTTCCAGCTTCAAATCTATGATTCTAGAGTCTTTTTTTTTTCACATTTAGATGTGTTCCCATTATTTGCCTCTCCTCCCTCTGTACCTACTGAATCCTTCAATGCATCAAAGAAAAATATTTTGGCAAAACTAACCAATGTGGCAATTGTTTCGGATGATGTAATCCTATTTTCTGCATCCATAGTTACCCAACTTTTTACTGAAAGGAAGGAGGCACTGCACAATTTTTTTTATCAGAGGCTCTTAAATATTGCAGTTCTTATTTCCACAGTATTTAATTCTCTATCAAAGAGAAGAAATACTTCACTCTCTACTGAAATTATTTTACTTCTGGGATTGAATTTATCTACTGTTTAATATTTACACAGCAACACTTGTGGGTTAGGAGAAGCAGAATTTATTAAATTTAGTAACTGCTTTCTTTAGTGGCAATGAAGGAGAGTCTGGATCAAGAGAAAAGGAAAGCTTGGGATGAGCCATGAGGCTCTCTGAACTCCCTTGTGCCCTCTTAGTATTCAGTACTCTCTCAGATCTAGAATTATGTGAATTTGGATTGTCCAGGATTTTAGGATCCAAGATTTTAAACTCATCAAACCTAACCCCTTAATTTTAAAGATGAAGAATCTCAGGCTGAGGGATGGTAAGATGCTTGCCCTTGGTGGTTAAACAGTGAGTAAGTAACTGAGGTGAGATTCAAACTTAGAGTTTTCTGGCTCCAAGTCCAACATTCTCTTTACCATATCATTATGTGGGTTCTCATATCTGTCTCCCCAGAGATGCAAAATTTTGGCAAATTCAGTGACTGATTTTCCCAGATACCATTTATTCAGTACCAGAATTTTTACTTACTTTAAAATCAGAGATTTTAGAGTCATAGGACCTGGGTTCATATCTTATCTCTGGCACTTATAACCTGTATGACCTTGGGTAAGTTGAGGAAATTGAACTTGATGGTTTCAAAGGTTTCTTCTAGGTCTAAATAGATCCTTTAATCCCATGATTTACTATGGGAAATAGTGATTGGGAGGATGTCCTGACTTTTGAAGTTGACATTAAGGAGAGTAGTTAGCACACTCCTATACCAGTGTGTAACATGATAGAGCCATTTTGTGAGACAAACTCATAAAACACCAGAATCTCCAAAACCTGGAATTGGAAAGTACCTCAGAAGTCATCAAGTCCAACCTGAACCCAAATAGAAACCTTTTCTATGATGATATAGTGGGAAAATGACTAAATTTGACATCAGAGATTTAGAGTTGTGGACTAGCCCTACAAATTATTAACTATGTCAGCTTGGTTGGACCACTTGAGCTCTCTAGGACTGAAGGTCTTCACCAATAAAATGAAGAGGTTGAATTGTAAGCCCACTGAATTAACTGCCTACTCCAAACCTATGATCTTTAGTGGTCATCTAGTTTCTGCTAGGTTGGAGGGACCTTGGGTCTGAGTCACTGTGGAAGTTTCTAAGTAATTTTCTTCCATTGTCTTCAAGCAGCTGGGAAGGCTGCCCTAGGACAATTATTAGGGATTAGAGAATCTGCTAGAGGATTTCAGAAGTATGAAGAAAAGATTTTGTGAAACTTCACTGCCCCTCCCCCCTTAATTTTTATACTTTCCTGATCTCAAAAGGAAGAAAGTAGACTCCTTAATTGAAATAAAGTAACATAAAATCATTGAGTATATTGACACTGCCCATGATGGATAGTTCTGTGACCTATGACATTTTATTTATGGAACTGTACTCTGATTTTCTTGGTTCTCTGCTCATTCATCACTCAATGTTTATTTCATTTTAGACTAGAAATGAAGAGAATGATCTATGGAATTCACTGGACTCTCCATCAATTATTTAATCTGTTTCTAATAAGTCAAACTAAGTATCAAGAACCAAAAGACAAGGTTGATTGTAAATGTAATTCCTCTTCTATAAGGAATGCATTAGTGATAATTACCTAGAAGACTTGTGTATTTTTAAACCATTTTGGTTTAAGAAGTCAGGCAAACAATCCTTGTTAAAGGCATTAATTGTTCTGCCCTTAATGTAAGGAACAGAGAACTTTGTACAAATTTAGTTTGACAGCTCAGCCTATAGTCTCTGGACTGTGAACACTAATTTGCAATGCAATTGATCCTAGATGGAGCAGATTATTGTTGAAGAAAGCAAATTTGTGAAACAGAATAGAAGTTACATGATAAGGAGGAGATCCCATCAGAATCAAAGTGAATTCTCCCTGGTGTCCACCCAGAAGACCTTGAATCCAGGTATAATAGTTGAGCATTTATAATATCCCCAAAATCATATTGCTTCTATTTCTATTTCCTGTGAATAGTGTAAAAATCAATGCTACTCTTTTGATAAGAAGAAAACATTTAAATGCATGTGTATCTATCTTCAGGTTCACTTTTAGATAGATCCAGGTCTGTTTGAAGATTGGCTGACCTTTCCAACAATAAATTGAGCTTCTCAAAGCAATATGAGCATCTTCAAACACTGAGAAAAGTTGAATCTAGAAAAATAAATTAACTTAAAATTTTTTTAAATTTATAAGGACAAGTACAAAACAAGTCACTTTCAGATAGGTCATCTATTCCTCCATTTTTTCTATATTCCAGACAAAATCCCCACTTATCTATTGCCTGTACATTATATCCTCTGCTCTGTGACTGTCTGCTCTGCCTGGAATGATCTTCTTTTTCACCTAGGTCTTCTCGATCCTCTGGCTCCATAAAAACTCAATTTATGGGCCACCTCCAATATGAACCCCTCACTAATTATATCTTCTCGTTATATTTATTGTGTGTGTGTGTGTATGATAATTCTTTGGTGTGAATTTTGCATTTACTTCTCTCCATACATGTTGCTGTCCCCTAGAGCAGAGGTTCTTGACCTTTACTGTGTGATGGAGCCCTTTGACTGTCTGCTGTAGCCTATGAACTCCTTCTCAGAATAATATTTAAATGAATAAAATAAAGCATGTAGGAATAGAGAGGAAACACATTATATTAAAACACATTTATTATAATAGTTTTTAAAACCCATTTCATGGGTCCTGGTTTAAGAAGCCCTGTCCTAGTTTGATGTAATTTCCTTGAAGTAAGGATCTGTTTTGTTTCCCTATAAAATACATTGTTGATATTTTATAAATGCTTGTGGAAGGAAGGAAAGAATGAAAGAAAGAAAGAAAGAAAGAAAGAAAGAAAGAAAGAAAGGAGGAAGGAAGGAAGGAAGGAAAGTATAAGAAGGGAGGATAGAAGGAAGGAAGCAAGGAACAAATGCAGGAATGAAGAAATGAATGTAGGAACAAAATGAATGAAGGAAAGAAAGAAAAAACTCACTTTTACGTGAATTATGAGTGACAACTCAAAGTATTCTGTATTAACAGTTGGAGGCATTGTGGCTGATCAAGATCCTTCTATATTTTAGTTGAAGTTTTTCAGATCTTAGGGCAACTATCTAGTCTCAGGAACTAACTATGTGATCCTGGGCAAGTCACTTAACCCTGTTTGCCTCGGTTTCCTCAAATGTAAAATGATCTGGAGAAGGAAATGACAAACCACTCTTGTATCTGTCTAGAAAACCTCAAAGAAGGTCATGAAGAGTCATACATGACTGAAAAAGACTGAACAGGAACAGCTTTTCAGGTTTTCCAATAGCTTAAAAGATTACCTATTGATCAATCTTCCAGTGAAGATTTCTAAATTTTGCTAGATTTGTCCTCAGACAACAGATCTATGATTATGACCAGGCCCTTGCACAAAGCTTTTTCAAGTTGGCAAGACCTTTTAGTGTTTGGAATTTTCTGGCATAGCCTCAGAGCTACTTCCATGCCATTAGGAGCATGTTAGTGGAAGATCAATGTGTTAAAAGCAGAAATTAATTCATAGTTTTTGTTGCAGTCAGCAGTAGTGGCTAGTATACTGATTTAATAACTTTTTAACTAAATGCTTTTCGACATAATAAAATTATTTTTAAAATTACTTTTATACCTTTTGGGGAGCAAAATTTCTTTTGGAATAGGAGTACTTTTCTAGCTCTTCTTTTTATTCATTATTCTTCTTCCCCTCCCTCCCCCTGTATTTCTTTTCCATTCCTTAGAAAAATGAGAACCAGACATGATGTACTATTGTATTAAGGTAAATCCTATCTATATTTTATAATTTTATAATTTGGCAAAAATTTTGTTAGGAAGCATCCCAGGACAATTTCTACATTGCTGAGGCAAAAGGAATGTTTCAAGAATTTTAGGATAATGAAGGACTGTACTTTTATGTTTTGGTTGATGGGATAGGATCTTCTTGATGGCTAAAATACTATTAGTCGACAGAGAATTCCAGGAATCTTTCAGGGGATTGAAATGACCCAAATTGTGTTTCTGAGACAACATCTTTGATTCTGTCCAGTAGTGTATGCATGAATGGTAAATTCAGAAACAGGGCCATGTGTGAACAAGGGCCATGGCTCTGGATTGTTATTCTTTGAAAGGAGGGCTTACTTGATTCACTGATGAATTGAAACATCATTCACCCCAAAACCATTAACAGAAAATAGTGAATAGTCCTCAGATTCCTGAGAAAAACAGCAGGCAATGGAGGTAATCTTTCAGAAATAGCTATAAAATGCTAGATAAATGTGAGTTATTATTATTATTACCTGTTAGCTCCACACATTCAGCAGAGATTCAAATACCAGGGGGAAAATCAGTTCTGGGAAATCAGGAGATAAGATTATTTATTCCCTTAACACAATTTGAAGCACTGACAGTACCCACTAGACACTGGACAGAATCTGGGCTGATTCATAGGGCTGCTAGGACCCCTGGGACCTCTCCCTCCTTCCTCTTCTAAATCAAGATCCTGTTCACAATTCACTTTATGCAGACAGCCTTCCCAGACTGAATGAATGAGATGAGATCTTATACTTTCTTTAAATTTCTGTCCACTTGTACTTTTTATCAAATTCAGGTATAATAAATATACTTTTTAAAAATTTCAGTACCAAGGGAAAGAGACAATCAAATGAATCAGAAACAAAAACAAAAATATAAGAAAATCTTAAAAGTAGGGTCAATATTATTAAATAGACTGATGTTGATATCCTTTTGTCTTTCCACTCATGTCATTATTTCTGGTTCAGACTCTCATCTCCTCTTTTAGGTTATTATAATATTTTACTCTTCTTCCTCTTCCTCCCTGTTTCCCATCTCTCTTTTCTTTAATCCATCTTCTAAAATAACCTACTTAAAGAAGTAGATTACTCTCTTACTCTAGAATCTTTAGTGCTTCTTAGATAAAATATAAATTCCTTTTTGGGGGCATTTAGAGCCCTTCACAGTTTGGCTCCAGTTTATTCTAGAACGTACTTCATAGTATAGACAAGTGGTAAAATGGTAGAATGGACCCGGAGTCAAAAAGATCTAAGTTCAAACCTAGTTTTATACACTTACTCTGGGTGAGTTATTTAACCTCTGATGGTCTCAATTTTTTCCTCTGTGAAATGGAGATAATTACATTTTCCTCTCAGGAACCCTCATAAAAATATATAGGTTGCTACTATGAGAATAAATTACCCCCATTTCCAAATGTGTAAATTGAGACTCAGTCTTGCCCAGGGTCTTGAAGATAGGACAAGATGGAAGCAGAATTCAAAAGAGCTCTTTCCTGATTCTTGGCTGCATCTCTGCTTTGTGATGCTATAATGCTGATATAAACAATATATGTACAGGAGACAAAGACTAAATCACAAATGCTTCTGTAGAATGCTAAACATACTGTAGATGACTTCTAAAAACCATCCTATCCTGTATTATTCTTCCTTTCTTTTGTTTATTATTTTTTGTCCTGCAATAGCCTGTAAGTTTGCTGAGGTGAAGACTGCTTTCTAGTCCACATATCAATAAATCCATTGTACTAAATGCTAGATAAATGTGAGTTTACATCAAGTCTCTGAAGAAGGAAATGGCAAACCACTACAGTAACTTTGCCAAGAAAATCCTAAATGAGGTCTGAAGAGTTGGATATGACTGAAAAGTAACTAAACAAATAAGTTCTGGGAATATAAAAATACAAGCAAAGAGAAAGACAATCCTTGTCCTCAAAGAGCTTGCATTCTAATTGAGAAAGATGACACATAAGAAAAATCTATAAAAGGGAAGGAGGAAAATGGTAACTAGGGTGGCATAATAGAGAAGTTCAGAGTGTGAGAAACAGAGCTCTGAAGGAAATGTAAAGAAGATGTTTGTCCTGGGCAATTCCATTAAAATGGAGGTTCCAGAAGGAACTGACCTTAAATCAGTTTAGCACTCCTCACACTTGTGTGAACTATAAGTGCTCAACAGGTACAGCAGAAAATCACTAAATTATTGGTTGAAATTAAACAACTAAAGTTTAGTTCACTTGTTTGTCCACAAAGAATTTGCAATGGTTCATGATATTTTAAAGAAAACAAATATTTAGATTTGAGAGGAAACCTAATTCAACCTTCTATCTAATGTAAGAATCCCTTCTACCACATTTTTTTAGGTTTTTGCAAGGCAAATGGGGTTAAGTGGCTTGCCCAAGGCCACACAGCTAGGTAATTATTAAGTGTCTGAGACCGGATTTGAACCCAGGTACTCCTGACTCCAGGGCCGGTGCTTTATCCACTGTGCCACCTAGCCACCCCTCTACCACATTTTTAAGAGATGATCATTCAACTTGGTAGTAGTGGTGGGTTACTATCTAATAAATCAATCTATTCCATTGTTAACAAGTTGTAAGTGACAGAAAGTTCAAATTTTAATTGAATTGAAATTTGCCTCCCTGCAACTTCTATCCATTGCTTTCCTTAGCTAAATCATTTTGAGTAATCAAAGGTTTCAGGAATTTCCTCATTTCTTTCATCTAACAAAAAAGTGATAGGAAATTAGACATTTTATTTATTATTTCCAGATAGTTTGAATTTTTTTCTTGAAGAATTTTTGCCTTCTTTTAAGTTCCCCCCTCCTCTGACTAGCACTTCTAGTCATAGAACTTTTCTGGTCTTGTCTATACTCCAAGAAAGCTCTCTAGAAAAAGAGTAATATTGAGAAGTTCATAGTCACCTCAAAGAAGCCTCTTCAATCCTGGACCATCTCCAGATCAGGAAAGGATTAATAACATTTCAGGGAGGGAGGAAGAAAGGCTATGTTGGAGCTTCCTTAGAGATAAGATTCTTGAAATTTTTTGCGTGTTGTATGTTCTTTTGGCAATCTGCTGAAACCCATGTATCTTTTCCCAAAATACATCCCCTCCCTGATATCACAGTCTTCTTTGGGAATGAAGGACAAGGGGGAGGCTAGGTGGCGCAGTGGATAGAGCACTGTCCCTGGAGTCAGGAGAACCTGAGTTCAAATTGGCCTCAGACACTTAAGTGGGCAAGCCACTTAACCCCATTTGCCTTGCAAAAACATAAAAAAGAAAAAAAAAAAGAAAAAGGAGAAAAGAGAATGAAGGACAAATATCAACCTTAGAATAATATTTTTAAATGTTTGAAATAAAATGTATGAGTACAAGGAAAATCAATTGTATTGACATGTTATTATTAAAATATAAAAAAAAACAAGTTAATATATCCTAGGCTAACCTCTGCTAGTCAGGGGTTCAAAATATTTTGAAGACTTTCTGTGATCCATCAACCTCAGGATCACCCTTCATAAGCTTAGGAGTCTGGTATTCAGTAGGTCAACTTTTTCTTACTCAAAAAAAAATGACAAACATTCTTGCTTTCACGTTTTTTTTATTCCATGCCAAATAAGAAGGTGATGGGAATGACCTCTGTCTCCTAATCTTTACTGTTTTGTTGATTTCAGAGAGAGCTACTGAACAACCAAACTCATGGGGATCCCAGGTGAATGCTTTGGCCCCTAACAATTTCAAATTCTTTCTTAGCAGGTAAGCTGTCAAATGAACAAAACTCCATGCTATTAGATAGTTATGATGATCACAAAGTAGATAAAGCACCAACCCCAAATCCTCTGGCAGATGTATTGTAGAATGAAGATAGAGTTGCTACAGATGGACTGACAGCAGTTTCACTTTGGTGAAACTGAACCATAGAGCCAAAGAGTTGGAAGGGGCCTTGCCATCCAAGTGATCCAACCAATATTTGAAAAAAGAAACTGCATTTCATACAAGTACAAGCCTCTGCTCTAAGATTTCCTATGATGAGCTCCACTTTACAATAGGGTTCATCTTACTTTTGTAGCATTCTGACTATATTTACCAGTATTATGCCTACATTGGTCTATATTTGATTTAAATCTAAAACCGCCATCTAAGACAAAACAGGACACATCTAATGTACAACCTTTCAGGCTCTTGGAAAATAGCTATAATGACCCCTTTGAGTCTTCTCCAGGTTAAATAGCTCTAGTTCCTTATCCTAGATTCTTATAATATATAGATTAGGGATCCTTTACCAACTTGTTTGACTTCTTTTGGATGTTCTCCAGTTTATTAATGTTTTTTATAAACTAAGTTGTCTAGATAGCAATAAAATTTGCTCTAGAACAATCTGGTGATGCAGTGGATAGAGCACTAGTTTGAGGACAGGAGGATGGGAGTTTGAATCCAACCTCAAACAACTGATACTAGCTATATGATCTTGGGCAAATCACTAAACCCTGATTGCCTCACATCCAGGGCCAATTCCAGTCATCCTAATTCATATCTGCCCCCTGGACTCAGATGATTCTAGAGGAGAAAGTGAGGCTGATGAATTAGCACTGCCACCAACCCCACAAATCCAATTCATGTGCTTGTCATGGCATTACCTCCCTGATGTCATGGTCCCTGATGTCATAGTCTTCTTCGAGAGTGAAGGACAAGCATCATATGTATGTGTAGTCTAAGGCATTCAGGATAGTTTCTGAGGTCCTTTGAAAATAAAGTTCAATTGCAATATAATTAGAAAATCTGAGGCAAGATAATTGCTTCAGATATTAATAAGCACTAGAGGGCTTGGGGAGTAGTGGTTTCTTAATGCATGCTTCTAGTGTGTTTCACCCATTTGTTACCATATTTACCTTTGACTCTCTATGGATCAAAGTTTGATGCAATCCTTGCTTATTTGAATTATTCATAAATGAAGAAGCCCTCCCTGTATAGTTTTATCTTCTCATCTTCCCAGCATGATGGTTCATCTTCATAGCCCATGAACTCATCTTTCCCCTAACTCCTTGCATCAAGCACTGACCACAGGGAACTTCTGAAATTGTTTGACATTTCCCTCACATTTGCTCTCCCTTTACCAGGGAACTGAATTTTACTATGCATATAATCAATAACCACATATCCTCCCATAAAGTCAATAACTTGTGGCTTCAGATGCTCTCATGTTTCAAGATTGTTAAGGAAAGACCTCTAATCTCACGAGCTTCCTGACCACAAAATGAATGGTTTTCTAACTCTGATATTTTCTTCCTAGATCATCTAGTATGATTATGGATGAAGTTTCCCAGGGAATTCAGCAAGATAAGGGGCTCAACTTAGGCTCTGCCTTCTCTGTGGCTCCTATGAGACCCTCCTCAGTTGTCTCTTCCCAGAGATGTTTATTACAAAAGAAAAAAGGGGTAATGTTAAAATAATTAATATGTATATCTGAGGTAGAATTGAAAACAAGGTGGAAGTAGTTGTGGGATGAGTATTTCTGTTATGAGAGAACAAAGTTTCTGTAACTGCTAAGAGGTTAGCTGACTTAGCATGGCCAATGGTAATGGAAAATCAGAGATACATTTTCCAAGCTTTTAATGACTTGGGGTAGGTAGGCAATGGTATTAAGGCCCATTTCTTTGAAATGAGCCTTCTTTGCTTCTTTGCCTGAGGCTATCTCATCATTCATGATTTATTTGATTTGGCTTACCTCTATTCATTTAGATCCTTGCTGGCTGTGAAATTAGAATTTATGGCTTTCCATGTTTTTTCTACATAGATTATAGAATCATGGAAAGTTAGATCTAGAAATGACTTTGGGATTAATCTGAATCATCCCCTTTCATTTTATGGTTGAGAAAAATGAGGCCCAAATTGGAGAAGTGACTTGTTGAAAGGTATGCAGCTAATAAGCAGCAATGCCTGAACTAGAACTCTTTCTGCAACACCATGAAAAGTCTGGGGATGAGCAATAGTTATTAATTATCTAGAGGGAGAGGGAGAGGGAGAGGGAGAGGGAGAGGGAGAGGGAGAGGGAGAGGGAGAAGGAGAGGGAGAGGGAGAGGGAGAGGGAGCTTTATTCAAGAGACAAGATATTGTATCTGAAGTTAGGAAGACTTGGGTTTGAATTCAGTCTTAATTCAAATGGGCTGTCAACTTGGATAAGGTATTTTTCCTCTCTGACCCTCAATTCCCTTTTCTGTAAAATTCTTTTGGCTGCCATTTCAGAGGATTTTTGAAGATTAAATGAGAGCATCTAAAGTGTTTTGCAAAGCATAAACCAGAGATATCAAATAGGTAGCCTACTGACTGCATGGGGACCACAATGTTCCTGAGTGTGCACCAAACCAGATTAAAATGTCATTAGAAATTATTTAACAAAATAAGTAAAAATAAAATAAAAATCAAGGTAATTATATATTTCTAAACAAACTCAATATGTGACCTCCAGGGATCTGTAAGGTACAAATTAGTGGCACCTGTTCCTATTTGAGTTTGACACCACTGGTGTTAATCATAGAAGCTAATTCTTATTATTAAGAAGTATAAAAGTTTTATGACTCATTTGCTAACTACATGATGTTGGACCTTTCATCTTTCTAGTGAAACTGGACAACTCCATTCAGCCTAGTGCTAGATAACATAGCAGACATCAACAAATGCCTGTTGATTGACCAATGGGTCAATAAGTATCTATTAATGGACCACCTACTTTCCTCTAAAAATCTTAAATAACTTAATTGAGTCATTTTAATTCTGAATGAGTAATTAAAATGATTGGAATTTATATATTTATATTTACAAAGTACCTTGCCTAATTATCTCATTTGAATCTTGCAATACTTTTATGTGGTAGACAGTATGGATATTATTATCTCCATTTTACAGGCACACAAACTGAGAATCCATGAAGTTAAGTGACTTTCTCATGGTCAAAGAGATACTAAGAATGGAAGGAGACATTATTTCTTCATCACACTTATTTAAATGAGCTTTGACCTTTCTAGAATTTAGTGAAGCTTGGATTTTTACCCTCTTCTATTATTACACACTGAGCCTGCCTTTTCTTGCTCTGTAGGGAAGAAAGGGCTAGCATGTTGATTGGGGGGGGGGGGGGGGCTTGACCAGAAGGACGCAAAGTTACTTCTATTTATTATAACATTGAATTTTTTTCTCCTAGTTCTTAAGACCAGAATTTATCCAGTTGACTGGAGAGGCACCAGTGACATTGCAACTACCTGGATCCATTGTGGTAACTATTGCCTGCCTTCACTTCTGACTTGAGTGGAAGATAAGGGTGGGAGCAATAAATTCATTCATATTGCTATATATGACAGTGAGAACTGTGGCTACTCCTGAGTGTGATATGGAAGACCTCTTTCTTCCCTGGAGTTTCAAAGAACATTCTATATAGCCAGAACCAAAGTTAATAATATTTCACATGGGGTGTATAGGTGGCAAAATGGATAGTATGATAGATTTTGAATCAGGAAGTCTATTTAGTTCCAACCCAGCCTCAGACACCTGCTAGCTATGTTATCCTAGCAAGTCTGTTCGCTTCAGTTTATTTAACTATAAAATGAGGATAATGGTAGTATCTACTTCATAGGTTGTGGTGAAAGTCAAATTGATAATATCTGAAAATGCCTTTCATATCTTATAAGTATTAACTATTGTTATTTTTATTATTATTAAAAATTGAGGAATTTTAATTGTTGCAGAAATAGTCTAATTATAGGAACATTCATGCCCAGAGGTAGTCTAAATCCTAGTAGGATATGTGTGTTTGTGTGTAAGTGTGTGTGTGTATGTTTGTGTGTAAGTGTGTAGGTGTGTATGGTAGTTTGAGGGTGACAGAGGTTGGCAGATGACCACTGTGAGCTATAGAGATGGCAGTCATGGTGGGGGGGAGTATGCTGCCATGGTTGTTGGTGCCCTGGTGAAAGCCCCATTCATCATGTGCTTATTACAACTCTATATAGATCTTGAAGAGGGAGAATTGCATATTATTTTAAGTCTAGTCTTCTGAATCACTAGCTGTCATTGCTTCATGCCTGTCAGCTTGATATAAGCCAGACCTCTGACTGAGTCCAGAGCTTCCAAGTCTCAAACCTAAACTTAAAATAGCACATTTTCAAAACATGATCACAACTGGAGCTGAAGGGCCAATGGGAGGAAAACTGATAAACTGAATGAGGCTTTAGTCTCTTCTGGTGTCCAGAGCCCTTTGGCAGACTTAAGGGCTAGTTCTATTGACCCTGCCTGGAAGGCTCTCAGAGTGGTACCAAATCCCTTCTTTCTGAACAAGAACTCTCTGGTTGAATTTACTACCTTTAACATGACCTTTACATTTTCCATCTGCTCTGTGATGGTGGCAAGCTGGCTATCTGGACCTCACAAGGTTTTACTGTGGTCATACTCCCATTGTCCCAGAGTCAGTGATTTTGATGAGACTTATATTTTTGCTTGTGTAGTTTGGTAGCAGCATTTAGGGTGGTGCAGGCAGACCCCACATCTGCAGGGTCAGTAAATAATCATGGACCATCTAGACAAAGGCTTTCCCAGCCCAAAGCCACTGGAGCTATTGTATCAGTTTTCCATCCTTCTTCCATATGAAGGACAATATAATTAGATGTGTTAATATAGGAGAGGTAGAAAGAATCTCCCACATAGGGTGTTCTGGTAATAGTAATTTGGGGCTCCTGGGGAATACTTTCTTTGGTGAATTTCTCTGTGAAGTGCCCTGGAATTTTTTTCTGTGGATGAGATGCCTCATTTTTGTCCTCAGTATGTTTCCTCTGTAGACAGAGATGTAAACACCATTTGTCCCGCCTTTCTAGAGGCAAGAAGTCCAGGGATATGGGGAAAGCAAGTATAGCCCCATAATGAGATGAATACCTACAGGTTTGGTGGCCTCTCTGAATCTACTTACCAAGACCTTCCTCTGTCCATATTTCTTCATCCTGGTGGAGTATTTTCTGTCCAACCATGACTATTGATTCACAATCCAAATCAGTAATAATAAAATTAATAATATCCATTGAAATGAGCATTTAAATAGTTCACCAACAATAATATTAATAATAACAACAATAATGACTAAAATTTATATAGTAAACCAATAATCATAATAATGATGATAATAACAGTGCCCAGCATTTAGAGACAATTATATTATTAGTAACAACAGTAATTATACCATTTCTATCGCTCCTTATAGTTTGCAATGTGTTGGACAAATAAATCTTCTTTGATCCTCACAAGAACATTGTGAAGTAGTTACTATTTATTATCCACATTTTACAGTTGAGGAAATTGGGACTGGGAAAAGTTGTGATTTGTCCAAGTTCACATAGTTAATAGATATCTGAAGTCATATTTAACTCATGTCTGACCCCAAGTCCACCAGCATTCTTAGAGATCAGACCATGTAGAAGCAGAACCACTTAGTTCTAAGCTTGTGCCTTGAGAATCATATTTTGCCCTTGCCAATTTCTGTAGCCTCCATACTCTCTTTCCACCTTTTGATTTGAAAATTATAATCCAGTCATTACCAATGTCTCTATTAAGGAAGTGACAATTGAATACCCTATTATCTCACTATATTTCTGACTTCCCAGACTAAAACCTTTTCTTGGTCATCATTTTCCATTGTCTTCCTTGATTTTTGCATAATCTTGAGATTAAGGACTGTCTTTTGATTTTGTATGTTCAATTTAATAAATTTAATATGGTGTTAAGTACATAATAAATACTTAGTGGTATGGTGGATAGATCAGGGACTAGGAGTTAGGTGGACTCATCTTTTTGAGTTCAAATCTGGTCTCAACACCATGTAACCATGTGACCCTGGATAAGTCACTTTAACCTTGTTCACCTCATCTGCAAAATGAGCTAGAAGAGGAAACAGCAATCCACACCAGTTAAACAACATTAAAGTAAATGTAGTTTTCATTCTTTAAGAATATACACTCTGAAAGTGTCCATTTCTATTAAGCTACATTGTGCATCTAGAAGGAGATATTTGAAAGCAACTTCCTTTTGTTCCAATGCTTTCCTGGATTTTGCGCCAAGTATTTTTCTGGGCAGCTATCAAGATTCTTCTTTTCACCAGTTCCTTGTGTAATCATATTTTGCAAGTCTTGCTACCTATGTATCCTAGATCTGATGCACATAGTAGTAACTCAGTGATGCTTTTAAGAATGAACATCCATGTAGATATTCTTCTGGTTCTAATCACTTCTTGAAAAATAATGTCCCCAGAAATAAATGGGTGAACTGGACCTCTGCTTATTTAAGTATATTCACCAATTTTTCATTTTTTCAGGCTCCACAGAAAGAACAAGGTGAAAATATCACTATTACCATTTGGAAACTGAGCTTCTGCATCCTATGCTTATTTCCAAATGCTTGATTTCTTTCTTGCAATATTTAATCTTTAAGGATGGAACTAGACAAAATTGGAAAGGCAAAATTTGTCATTTTTTTAAATCCCCCAGCTTCTTCTTTCTGCATATTTTTTGCTCATCTGCACCAATCTCCTTCACTACTTTCCTTCACCTGTTCAGTGCTTAGTGTCTTCTCTCAATCCCTAAATTAAAAGCAATTTCAAGAAAGGATCTGTCATCAGTCATTTATTTGCACTTCTATATGAATTTAAATCCACCCCTTTCAAGGGCATTCACATTCCTGTCATAGAATGTTCATTTATTGAAAGCAGGGATTGGAAAATTTGTGTCCTCAGTGTTTTATTGAGTGGCTGATATAATAAGTACCTTATAAAATACTTGTAGATTGAGTAGTTTCTTCTACCTGTAGAGTGAAGCTGCTGTTCTTAGGGAAGAGAACTTCAGGTATCAACCTGGGAGATGAAAGTTATTTTTTTGAAGTTAGAAGAGGGGCCTTTCTAGTTTCCCAATACATCACCTGATGGCCCCCCTCATAGTGATAACAGACTTTTAACATTATTTTTTTTACTCTGAGCTTAATAAACACCAAAGCACTGCATTCACTATTTATATTCTCTTATTTATGTTTTATAATAACCCTAAAGATTAGTTACATAGTTTCATCATTACCATTTTACTAGTGAGAAAACTAAGGCTCAGTGTGTATGAATTACTTAATCATGGTCACACAGCTAGTGAATGTCACAGGTTGGGACTTGAACCCCTACTTCCTTTATTCCAGGTTCAGTCTCTTTATCCCATACATCATGATGGCATTTATTTCAACTCATCAGGAGCAGAGTGAAAGGTTGACTTTCACTTCTCCACAACCATCTATTTATTGTTTCTGCACTGCCTTATTGGGTACATGTCTTCCTTTGTCTGCACTGCTCTGTTGGTGGCCAATTTATCCAGGAAGATGGTTTGGGCTTTGGTTTAGACCATTTATTCCCAGCATTTTACACTACTCTGTGTTCATAACCTGAGGGAAGCTCAAGAAATCAGAAATAGTTTCATAATAAATCTTTCACCTGCTGATAAATGACATCGAGTTTGGCTGTGCTATGCAATTTCAAGATTCTAATTAATCCCCTTATCTCTTTTCCATGACTATTCATGGATTCCTCATGTTAGGGAGAGCTGAGTTGAGATGGGTAGTATGGAATTCATTATCATTATCTCCAAGTTGTGAACCTCAGTGAGCAGCATTAGATTGATTGACAACACTGAAAAAGCAATGAATAATTAATGATGGTCCCTTGAAAGCCTCAACAGGGAGATGGACAGGGAAGATACACTGAGGATTTTAATGGGGATTTCTGCATGAGGAAGGTTTCCATTGGAGCTGCTTTTATAGCACATCTGTGGAAATGGAGTCCATGCTGCAAATTTGAATATGCTATAGAGAGATATTGCACTGACAGTGATCTGGCATTCATGCATTTTTTTCTTCTCATTCCAGACAAAAAAGGGGAAATCATATTTGTCTCAACGAGAACTCTATGTAGTTCTGCTGAATGGGCAGTGTCTAGAAGTGAAATGTGACATCAAATCCAAGGCACAAGATGTCTTTAATTTGGTTAGGACCTATGCCAACTTAGTGGAGCACATCTACTTTGGCTTAGCTTGCCAGAAAGGTAAGTCTTTTCTATAGTATAAGATAAATTAAACAAAAAAAGATGAAAACTAAAAATAATTTTTTTAAAAAAGAAATTTATAAAAAAAAGAAATTTCAGCTTCCTTCTTAGTGGTAGCCAGCTGGTGATATATTCAGTAACATATATAGGTGACTAGGATCCTGGTTGGCTGGATTTTTTCTTTCTAATTTGATGAGTCACTGGAAAATCACTTAAAAACCTCTGTAGTTCACTTTCCCCATTAAAAAAAATGGGGTCAGTATTTTCAAGTGTTAAGTTCTTTGTGTGAGAGCCATGATGTAAGTGTTATAATGAAGTGTTAATCCTTCCCTGAGTGTGGAAGAGGATAGTTATTTCAGGGCAATGCTCAAGGCTTCCTATATTGTAAGATTTACAAGTTAGAGAAGCTGAACATTCCCATCAAAATATAAATATAAGACTAAAGGAGAGTTGTGGGATCCAGTAGAATGCAAGCTCATTGAAGGTAGGGACTGTTTTCATTTAGTGGCTTCAAAGCCTTAGCCTCCAGGAAAGAGTTTGGTGCATAGATAGTAAATAATTCTGTTGAGTTGACTTGACTCTAAAGATGGTCTAGGCTCTTGGACAGGGATGTGATTAGATTTTATTGAATACTTCTAAAGTATCAAGAGTCTAATTAATCTCCTTAGGACTAATAAATTAAGGGAGTAGGAGGTTCTACAAACTCTTGTCCTTAGTCACTTTACCTCTATCTTAAATCTGAGGAACTTTTATTTACAAGAAATTATTTTTATTTATTTATTTATTTATTTTTTTAGTTTTTGCAAGGCAATGGGGGTTAAGTGGCTTGCCCAAGGCCACACAGCTAGGTCATTATTAGGTGTCTGAGGTCGGATTTGAACTCAGGTACTCCTGACTCCAAGGCCACCTAGCCACCCCCTACAAGAAATTATTTTAATTCTGAACTTAAACACTAGGAGAAAAGAATACTTTCATACTTGAAGCTGAACATAGAAGAAAAGTTTCTTTATGAAGCTATAAATCTCAATTTTATACCACTTGCTTAAAAATGTGACATAAATTCTATACATTTTTTTTCAAAAGGTTCTGGTTGACTGTGGTTCCTTTTGAACTTGCTTCTGTTCTTTTTTGAGCACTAAAAATGTTTCAATGACCCTTTTTTTTGATATCTCTATTGCTAACCACTCTCTCCCCCATCCAATTAACCAAAAGTAAGAATGGGAAAAAACCTTTTTGCTAATGAGAAAATTCTTCAAACAGAATGGATACCTACCATATCCATATTTAAAAAATATATAGCTGCATTTGGAATCTATCCCTCCTCAATCTGGAGGTGGGTAACATACATCATCAATGATCCTCTGGACACAGAGTTCATCAGACACAAACTTATTGAAGTTTTTAAATCTGCTAAAGTTTTTCTTTATATGCTGTATATATAAAGGTGTTCTTGTTCTGCACATTTCACTCTATATCAACTCATATTAATCATAATTTTCTGAAATTTTAGCTTTTCTTACATTACCTTAAATTATAATATTTTTTGCAATATTTCATTCATACTACCATTCATTTAGCCATTTCCTAATGGTCTAAGATAGGGTTGTCCAAAATGTGGCCTGCTGAGATTTTATGTGGCCCCCTGTGGGCTTACTAAATGGTTTCATAAACAAAACTGAACTACTAAAAGCTCTCACTAAAATGGCAAATCAAAACATGTTGTCTATTGTTTCAATTAAAACTTTAAAAAGTAAGGTTGGTTAGCCCTGGTCTAAGAGACAATCTAAGGTACCCCCTTAGATCTAGTTCTTAAATATCTAGAGTATAAAATACTGATTCCCCCTTCAGATTTAGGAAGTTAATTTGCTTGTGACTATTTTCTCCCCAGAATTTTCATTAATCTTAATAGCTTCCTCTCAGCCAACTCCCTTATTTCTCTGTTGAGTTTGACATTAAACTAATTTCTCCATAAATTGGTGTTTGTGTGTGTGTGTGTATGTGTATGATAGTCTTCTGTCCATTTAGATCAGAATGAAGTTCATCTGATACTCTCCCTACACTTTCTTCCATGTTTACATATTTTTCTAATGTGTTCAGTTGTGAGAAGCAACAAGTTCTATTTCCTTTTTCTTTTTTTACACAGTGCTACTCTCTTTTTCCTCTTTTGAAATCCTTAAAAATAATCAATTCTGTACCCTCTTACTTAGGACCTCTATTTTTACTTAGGACCCACAATACCCTTTCATAATTAGGTACTGATATACACTTTTTCTTCTCTCCCAAGCTAGAATGACAACACGCATCATCATACAGCTATTTTTAATTGTTCAAATATATTTCTTCTTTCTTAGTTTCTCTTGAATTTTCAAAGTTCCTATTTGACTTTGGACTTTTAATCAGAAAATTTCTATGTCCTCTATTCCATTAAAGATCCAATTTTTCCCTCATAGGATTGTACTTAGTTTTTTTTAGAATACTATATTTCCCCATGTATAAGATGCACTTTAATTTTGGGGCCCAAAATTTGAAAATTGTATTACATAAAGTTATTAAACTCAAGTTTTATTTCTCATAAAATTCATACAGCTCCTCATCACTGTTCAAAACTCCCATCCATGAGCTCGTCCTTATCTGTGTTTGATAATGAATCCTTGTCTTGGGAGAGACTCTGACTGCTCTCCTGCCTGGGCTCTGGTCTGTGGTTGACCACAAGCACTCTCTGGGCAAGTCTGGTGCATGAATACATTCTTAGTCCATTCCATTTCATGAACCTGAAGCACCAATTGTATCCTCCTTTGAAATCAGTCATTTCTTTATCATCACAATTCTTCTTGCCTCCTGCTGAACCATCTTTGTGGACACAGGAATTCTACTTGCCCTTTGCTCTTCAGTCCATCTCTTCAATTCCCTCTCTAACTCAAGCCATTTGACTGATTTGCCTCTCTTGGCTTCCTTCTGCTGTGGCATTTTTAGTCAGGTTTCTTCTTCCTGGAGCCAGTCTTGGATTGGAGGAGGACCAAGCTGATATTCAGTAGAATGATATCCATTCACTTTTGCAAACTGGATCACTTTAAACTTAAAGCCTGTCCAAAAATCTTTTCCCAGTCATGTCTGGGGCAGAACGTGGCAAAATGTCACCTAATATGCCTGTAACAAATGGGAAAGAATGAGCACAAAGACAAGAGTGAAAAAGTGGGAAATGCAAGTAAAAAAATCTACAACCACCATATGATACTTCCAGTTTTTAGACCCTCAGTTTTTCAAAAAAGGGTTTTTTTATGCATGGGGAAATACAGTATTCTAAAATGCTATAGTTTTGGTGCTTTTGGTCTTATAGTTTTTATCTGTTGGAATATAGTATCCCAAGATCTCATTTTTTTTAATAGTACCTGGTATATCTTGCATAATTTTTTTAAAGGTTTTTTGCAAGGCAAGTGGGGTTAAGTGGCTTGCCCAGGGCCACACAGGTAATTATTAAGTGCCTGAGGTCAAATTTGAACTCAGGTACTCCTGACTCCAGGGTCAGTGCTCTATGCACTGTACCACCTAGCCACCCCTATCTTGCATAATTTTAACTGTAGTTCCTTGACTAGGTCCTTGAATTCTTCGGATATACTTAATATTTTTTCTTTGATATAGGAGCTCTGAATTTTGGCTCTGACAGTCTAGGACTTTACTTTTTGGAGTTCATTTTAGGAGGTGGCCACAGTATTCTTTTTATTTCTATTTTTCTCTCTGGTTCTAATAGATATGAAGAATTTTCACTTAAGATTTCTTGAAATATAGTGTTCAAGGTTTTTTTAAAAAACATGATTTTCAGGAATCCTGATGATTCTTGAGTAGTCTCTCCTTACCCAATTTTTCTTTTCAGTTTATTTTGTCAAAAATATTACAATAATTTTTTTATTTTTAATTTTTGATTATTTTTTCTGCTATTTTTTGGTTGTTTCATGGAACCATTGATTTTGGTTTCAACTATTCTAGTTTTCAGGGATTTTATTTCTTAGGTACTTTTATTTCTTAGGTACCTCTTAAGTTACTTATTCTTTTTCCAAATTTTTCCTTTTATTTCATTCCCCTTCCCTTTTTGAATTTTCTGGGTATGTAAAATCATTTTCTCCTTTGAATTTCTTCTTTCCATTGTTATAGGGTTAGATTTTTAATAATTTTTTTTACACCAGGTGGCATTTCTTTTAATTTACTCATCTCTAGGGGGGTGGCTAGGTGGTACAGTGGATAGAACACCAACCCTGGAGTCAGGAGTACTTGAGTTCAACTCTGAACTCAGACGTTTAATAATTACCTAGCTGTGTGACCTTGGGCAAGTCACTTAACCCCATTGCCTTGCCAAAAAAAAAAGTTACTCGTTTCTACAGCTCTAGTCTCTGAAATGTGGCTTTGTGCTAGAGCCAAACTCTGATCTTGCTATATTCTTGGGTAAAATGGTCAACTCTGTTTTGGTCATTCCCTGACTTCTCATGGTTACTTCACCTCCCAGGGTTTGCTTCATGGATCTTTGAGGTTCAGAGACCAAAATCATCAGGGTCCTCTCTGGTGTCTTAGGGTAGAGTAAGGGAGCTTGACTGTCTAGGTTTCAGGACTGGTTCCATATCCTGCTGGTCCCTGTCTGCTACCACTCTCTGGAGTTTACAAGATTTTTGCCTTGTGACTTTCTGATCACATTAACACTTTCTGATTAGGACTCTCAGGCCACCCCTTTACTCTTTTTTTTTTTTTAGGTTTTTGCAAGGCAATGGGGTTAAGTGGCTTGCCCAAGGCCACACAGCTAGGTCATTATTAAGTGTCTGAGGTCGGATTTGAACTCAGGTCCTCCTGACTCCAGGGCCCAGGGCTGGTGCTCTATCCACTGGGCCACCTAGCTGCCCTGACCCCTTTACTCTTGATATTTAATCCCAGAACCTTGAAGGCTACATGTGGCCTTGGTTATTTCTGTTCACAATGAGAGGTTAACTTGTCCTGGAGCTAGATTTTCCGGGGTAGGGAAGCAGCTGACCTTTTCTGCCGTCTGGGTTGGAATAGTTCCTAATTGGATTTCTTGATCTTATTCAATCTGTTGTGACCTTCAGGGTTTTGTTAGAGTGCCCAGGAAGGAGCTGGGCAGCCTGTTTCACATTCAGGCAGTCATCTTGGCAGGAACTCTACCAGCTTACTAAGACTACTCTGTTTTCCTTCCAGCATTCACCAATGGATCTGAAGAACAGCTAGGAATTTGAGATCACTTTCTAATTCCTTCCTTAATTATTTTCCTTTCATAGTATTATAGAATCTTAGCATGCAAGGGACCTTAAAGGTCATCTGGCCCATTCTCATATCTGACATATTCTCTATTCTCTGTTTAAATGTCTTCAGTACTCACTATCTCCTACTCTAGCCGCTCCTAGTTTTTAATTTCCCAAATTATTAGGGAATTCTTTCTCTTTATTAAGCACTGCTACCAGAATCAGCACTGATTCTCTTTTGTCTACTCTGCCTAACATAAAAGTCCTGTCTTTCTATACTTATACTAAGCCTAAAACTGTTTTAGAAAACTAGGTAGAAATACAGGATTTATTTTTTTTGGCAAGGCAATGAGGTTAAGTGGCTTGCCCAAATTCACACAGCTAGGTAATTATCAAGTGTCTGAGGCTGATTTGAACTCAGGTCCTCCTGACTCCAGGCCAGTGCTCTATCCACTGTACCACCGAGCTGCCCCTAAATACAGGTTTTAAAAAACAATTACAGGGGCCGCTAGGTGGCGCAGTGGATAAAGCCCTGGCCCTGGAGTCAGGAGGACCTGGGTTCAAATTTGACCTCAGACACTTAATGATTCCCTAGCTGTGTGGCCTTGGGCAAGCCACTTAACCCCATTTGCCTTGCAAAAACCTAAAAAAATAAAAAAAATTATATTACTCTTCCTTGTCCTAGTTTTTTTATCCACATATCTCTTTACAAATATTTTCTCAAGTAAGTTAATATTTCTAAAGTGCTTAGCATAGTGCCTAGCATTTTCCAATTGTGTCCAACTCTAGGATCCTTTTTGGTTTTTTCTTGGCATAGATCCTGGAGTAGTTTGCAATTTCATTCTCCAGCTCATTTTATAGATAAGGCAACCAAGACAAATAGGGTTAAGTAACTTACCTAGGGTCATATAGCTGTTAAGTATCTGAAGTCAGATTTGAACTCAAGAAGATGAGTCTTCCTGATTCCAAACTCGGTGCTCTATTCACTGTGTCAGCTAGTTGCCCATATGTCTGGCAAATGGTAAGTGCTTAACAAATCTTTCCTTCCCTCCCTCCCTCCTTCCTTCCTTCCTTCCTTCCTTCCTTCCTTCCTTCCTTCCTTCCTTCCTTCCTTCCTTCCTTCCTTCCTTCCTTCTTTCATTCCTTCCTTCCTTCCCTTCCTGAATTCCTTTCTATCTTTCTTTTCCATAGAAATAAGGATCTCAATATACATGTTAAATCTTAATATAGAACCTGGATATGGGGACTGACTTCTTAGAGATTCATATATGTAATTTGAGCCCTTCTAGTAGGCATGAGTTTGGTTGGATATATTCATTCTGACAATCACTTCTGTTCATACAATCATAATCATTAACATTCATATAGCAGTTAAAAATTTACAAATCCCTTTACATCTATTCTATCTTTTGATCTTCACAACAACCCTATATAGTAGGTGATATTATTTTACAGATGATGATTTGAGACTGAGAGAAGTTAAACAATTTGCCCAGGGTCACATAGTTAGTAAATGTTGAAGCAGGATTTGAGGCATTCTTGCTTCAGAATTCAAAACTTCATTTGCCACGCCATTTAGCTGCCTCCAATCACTAAGTTTTTCCATTTCAGGAAAAGAGTTCTTTTTCTTGGATGAGGAAACCAAGTTGTATGAAGTGGCACCAGAAGATTGGAATGACAGATCCAAGAAGAAAACCTCCATTGTTAACTTTACACTCTTTCTGAGAATAAAATTCTTTGTCAACCACTTTCACCTTATCCAGTGAGTCCATGATCTTTTTACTCATTCCTTTGAAGTGGATGATTGCTTTAAGCTATCATGAGCCCAAAACTCATGTGTCATCAATCTTACACACGATTAAATATGATACAAATAAATTTGACGTGGGGCTCCCCTTTAGTCACTGGGGAAGTCAGGAAATGCTTCCCAGAGGGAATGGTATCTGAATAGAGACCTGAAGGAAGAGGAGGAATCTAAAAGATCAATGGAAGGGGTAATGGTACATTCCAGAGGTGGAAAAGATTTCTTCAGATCTGGAAAGAAAATTCAGATAGAGGAGATCAAAGCATTATAAAAGTAAATGTTAAATTGAATTAGATTTGTAGACTTTGATTATGCATTCTTGCATAGGCTTTCACCTTTTATAAGTGGAAGAGATAGGTTCTTTTAACTTTGTCCTTCTATGCTAGCCATGGTGTGGTAGATAGAGAGTTGATCTTAGAAAGATCTGAGTTCCAGTCTTGTTTTTGACATATATTGGCTATGTAGTCCTGGGTGAATCATTTTTTTTTGTATTCTAAACAACTCTCTTTAAGACTATAAGTTACAAAGAAGGGGACAGCTTGTATTGGTAGGGGGAGTTTTCCTAAATGACTAAAATCATACCTTTATAGACCAGCTTTTGCATTTTCTTTCTTCGACCTCTTGCTGTATCTGATAATTTTATTTGCTCTTTTCTTTGTTTTTTTTTTTTTCTAGGCACAGTCTTACAAGACATCAATTTTATCTCCAGCTCCGGAAAGACATTCTGGAGGAACGTATATATTGCAATGATGAGATGTTATTACAGCTTGGTGCATTAGCCTTACAAGTGGAGTTTGGGAACTATAGTCCAGAGGCATGACTGATAATTCTATATTTATTCATGCATTCATTCTGCAAGATTTTCTGAGTGCTTTCTGACTTTGCATCACTGACCTGGATGCTCTAGGTGGTGGTGGAGTGGGTTACTAAAAATAGAAAAACCTGACTCTGAAGTCCTGTATCTATGACAAAGCAGTCTATAATAAAGATTCCACCTGAAATTCTATTTGAGATCATAGATTTAGACTTGAAGAGTTTAAAAATGATCTTGTCCAAGTGTCATTAACCTTGGGGGTCTGTGACATTATTTATTAATTTCCTTTATAATCCTATGCATTCTATCTGTTGATTTAAAAATAATATTTTTAAAGAGGACCTATAGGTCTTACTATATCGCCAAAGGGGTCCACAACACAGAAGACTAAGAACCCCTAATTTAAGACCCACTGTGTCATTTTAAAAACAAAGTAATTGAGCCTCAGAGAGAGAGAGAGAGAGAGAGAGAGAGAGAGAGAGAGAGAGAGAGAGTTACTTGTTGTCTGAGGTCACAGGTCACATAGCTGTGGAACATGGATTTGAACCCAGTTTATCTTTTTCTAAATCCAGAGTTCATTCCATTATATTACACAGTTTGTACTTTGATGGATCTGTGACCTTATCCAGCTGGGTCCACCCTGAACCAAAGTCCATTGCAGCCCATCCAAGTATTATTTAGTTTTTCAGTCATTTCCATCATGAGATAGGAAGAACACAGATGGCATTATTGTATACTAAATTCTAATTTAATTCCTATCTAGCCTTTCCCAAATGACAGTTGCAATTAGGTCAATCCTACCTGTGTCTGCATGACTGGAGGACAATTCAACTTTAGAGCTCTTGATCTCTTTGTTTATGATAACCCTGAGGCTAGGGAGATAGGCCATGGAAAAGCAAAGAACAGGAACTCTTGACCATTTCACATTTAACTGTGGCCATTGAGATGCAGGCTAGTGAGAAAATGTGAGCTCTTGCTGAGGCCTGGGGTTCCAGAGTTTTGAAGAGGCAAAAAGGTTTAATGCAAAGAGCATAGGACTTGCAGTGGGGAGAGTTGCAGTTGAATTATAGTTTTGATGCCTAACAGGTGAAAGGTGGAAAGTAACAGGCTCTCAAACCCTTTCCCTTTCTGTTTCCATTTCGTGACTTCCCACAAATCCCAGCTAAAGAATCACTTTCAACAATCAATAAGTAAACATTTATTAGGTGCCTACTCTGTACCCAGGCATTATGTGAAGAAGTCTTTCCAATTGTTTTTAACAGCAATATCTTCCCTTTTCCAATTTGGTCCATGCCTGATCATCTCTCTCTCTCTCTCTCTCTCTCTCTCTGTTTGCTCTTTCCTCTTCCCATCCATCCATGCATGCATCCATTCTTCCTTCCATCTATCTATCTATCTATCTATCTATCTATCTATCTATCTAGTTTATATGTGTTTGTTTGTGTATGGTCTTCTCTATTAATCTGTGAGTTCACTGAGAGCAAGAACTGTTAGTTTGCTTTTCTTTCAATCTCTAGTCATTAGCATAGATCCTGGCATATCCACTGCATTTTATAAATTTATTGACTCTAAATTGCCTAAGAATTGCTGATTTCATTTGGTGAAGGGTATTTCTGAATTTAACATTCTATAACCTATTCAGTCCATAGAAACCCATAACAAAATATCACCTACCTCACAGGACTGCTAAAGAAGAAAAAATGTTTTGTAAGCCCTCATATGCAATAGAAACGTGAGCAATTACTATTACTAGTATTTTCCTTTTCAAGGGTGGCGCCATTCCAGTGTTTGCTGCTTAGCTGTAGCCACTCTTCTGATCACAGCACAGATGGGCTGGCTACAGGCCCATCACATCAGTGCCTTTATGGAAACCATTAGAATAAGAATGAGCTATTAGAAAGGAAGTTGGACCCTTTGTGGGCTTGCAACCTTCCTAAATATCAGTCTGGGATTCATTTGCCTGCTTCAAATATTCTCCCTAGGAACTCAGTTGTTCATATTCATATTCATTCATTCAACAAGCATTTATTTGTTATTCAATAGTTTCCCCCCCATTATTGTCTGTATCTTCATGATTTCAATTGGGATTTTCTTGGCAAACATACTGGTTTGCCATTTTCTTCTCCAGCTTATTTTACAGATGAGGAAACTGAGGTAAATAGTGTTACATCACTTGCCTGGGACCTTTAAGCAAATAAGTGACTGAGGCTAGCTTTGAACCCAGGAAGATGACTTCAGACCTAGTGCTCTATCCACTGGGCCACCTATCTTCCCCTACTTTGTATAAGACCAGAGGTAGCATGGCTTTTTAGATAGTGTTGAGTCAGAAAAATCTCAGGTATAAGTACAACCTCTGGTATGGCCTGTATTTGTAATTCTGTACAAACCACTTATGACCTTAACATCCCTAAAAGTCTAAGTGGCAGAACTTTTGTGCATTTGCACAAATTAATAGAGAGGTTTTTCTCTCCTCTAGAAACTTGTTCTCTCTATGAAATCATAGGTTCAGAACATCCCTCTTCCCTGTCCCTCTTAGCAAACACTGTGCTATTTGATTCTTATAACAATCCTACCAAATATATGGTGTTATTATCCCCATTTAAGAGTTAAAGAAAATGAAATAAACAGAGGTTTCTTCAACTTGTCTGAATTAATACTGTTAATAAGAATTTGAAGCTAAAATTTGAACTCAGTTCTGCCTGACTCCAAGATCAGCACCCTTAGCCATTTTTCTACCTAGCTGACCCATGTAGGGAGAAGATTTATTGGTATGTATATCTTTGCTAGTCCTCCCTCATTTGCCCACTAATCATCTTACTTGACTTGGCATGAACCTTAACATCTGTCTGTGTAGACACTTTTATACATCCCTCAGAAAACTGGCTTGGGGCTAGGTTGAGGATGTCCTGTTGAATGAAATAGGGGATTTTTTCCAACCACTGTTTTATTTTCACTCCGTTCAGAGTTCTCTGACACATTTTTGATCATTAGCCTTTCCCTTTGTATTTTATTGCCCGTAGGCAGAGGGGAAACATTATTTTTTGGTTGAAGACTATATTCCAGCAAGCTTGATTGAGAGAATGACAGCACCCTGTGTTCAACTGGAGATCTCAAAAATGCATCGTTGCCATGGTCCCCTGTCTAGAGGAGAAGTTGAACTGGAATTCTTAAAGGTAAGAACTTTTGTTCCCTAGAGAATAAAGTTCCATTTATCTAAGGTAGTGTCTTTCTTTCTGAAAATTCACATATTTCACATCTGCAATCCTACCTATAAGAGCTATGAGATCCCTTCCTTGAACTAGGTTTATTCCTCTTTTTGTCAGATTAAAGAAAGGAGGCATGGGTTGCAGGTTTTTTTTTGAGGGGGGCAGTGGAGATAAGAGATTTTCTTTTCTCTGGAGGTTTTTCAACGTAAGGACTAGGTAGGTTGGAGAAGATATTTTTGTTTAGAAATGGATTGTACAAAATGGCTTCCAAATTCTCTTCCATTCCATATTTTGTAAATGACTGATTTTGTCTTATGAATCTAAAGCAGTCAAGGAAGAAAAAGTCACTTGACTCCCCCCACCTGACCCCCCCCCCCCAGCCTTAGTCCTTCTTTCTATCCATTTATGCTCTGCTTCCTTTTCTCAACATTTTTAGCATAGGAAAGGAAAATGAAGTCAATGAATATTTTATGTTGTTTTCATATCTTGATTTTACTCTCTGTTGAAACCTTAGTAAGCAAAAAAGGCCACATATGATTTATTTGTCCATGTGAATAGATTGTACCCGAGGTTGGAGGGGGTGGATTTTTAAGACCATGTTTTCTTGTTTCAGTTTAAAATCTTTTATTTAGACACATTCTTGGGAAAATTGAACTTACTGGGATAATTTTCATATCTGATCTTTATTTTTAGCTAGCTAGCTAGCCACTTAATGCTCATGTGTGGTAAGCTCAATATGACTTTAAAATGAAATAATTTCCTTTAAAAAGTATGAGTAGAAATCCAGTCCATTTCAGATTCAGCTTTTATGCATAGCCAGTGTCAGGAATAGTTGGCACCCTCTCCACATGCTGAGATTTAAGTTGTTTTAACAATCTGGCTCATGGTTTATTGGGAATGGAAGCACAGTGATAATCAAGGCAGATAAGGAAAAAGCCCCAATTACTGATGCACACGTCTTTTGAATCTACATGGGTCTCTAGGTATCGTGCCATCATATTGAATGGTTTAAACATTTTGTGCAAAAAAGAAATGTTGGTCAAGGGAACCTTAATCATAAACTAAATTATAAAAATGATTTTGTTTCCTTTTTTTAAATCCTTTCATCAAATACACTGATTAGAATTGAGAGGCTCATGACAGAAATTGTGTATAGCTAGCTCACTGATGGAGTTAGTAAGACCTGGGTCCAAATATTCCTCAAGTAGTTATGGAATAGAAGCTTCTTGAGGGCAGAGACTTTTCCATTTTTGTCTCTGAATCTCTACTACTTAAATAAAGCTTTTAATATTGTTTATTAATTGCCTTCAGCAAAATCACAACCTTTTGTATCCCCAGTATTTTCAGCTGTAAAATGGGATTATTAATATCTACCTCACAAGATTGCTATGAAGTTCAAATGATAAAGTGTTCTTTCTAAACAAATTGTAAAACTTTTTATAAATATGAGCTAATATTTAATTTTCATGCAACTTTGTATTAGTTCCAGGTTAGTTCCTTTAATATTTTGGCTATTGAAAGACTAAGGTACTTTTAATTTTCTTGTCTTCATTTTGTCAAAACTTTTCACCATTTCTCCAGCCAATCCTCTTCTACTCTGGGGCAACTGGACACATTTTAGGGATCTGCTAATCGGATACCCAAGATCACAGAATGATAGACCCAGAAGGAATCATAGAGCTCATTTAAAGTTGAGTTGTTTCATCATACAGCTAAGAAAACTGAGATGGAAAGTGGTTAAGTTAGTTCATTTGTGGCAGAGTTGGAACTAAAGTTCAAGTCTCCTTGTTTATGAAAATAAGCTGGAGAATGATACTGTGAGGGCTATGCAGGGAAAGACAGGAGGTCTGAATGAAATCCTTTCCTTCACAAAATGGCTCATTTCTTTCAGTTAAGATTCAGAGATCATTGTGAATCCAGTGTTGTCTCCTATGACAATCCCGCTTTCTGGGCTGTCCAATATGGTAGGAAATTGAGAACCCTCCTGACTGCTTTGCTCCCTGGAATATTAGCAGCACAGAGATGTCTTTCTAGTTTTTCTTAATGAGTGTGGATAACTTCAGAATATTTAGTGGTAATTTACAATCATTGTTAGGCTATGTCCCTTTAGGTCTACTCAGTGATGTGATTCAGCAGTAATTGGTAAGCTAATAGCACCTTTCTTTTTTCTTTTTTTCTTTTTTTGTTTCTGCCAGGCAATAGGGTTAAGTGACTTGCTTAAGGTCACATAGCTAGGTAATTATTAAGTGTCTGAGGCTGGATTTGAACTCAGGTCCCCCCTGACTCCAGGGTTGGTGCTCTATCCACTGCACCACCTAGCTGCTCTAGATAGCATCTTTCTTAATGTGAAGAGTTAGAGGAAATAATTCCTTTACCAGGTTGAAAGTGAGGACAGGCTCACATCAAGAGCCAGGCAGGGGACCATAACCCTGAAAGGCTATAGGGGGGATAATGTGTTGAGTGAAGTCAAAACCCAGAATCACAAAAGGATTTGAGCTGGGGTTAGCAAGAGGTGAGATCTGGGATTTAGATTCTAATAATTTGGAACTGGACACAAGAGACAGCCCTGAGATATCAGAAAAGTTTTATCAATTTGCTACTCATAGACAGTCTATGGAAATATTCATATTTCTATATTCAGAATGCAAATAGCAATTGTTTCTGTTCTCCCCAGAAACTCTGAGGGACTTCCTCTTTTAGATTATTTTTCTATATGGGCAAACTAGGCCATCTATAGGCTCAATACTTACCTAGCCTTAATCACTGAATGAGTGTTGCCTCAGACAAACTGAAATCTGACCTTGTTAAGCTAGGTCTTTCCCAAGTCTCAGTTTGGTAAACCTGGCAGTTCCATTATTATTAGCCTTATATTAATAATGAAGAATAAACCTCTGAGAGATTAAGTGACTTGCCCATAGTCACTCAGTGAGTGTCTGAGGCAGATTTGAGTCGCTTGCCTCCATTAGGTTATGCTACCTATCAAGAGAATCAAATGTCTTAGTTCTGCTTCCCTTTTCTCAAACACTACTTAACACTCTTGTCAAATGGCTATTTAATCACAGCTTCTTCTGGCTTCCATTCCTTTGGACTATTTTTTAAGCCTTTAAACTGCTGTCATGTGATGTTCTCTTAAAACAGAAATGTTCTCCAGTGTTATGTTTTCATCTCACTTCATCAGATGTCTAATTGAGCCAGTTCATTATCTCACACTGATAGCAGACTTGACAGAGTGGAATAAATGCTAAATGAAATGACAACCACTTTGCACATGGTAAATTCAAGGAGAAAAAGGGAATTGGTTTGCACCCCATGCCCTCTTGTCTGTCTGTCCTTTATACCACTGCCAGATTAACTCCTCTTCCTGCTAAAAAAGACCTTCATCAGCTCCCCCTCACCTGACTAAGATCTTTATTTAATTTCTGTGCCTAGGCCCGTGCTTTGCATATATCTTATTAAAAATTTAATAAATTAAATTGAATCTTTACTTCCCAGTCTATAGAAAAATAGAACCAAGCAACAATATTTAATAAATACACTCTGTATACAAAGCATTGTGTTCTTCATGAAGAGAGAAATGCCAAATGTCATTAAGACACAGCTCCTGTCCTCATAGAACTTATAGTCTAGTGGAGGGATAAAGTGCTATTGTAGATAATTGTAATACATATTATCACATGATTTGCACAATGCGAAATCCAAGGGTGAAGATTTTTAATTACAACAAAATCAAGCATTTATTAAACACGATATTTACTACATAATCACTGTGCTACAAATTGAAAATAAAAATACAAGCAAAAAAGGACAATCCTTGCCATTAAGGAGTCTGCACACTAATGGAGAAAGATAAGATATAAAAGAAAACTATAAAGTATGGGAGGGGGTAGAGAGAAATATACATCTAGCAAGGAAACAAAGTCTGAAGAATTAGGAGTGGAGCCTAGAGACAACAGAAGCACTAGGTACAGAAGTTCCCTATCAGAGGATGTGACCATAAGGCTGGAAGCATCTTCGAAGGTGACAAAGCTACAGCGGTCTTTTTATTGATCAGAGGCATCATCAGGAAAGATTTCCTGGAGGAAGTCTTTTAAATTGAGCTTTAAAGGATGCATTAGACTATAATAGGTGAATGGAGGAAATTCCACACATAAGAAGCACTAAGAAAGGGAGGTGTGACACTGAGGTGAATGGCTTCCAATAGATCAAATTTTATTATAATTGATAGAAAGAAAATCTCTATTCAACAACAAAAAAATGACAAAACATTAGTAAATCACCACATTATTATCAGTCAGATTTGATATGACAGGGTTGTAATGTAATTTGGTGAAAAGAGTCCTAGAGGTCTTTCAGGAGTTCAAATCCTGGTCCCACTTTTACTATTGGACTGTTAGATAAGTGACCTCACCTTCCTGGATTTCATTTTCTTCATCTGGAAAATTCGAATTGGACTCGATGGCCCTCTGGTATCTTTTCCAACACAAACATTCCATGTTTCTATAATCACATTCCCATACAACAAAAGCATTTGGATAATCCCTTGGAGTTTGTTGCTATTGAAAATGACCTGCCTAATTTTTAAGGAAGAAGAAAATTCTTGCAATATTTTGAGGTTTCCCTTACATTAGGGGGCTATCAGAGGATCTAAAATATAAATGTCTAGTTTATTTTATTGTTCTACTACATTTTAAACTTCATTCTCCCTTGAAGTATGAGGAGAGGGAGGCAGAATGCATTGAGTAAAATAAATAGAAATTCCCTTATGGATGTCTTTAACTCCCGGAGCATACTCCCCCATCTCTACTCCCCAGTGGCAATACATATGAGAGCTGTCCAACACCAGCATAGCTGAAGAAATAATGGGGAGGGAATCAGGGGAGGATTAAGCCGCTGTGTCCCGGCTTCAAGGTAAGCTCAGCTCATTGAGTGTGGCACATTGCACCAACTCTTTAATCAGCTCAGCTTGAATGTAGTTCTTCTGACCTGCTTGGTATATTGTTGTTGACCTTCAGTTTAATCTCTAATTCTCCATTCTTTTGGGTACTTTTTCTCCTGCTGCTCAGGATACTTGCAGATTCTGGATATGACTCTGGCCTCTGGTCTTCTTGCATACCCACCAACAATTTGACTTTCTCATGATTTATAGAATCACATAATCACATAATTTCAAAGTTATGAAGTCTGATTATTTTAACACTTCGGTCCCCTTGAGCTCAGCCTGGATTGCCATGGATCTCCCTGTGTTAACTTCCAGATCCACATTGTTTTGTCCCTTTGCCATATGGAGTTTTTTTTTTTTTAACATATCAACTCACTCTTCTTGCTCTGAACCAGGTTCCCTGAAGGCATTCAGGAGTTGTAGAAATCACTATTTATGCATAAAGTCAGAAAGTAAGGAATTTGCAGATATGTAAAGTTTGTGAACAATAAGTTAGACGAACTTTAAAGAGATATGACCGGAGCTTCCTGCCTCCCCCATTAAACTTAAAGCATAATAAGATTGAAATGAGGAGTGACTATATTTTCATATATATAAATATATAAAAGAAATAGTAAAAATAATACAAATAAGGGAGGTATGAATAAGGTTCTAGGTGAAATCAAAGATGGGAAGGGTCAACTTTAAATGGAAAGATGATGAAAGCTCCATAGAGGAGAGCAGACAAAATTTCAGTTTTGGAAGGGGTTCTGAGGTTCTCTAATTCAGTGGTCTCCAAAGAGGAGACTATAGCCTAGCCTGACCTGAAGGGATATGTCATAAACTAATCAGAGGATGGAAAAGTGGGTGCCATTCTTCCTTTGACAACCATAACCACCTATGGTACTTGTGTCCAAAACAATAACATTGACCCAAAACTTCTCAATTCTACCCCCTTCTTTTTGTGAAGGGCCTCAACTTCCTTCTTCTGAGATAAATGATGGCTTCTCCGGGCAGTTATAGTCCAATTGATCAAAGTAGCAGCTGCACATGAACCATTAGGAGGCCCCCTCCAATTCCCTTCTCCCTAGTACACCTACTTCCTGTCAGTTAATCACCTTATTTATGACTGTGTCAGAGAAAGCCTTCAGAGTAAGTGATCAGGAGTAAGAGTTATGTTTCTACACCTCCCCCATCCCCTTTTCATTTTGAGTTGTAAAGACGGAATAAGCTGTACAGGATGAGCAGCCATAGATGGATTGTGTTGTCTTCATGAATCTTATTGTATTATATTCACCTCCTTCAATACAGTCCAAATGTTCCTATTACTATCAAGGGTACCATTATTCTTTCATCTACATAAGTTCAAAACCTCAATATCATCTTCTATTTTCTACTTCAAATCTCTAATCGGTTGCCAAATGACTTGTCATTTCTACCTTTATCATATCTCTCATATTGGTCTCCTTTCTTTGTTCCCAGTCACCACTCCAGTTCTTCATTACCTCATGCCTAAACTATTGTAGTGGCCTCCTAGTTGGACTTACTGCTTTAAGTTTCTCTCCTCTCCAATTCACCTTCAACATACCTGCAAAAGTGATGTTCTCTAAAATGCAAATATCATATCACTCTCCAACTCAATAAATACCAGTGGTTCCCTAATGACTTCCAGTAACAAATATTATTCATCTTTATTTTATCCTTTAAATATCTACTTTGTATGTTTTACAAATAACTAGTGTACATAATTATTAATATATAATATTGCTTATGTATAGCTTATAAAGTAGTAAATATACTTATATGGGAGGCTTGTGTTCAATATTTTTTCTTGCTGATAGTGATCTATGATCAAAATAATTTGGAAATCACTCTTATAATTCAACCCAAGCATGAAGAAGAATTCCCTCAAAAAAATACTAATGAAGTGGTTTTCTAGCTTCAGCTTGAATATCCCAGGGAGGGACGGATGCCATTTTGGGATAGGTCTAATTGGCAGAATATATAAAAATATATAGATAGATATTTATAATTTAAGGCCTAAATTTTGCTTCTTTGAAGTTTCTATGCATTATTTTATTTTTTTTTTGCCTTGTCAACCCTTTTGCATATTTGGAGACAGATGTCATGTCCAATGCCACCCCCCCCCCCAACAACTCTCAGTCTTTTCTTCATCAGGTTCCTCAGATACTTCAACTGAGCTATATGGTCAGTTTCTTCACCATCATGATTATTCTCTTCTAAACCTTCTTCAGTTTATTAATGTCCTACCTAAGATCTAGTATGTATTTGATTTGTGTTTTAAAGAAGTAGGAATTTTTAAAAGTATTTTTTATTTTTGTAAGGAAATGGGGTTAAGTGACTTGCCCGAAGTCACATAGCTAGTAAGTATCAAGTATCTGAGATTGGTTTTGAACTCAGGTCTTCCTGATCCAGGGCCATTGTTCTATCCACTAAACCACCAAGCTGCTCTGATAAATAGGATATAATAAGTATTAGAAATAGAAATACTCTAAGCACAGTCATAAAATTAGGAAAGTAAAGGTAATGTATAAAAGAGGCTTGACATTCCAATTTGTCAGCAATAGGTTACATGGACAGGAGCAATGTGATTTAGAACTGGAAACACAGAGTGGTCTAACACTGCAGAGCACCTTCAATGCTAGGCTGGAGAGTTGGACCTCTAACTGATAAACAATCAAAGAGTCTAAAGAGTTTTGAGCAGACTAGTGAGTTCAAATCTAGCCTCAGATACTTACTAGCAGTGTAAACCTGGAAAAGTAAACTTCTATCTGCCCCATTTTCTCAACTGTAAAAATGAGGATCATAATGGCACTTCTCTGTTAGAACTGTTGTGATGATCAAATGAGATTAATATTTGTAAAGTGCTTAGCACAATGCCTGGCTATAGTAAATTCCTAAAAAATTGCCTGTTCCATAAATCACAATAATTAGCATTTGCATAGTATTTTAAGAGCATTTTTGAATGCCAGTGACTTGAACAGAAATAATGAAATGAAAAAGGAGGAATAGTTTGAAGGAGGGCAGTAAGCTCATTTTGGACATGTTGAGCCCAGCATGTAAAGATGGAGATGTTTGTAGGAAGTTAAAGATATGGTTCTTGAGATTAGGGCTAGTGATAAAAATGTGGAAGTCATTTGCATAGAGCTAATAGTTGAAGCCATTGAATTTGACAAGATTTCCCATGGAGAGAACATGTAGAGAAAGAGAAGAGCAAAATTTCTGAGGTCCACTTATCTTAAGGATATGAAAAGAGGAAAAGGAATCACTGTAGTAAAAAAGGACCAATTAGAGAGATAGAAGGAGAATCAGGTATCTCTGAAGTCAAGAGAGGAGACTTTCTACAAGATGGGGATTATCCACACTGTCAAGTCAGAATACTGATTAGGAAGGATAAGAATTGGGAAAGATAAGGACTGAGTAAAGGTGAATGAATTCAATCAGACTCCACAGGGAATTGCTATATTCCAATGGTGAGAACAAAAGCCAAGTGGAAAGAGTTTGAAAATAAAGTGAGGAAGTAGTGGTATCAGTCTTAGATTATGTTTTTTTGTTTGTTTGTTTCTGTTTTTAGTTTTTCAAGGCAATGGGGTTGAGTGGCTTGCCCAAGGCCACACAGCTAGGTAATTATTAAGTGTCTGAGGCCAAATTTGAACTCAGGTTCTCCTGACTCCAGGGCCAGTGCTCTATCCACTGTGCCACCTAGCTGCCCTCTTAGACTATGTTTTAAAGAGGTTTGGCCAGTTAGAAAGTATAGAAAGAAAGGGAAAAGGTTTTTAATTTAGAATTGGGAAGACTCACACATTTCTGTAGGCAGATTGAGAAGAACCCATAGAGAGGCAAAAATTGAATATATATGACAAGATATTTATATTATGTTATATTAAAATATTATATTAATCATTCATATTTATTCTTATCTAAATGTAAATAAGGAGTTTGTTTTATATATCTTTGAATTCATCAGACCACCTCCAAACCCCAGTGCAGTACAGAGCTGTACACAATAGGAATTAAAGAAATATCTTGGACATTTAATTGTATACTTCTAAACCAGTGATTTTTGTTTTCTTAGCTGACCCAGAAGCTTCCAGAATATGGTGTGTTCTTCTATCAAGTCTTCCAAGAGAAGAAAATGCCAGGGACAGAGATGACCTTGGGGATTTGTGCCAAAGGCATCATTGTATATGAAGTTAAAAACAATACTAGAATTGCAAGTTTACGTTTTCAGTGGCGAGAAATGGGAAAAATTTCCATCCAGGTCAGTCTAATTCAAGGGCTACAAATCAAATCATTGGCTCCCCCCCCCACCCAATTGCCTACTATTCCATAGAAAGAATAGTAAACATAACCTTGAAGAGACCAAATCCTGTGTGTACCATTCTTCTATATTATATACTCTGGGGAATGCTGTCATTTTAATGCCTGGAGGATTAGGTTTTTCTTCTAGGTAAGACTCTCTTAACTCTAAGAATCCATCAGTATTGACACTAGTGGGCAGGTAGTCTAGACTAGGTATTTAGGATTATTCTATCATTCTTCAAGCTTTTATTTCTGTCATCTTGTATCCCCATGGGTATTAAAGGACACCACATCTGGCTTTGATATTTCAGCTTTTGTGGGAATTCTTTCCTAAGAAGGTTTTTATCAACACTTATGGGATGTGAGGGTTTCAAATATACATTTATTCTATCTTCCTTTCTGCTGGATTACAATTAGTTGCTGAAACTCTCCTTTTCTTCCTCCTCCTCCTCCTCTTTGTTTCTTCTCTTGGATTCTTCTCATGTTTTCCTCCGCTTCTTTCTTTTGCAAGACAATGGGGTTAAGTGACTTACCCAAGATTACACAGCTAGGTAATTATTAAGAATCTGAGACTGGATTTGAATTCAGATCCTCTTGATTCTAGGGCCAGTGTCCTATCTACTGTGCCACTTAGCTGCTTCCTTCCTCTTCCTTATTCTTTAAGCATAATTGATGATTGCATAGCTTAGTGAATAGTATGCTGGGTTTGATGTTATGAAGACCTAGAACAAATTCCACAATTCTGGGTTTTTTTGACAATGGATTATTTTATTGCTATGCCCTTTAGCTTGTTTATTTGTAAAATAAAAGTCTTGTTTAGCTTCAAATTTGATCTTATGAATTTTTCTGAGTGAGTTTTCATATATCAAATAATGCCTGAATACCTATTTCCTAGAATTATAGTAAAGCTCAAACGGGATATGTTGTATCCAAATTGGACAGGCAAGGTTTGAGTTGCTCTAATTATAACCATCACTTACAAATGTGTAGTATTCTCTGAAACTTTAAAGCTTGACATATAAACGTCAGTAATAATTATATTTCTATTATTTGAATCTTTCAACAACACTGTAAAATAGACTCTACCATTGTTATTGTTCCCATTTCACAGATGGGGAAACAACCTCAGAGAGCTTGCGGGTCTCACAGTTCTCATGTGTAGTGTTAAGATTCAAACCTAGACTTTCCAATCAGCACAACAATAAACAATCATCAAGCACCTAGTAGGTGACCAGAATTTTGCTCACTGCTAAGTATGCAAAAGCAAAAGTGATAGAATAGTATTCCTCAAAAAACTGCATTATACTAGATATTAGTAAAGGACAGTATGATATACTGTATAGACAAAAATTCCTTCTTTTCTTTAAAAAAATTTTAAGATCAATATTCTTTCCACTTTGCCAAATTTGCTTAGTTGTCTTGTTAATGCATTTACCATTCCCTATCTCTGCTTGTTTTCATTTTAAGTTTCTCTGTTCTCTGGGTCTACTGCTCAAGTGCCAGATCAGTGGGCTTCTTCTCTTCCCTGGGGATTTCTATTAGCTATGCCTAAATGATTCTGAGCAAATTGGATTCAAGGAAAATTAAGTCAGTTCAGTTCATTCTGGCTCAGTTTTACAACAGAGATTCAGACCTGCTGCTTACATGGGTGGAGAGGCAGTCTTGGGCATGTTGATTGAATGAAGTTTCCAGGATCAGGACTATTTGATTTGGTCCTGGAGGGATGATTGTGAAGATAGTTAGACACTCCTCATGAACCTGGGCTAGCTGAAATGAAATAGCTCAGGGAATTAAATGTGGATAAATCACCATGTGAGAGTCTATTTTTTTCTTTTTTTAGAGAAAGAAATTCACCATTGAAAGCAGCATCAGTGGTAAGAAACACACTTTTATTACTGATACTGCCAAGAAAAGCAAATATTTGCTGGACCTCTGTTCTGTCCAGCACAGATTTAATGCACAGATGAGCCCTGAGCAGTTTTCCCAAATTTTATCAGGTGAGTAATGCCATATTCATAGTTCTATGGAAAGTACTTTTAATGTGACACATTCATGGTTCTACGTATAAAGAAATCATTAGTGTTATGGGTTTATGTTTAGATGTTCCACAGATCAATCATAATCCCTTATTATCATCTATGAGATCCTAAGTATCAATCACTAAGTATCTTGGAACCTTTTTTTTTTTCATTTGCAAACTGGGAATGATAGATCTTCAATGGCCAACTTTGTAGGGTTGTTGAAAGGCTGGTGCCTTGTTATCCTTAAAGTCCTATATAAATGTGAGATATTATTTGATTGGGAAAATAGTCTGAGAAAAATAATAGAGATGATGAAAATCAAGATAAAGGATTTAGGAAAAAATAGAGATTAAATAGTCAACTTTATTTTATTTATTTTCATTTCTAAATTTTATTGCTATCTTTTATTTTTACTTTTCTTCATTTCCATCTTCTTCCCACTTACCTAACCACTGAATCATTCTTTATTAAAAAAAGAAAAAAACAGATCAACAAAATCAAAGAAAACAGATTCTTTCTGGCAGTTAGATGGTTTAGTGGATAGGGCATTGTTACTTATGAGATGTATAAGTAATGTTGGCAGGTCACTAATTTTCTGTTTGCTTCAGTTTACTAATTTGTAAAATGGGGATAAGTAAAAGCATCTTTCTCTTAAGGTTGTTATGAAGATAAGATGAGATATTTGTAAAATAATTTTCAACCAAAATATCATATAAATGCTAACTGTTATGATTAAATCTTCTGTGATTCTATGATCAACCAAGTATGTGAATTTATGTAATGTTCTGTTATGATTGCAAGAAAGAAATGGTGGCCTATTTTCTAATCTATTCTGTTGGGCTTAGCCATTTTAATTAGACAGGATTCATTTTTTCCATTTTTTATTTATATATTCATATATATATATATATATATATGATTTTCTTTTTTTGGCTTACTTTACCATATTAGTTCATAAAAGTCTTCCCATGCTTCTCTGAATTTTAATATCCATCATTTCCCATTGCAATTTTCTTTATTGTGGTTTGTGGTAAATCTTGGGTAGGTATAAAAATTTAAACAGGAATTTTGGGAGGGTGAGTTTTGAGAAAGTCACAGATGACCCATGAAGGCTAGCAGATATCACAGAAAAAATATTTAGGAACACAGAAATACAGAAACACTATGTATAGTATTGTATAGTTCAACATATTTTATTTTTTAATATCATAATAATTGAGACTTCTTCTTTGATAGAAAATGAGCATCAAAAAATTTTACATGAATTTTCCAGATCACAAAGGCACTGTTCCCCTAACCCCTACAATGTAGAAAGGATAACTTATACAACAATAGGTTTAGCCTAAGAATTCTTAACATAGTGCCAATGGACCCAAGAAAGAAATAGATTTTAGAACATCTGTGAACTTAGATAGGAAAAAAAATATGTTTTTATTTTTACTAACCTTTGGTTTCCTTTGTAGTTCTATATATATTTTATTTAATATATTTAAAACCATCATTCTGAGAAGGGATCCGTAAGTTTTGTCAGTCTTCCAAAGGGGCCCATGGCACACAAAAAAGGTAAAAACTCTTATGTTAGCCACTGCCCAGATTAATGAATATCTACTTGTTTCCACTTATTTTTTACTTTAAAAAGTCCTGCCATGAATATTTTGAAATGCATGAGATCTTCTTGGTTATTTTGACTTCCTTGCCTTATTTTTTATTGATATTCAAATTGAGACCCAGAGAGAGGACAATTTTCATGAGATCATACTAGTAGAAGATAAAGGATTTAAAATTAAATATTCTTTTCATTACATCAGGTTGCCTTTAAATGATCTGGACCAAAGGATTACACTAGTTTTTGCTGAATCAGAGGGTTTGAATAGGGATATAGAGGGAGATAAGTATGTGCTATAACACTGACAGTTCTCATGACTACAGTCTACCTTTCCAGTCTTATTTCAAATTATTTAATTCCCAGACTCCACATAATAGTCAAACTAGATCATTAATAGTTTCAAGAATTTAATGTTCCATCTATAACCTTTGTAGTTGACTAACCATCTGCCATATGCTCCCTTCCTATCTATGACTTTCAGAATTCCCTCTTCTCCTTCAAGGTGCTTCATTTCAGATGCTAAGGACTCTGAAATCTTCTATCATCTACTCCCTTCCCTTAGATGCTAGCTATCTCCCTTTCCTTAAATTTCCTTGCATTACATGTACCTGTGTACATATTTTATTTGTGTGTGTATGTTTTTGTCTCTTTGATTGACAAGCTCCTTGAGGACAAGGGTTGTTCTTTATTTTTTATTTTTGTTTTCTTAGTACCAAACATAGTGCCTTATATGTTTGTGTGTGAATATATACATATATATGTGTATGTGTGTGTATGTTCATATTTATATATTTAATAATAACTCTTTTTTGAATTAAATGTGGTCACATAAATAAGATGAAAAAGGTTGAGACCAGTTTCTTAAAGTACTTGAATATATGGAAAAAGAGTTTAAACTTTACTCTAAAGGCTAAAGGCAGCCACCGGAGATTTATGAGCAAAGACTGAAATGATGAAAGTTGTATTTTCAGGAGATTAACCAGTCTTTTCTCTGTAGAGGATTTTCAGATACCTTTTTTTCATAATAATTAACCTATACTTTCTCAGAGAAGATTATTAAGGCTTCTCAAAGCCAGACCATGTGAAAGAGTATTAGTGGAATGGGCAATAAGATAGAAATGAATAACTGCATATTAGATGATTATTATTCTTTTGCTGGAAAACAAAGCAAAACAAAATTGTCTTCTCTCAATGTAATTGCACTTTTTAAAATTTTTACATATTTTTTTACCCCAGCTACATGAAAAAGTAAGTCTCAACATTTACTTCCAAAACCTTGAGTTCCAAATTTTCTCCCTTCCTCCCACCCCACTCCCCACTAGCTAGTTAAAATATGTAGCTATAAACACACTACTACTGCAACAGTCATATTGCAAAAGTAAACATAACATCCCCCCACAAAGAAAGAGAAATCACAAGAAAAATAAAGTGGGAAAGGAAAAAAAAGAGTAATTCAGTCTATATTCAGACAACATCAGCTCTGTCTTTGGGATGGATAGAAGTTATCATGAGTTATCAGTATTATCTTCTCAAGCAGAAATACAAACAGTTCAACATCATTAAGTCCCTCTTGATTTGCCCTTCCCATTTACCCTCTCCATGCTTCACCTGAGTCCTGTACTTAAAGATTAGACTTTTTATTTAGCTCTGGCCATTTCATCAGGAAAGTCTGAAAGTCATTATTCATTGAATGTCTATGTGTCCCCTAAAAGAGTATGTTTGGTTTTACTGCGTAGTTGATTCTCAGTTGTAATTCAAACTCTTTTGCCTTCCAGAATATCATATTCCAAGTCTTATGGGCCCTTAATATAGAAGCTGCTAAATCTTGCGATATCCTGACAATAGCTCCATGATATTTGAATTGTTTCCTTTTGACTGCTTGTAATAGTTTCTCCTTGACTTGCGAGTTCTGGAATTTGGCTCCAATATTCCTGGCAGTTTTTATTTTGGGATCTCTTTTAAGAAGTGATGAGCAGATTCCCTCAATTTCTATTTTATCCTCTGTTTCTAAGATATCAGGGTAATTTTCCTGAATTATTTCTTGAAAAATGAAGTTTAGGCTTTTTTTTTTTTGGTTCATGATTTTCATGTAGTCCAATAATTTTAAATTATCTCTCTTGGATTTCTTTTTTTTTTTATTTTCCAATGAGAATTTCACATTTTATTCTAGTTTTTTATTCTTTTGATTTTGTTTTATTGTTTCTTGATTTCTCACAAAATCTTCATCTTCCCTTAGCTCCAGTCTACATTTTAAGGAGTTATTTTCTTCAGAGAGCTTTCGTATCTCCTTTGCTATCTGGCCAATTCTGCTTTTTTTTAAGGCATTCTTCTCATTGACCTTTTGAATTGCTTTTTCCATTTGACCCAACCTGGTTTTAAGATGTTATTTTCTTCAGTAATTTTTTGTAATTCCTTCACCAAGCTGCTGACATGGTTTTCATGATTTCTCCTCATTACTCTCATTTTTTCTTCCCAATTTTCCCCTACCTCCCTTACTTGATTTTCAAAATCTTTTTTGAGATTTGCCATAGTTTAAGACTAATTCATATTTTTCTTGGAGACTTTGGATTCAGAAGTTTTGACTTTGTTATCTCCTGAATGTGTATTTTGATTCTCCATAGGACCAAAGTAATTGTCTAAGGTGGGATTCTTTTTCTTGCGTTATTTGCTCATTTCCCCAGTCAATGACAATTTTAACTCTTCATTTAGGTGGGACTCTGAAGGGTGGAGGGTGCACTGTCCCAAGTTTTGAGGATTTTTGCAGCTATTTTCAGGGATACCACACTGGGACCTCAATTCCTCCAAGTTCTTATGAGAGGCTCTGACTGCTCTCCTGGTCTGTGCTCTGGTCTGTGGATAATCACAAGCACACCCCTCTTCCCTGGCACTGTGACTATAGCAGTAAAGTTCTTATCCTGACACTTGGGCCCCAGACTGAGACCAGGATCTGAGTATGGGCAAAGTAATAATTCTGCCTCAGGGATAGCAAGGAGACCTCTGCATTTTCCCTCAACCCTCTTGCCATCCATGGGCTGAGTACTCTGGAAGCAGCTGCCAGATGGCTTCCCAGGCCTCTCCTGGTTCCCAGGACTGGATCGGTGCTATGGTCTGCACTGAACTAGGCTCTCCTCTTATTCTGGGGCAGTAGAGTTTTCCTGCTGAGCTTCCTTGTCTTTGGCAATGTCTGGGCTGAGAGGTCTGGAAACCACCACCATTTCCTCAGACCCAAGTTCCTACAGGGACCCAGACACTCTACAGGCTGTTCCTGGATGGCAGGAGCTGGTTTTCTCCAGTGTGGCTGGGCTGCATTGTGGGTCCTTTCTAACTCTGGTGTAACACACTTTCTTTTCCTGCAGATCTTCCAAGTTGTCTTGGACTGGAAAATTCTTTCACTTATTCTTTTTGTGGGTTCTGCCACTCTAGAATTTGGTTAGAGTCATTTAAAGATATTTGGGGTGGTTTGGGGGAGAACTTGTGGGAGTTCCTGTCTCTACTCCAACATCTTGGCTCTTCCCCAAAGCCACAAATTGCACTTTCTTTAGGTGAAGTTAAACTTTAGCTAAATCCCTTAAATGGCATGTGAAGAAATATAGTAAAATGAAAAAGTGTATAGGATCTAGATTCAAAAGAACCAGATTAGAATCCCTATTTTGCTACTTTCTACTGATAAGTTTCCATCCTCATTTTGATGAGTTATATAACCTCTCCAACCCTCAGTTTCCTCATTTGTAAAACATGATAGAGTTAGATTATATAGTCATTGTATTCCCCAGTCAAAACAGAATAGACATGACAGATGTATGAAATACCTAAAAAGAAAAATATATGCAAGTTTAGATATGGAGAAGAAAGGGTGGGGAAAGAGTTGGTGAGGGTGGGGGGATTAAATGGAGTTGATTTGGGGTAGAGAAATGATGTTATGTCATGGACACATTGAGTTCAAAGTGTAGTTAGAATAACCACATGACCATCAGGTAGCTGGAAATACAAGACTAGAACTCAAATGCAGGATTAGAACTAAACAAAGATATTAGGACTGGAGATACAGATCTGTATGCTAATTGCATAGAGTTGAAGTCATTGTGGTGGGTAAGACTGTCAAGGGAAAGAATATATAGAAAGAAGATGACTAAGGACGGAACATCAGAAAACATTTACCTGTAGGGGATTGAGGGAAAGGATGTATGCTTGGCAAATAGTTGGTGCTAAATAGAAGTCTGTTGAGTTTCATCATAAGGTACTTTCCAGTTCTGAAATATGTGACCTTTGAGTTTAGGATAAACTTAGGGAAACCATTTCAAGTTCATGGAACTATTTTGCCAAACAAAACACATGTAGCAAGAGAAGCTAAGTAAATATTTTACTCAAACATATCATTATATGACTTGAACCAAACTTCATCATCCTGAAAGTGTCTGCATTGGAAGAGTTGAATCTGTTTGCAATGATTATGTGAAGTTTAAATGAGAGATTACTGGTGAAAGAGTTTTATATCTCTAGACCCAGTTCCTAACACAATGTCTGGCACATAGTAGGTGTTTAAATAAATGTTTATGAAATAAATAGAAAAGGCATGTCTTCATAAAATTTAAAGCTCTCAATCTTTGCCTCTGAACTCAAGTAAATAAATGAACATAAAGTTAACAATCTGGGATCTGTTCATGAACAAATGAATTTAAGTGAAGTTGAAATCTACCATATTTCTCCACAATTGTACCTTGCCCACAGTGACTGATTTTCTTTTTTGTGATTCAACTGTACCAAACAACATTCAGTACTTGGTTTAACAAATTTAGTTGTCAACTTCTTGTGATCAAAGGCATCTCTTTTATTTCTGAGTATTTCTGGAATACTATAAGAGCGACTTGGACACAGGTATTAAATAAATATTTTAACATTTTGATTCAAGATGAAAAAGCTCTCATTAGATTAAAAAAACCCAAACCAAACCAATCCTCTTTGATTTTCCAACAAAAACAATGGCAATGGGCTTGAGCAGATGTGTAAGCAATCTATGTTGCAAAGCTTGGCTGCCTTATCTTTCAATAGATGCCTACAATTACCTCACTGTAAAGTCAGATTGAAATATACTATAGCTACTTGAGAAGATAGATTTCTTTGGTTGCACACACACATGCATGAACATGCTACATACACACAATATGCACAATTTGTTACCTCTATAATTTGTGAAAGGAGAACCACTAGAGTTAGAATCAGATGAACTTGGTTCAAAATTTGGCTTTGTGACTTACTCATCATGTGACTGATGAGCAAGTTACTTTATCTCTCCGAGTCTCATTTGCCTCATTTATAGAATGAAGGAGCTGGCTTAGATGATCTTTAACATCCCTTCCAGGACTAAATTGATGACATTCACACATGCACATTAAACTTATACTTTGTATAACTTTAACCTCACATGTCAAAATGTTGGCACTTCTTTAATTCTCCTATAATAGTGGGGAACAGATGGCCTAAATTCAACAATCATTTCTCTTTTTAGAAATGCAAACACAATTTTGGATACAGTCAGGTTTTTGCAAAGTCTCAAGCAGCCTAAATTCTTGGTAAGGTACAGCAGATAGAATAACATTAATGTTCAATATTATTTTCTCTCTCTCTCTCTCTCTCTCTCTCTCTCTCTCTCTCTCTCTCTCTCTCTCTCTCAAATCCAGAAGATAATCAGCTCATGCAAACGTTCAAATCAGACTCTGAAAATGTGCCCCGGTGGGAGTGCCTCCCTTTGATTCAGAGATTGTCCTATTCAGAAAATATGTTACTTAGATCTAATCTGGAAAAACCATCTGGAAGACTGCTGGGCAAATCATGTGATAACTTCAATGTGGAAAATGGTCATAAGGTTGGAGATGAAGGCAACCAAGATAGGTAGGTTTCAATCATGCTCTACCAAGTTACCATTATGGTGTTGAACAAAGAACCTTAGATTTAGTTATTTGTGAGATCAACTAAGGGAATATGAATAGAGCATTTAAAAATTTTTTAAATGCTCCAAATGCTGATTAGTTGGTTCTTGTCCATTATTGAAGAAAATAAAAATAACATCTATGTTAGGAATGAGTTACAGTCTTTCTGACTGTGGTTAATCAGACTAATACAGACTTGGGATGCTCTACCACATATGCGAGTTCTCCATAAAATAGTCATTTTGGTAAGCAAAAACATGGTCTTCAAACAACATGGGCAGTTCATCGAAGTTTTGCTTTCTGTAGTAACTTTTGAATGCTTGGCAATTTAGCTCAAAAAAAAAAGGACCTCAGAATCTGGTATCTATCTTATCTTGCCAGTCGATCTTTAGAATCTTCATAAGACAATCTAAATTGAAGTTTCCTGGCATGGTACTGGTAGACTTCCCAGGTGTCACAGGCACATAGCAATGAGGTCAGCACAATGGCTCTGTAGGCCTTCAGTTTGGTGATCAGTCTAATTCCTCTTCTCTTCCATACTTTCTTTTGGAGTTTCCCAGATACTGAGCTAGCTCTGGTATTGTGTGGGTCAACTTCAATGTGTTCCTCCCTAGATAATATACTGCCAAGGCAAGTGAACTTATCCCTGGTATTCAAAAGTTATCAGTTGGCTGTAATTGATGGCTCCACATATGGATGATGTGGTGCCGGCTGATAGAGTACCTGTGTTTTCTTGTTGTTAATTGTTAGGCAAAAATTAGCATAAGTAGCAGAGAATCAATCCATACTTTGTGGCATCTTAGCTTCAGAGACTGTATTGAGTGCACAATCATCTGCAAACAGAAGATCATGCACCAACACTCCCTCCATTTTGGTCTTAGCTTATAGCCTTTTCAAATTGAAGAATTTACCATCAGTGCAGTAACTAACCTTGTTGCTGTGTTCGTCCTTAGTGAAGGAATTTGTTAAAATGACTGAAAACATCAAACTAGAAAGCATGGAGCAAGGAGTGAAAAGGTGCCTTTCACTCCATTGGTGACCAAGAAATTACAAGAATATTGTCTACAATCCAGTACCCAAGCAAGCATGCTGCCATTCAATACTGATGAATTTCTCTGGGCTAACAAATTTTGATATAATTTTACATAAGCCCTGAAGACAAACAATATCAAAGACTTTGGTCAGATCTACAAAAATTGTATACAGACCTCTGTCTACTTTGGGAATTTTTCCTAGAGTTGTTGGGCTTTTACTTTATCCTTTCTGAAGTCACACTGGCTTTCATGTAGGTGATCATTTTTCACTTGAAGGATCAGCAAGAATATTACCAGCAATGACTAAGAGAGAAATACCCTTGTGATTGTCACAGGATAATCTATTTCCTTTATCTTTATAAAGATGGAAAATGGAGGCAACCTTGAATTTCTGGGGGGATAACCTCTTCATGCCATATAACCTGAAATATTTCAGTCAGCTTTTATACAAGCAATGGACTCCCCCTCCCAGCCTTGTAAATCTCAACTTCAATAGAATCAGAATCAGGTGCTTTGCCAGTTGAAAGGAGCCTAATAACATTCAAACCTCTTCTTCAGGAACTGAAGCTAGGGACAAATTGACTCCAATTTGAGGTTAATTGTCAATGACATGCATTGATTGATAATGGCTTGTTAAGAACAACAACTTTCATCATCTTTCAAGGATCATATCCCTATCACTAACCAATGTGGTTTCATCAGTACTGAGTAGCTGAGATGCGCCATATGTCATTGGCTCATAAACAGCTTTCAGATTGTCATAAAAGCACTTCGAATTGTTACTATCTGCATAAAACTGAATTTCGTCTGCCTTCTTATTGAACCAAGAATCCCATATCACTCTAAGCTTCACTTGTACTTTACTTTTTTTTTTGCAAGGCAATGGGGTTAAGTGACATGCCCAAGGTCACACAGCTAGGCAATCACTAAGTGTCTGAGGCTGGATTTGAACTCAGGTCCTCCTGACTCCAGGACTGGTGCCCTATCCACTCTACCTACCTAGTCATCCCTGTACTTTACTTTTGATGGAATTAAATGCTGCCTTCATAGAAATGGATGAATTATCATGCTGGTAAACCCTGTGGAGTTCTTGTTTTTCATTTAGCAGCTTCTGTATTTCCCCAAGTCCTGTTCTCATCCAGATAAGCAAATACTGTGATGTACATCAGATTTCTGAAACCTGTTCAGTCCTTTTCTATTCCACTGTTGCCAACTGTGTGTTGGCAACTTTTCTTTCTAGTTAGCAACAAACTATTCCCACTCAGAGGAAACACTCTAATAATCTCTTGACATTATTTCTTCCGGTTAGTCACTTTGTCTTGAGACTGTCACTTGGTTAAATGTGAATGTTTAGTTTAAAAAGGATGAATCTGTGATCAGTCCAGCACTCTATGCCACATTATTTTTGTAACTCTTACAACCTGTCTGTATCTTCTGCTTACAATAACATAGTCTATTAGATACTAATGTTTGCTAAAAGGGTGCAAAACAGAAAGTTTTACCATATTTAGTTAAATGGAAGACTATGTTTGTAACGAGAAGGTCATGAGATGCACAAGTATTCAGTAGTAACTTGCTGTTGCCCTTTCCATTTACTTTCCAAGGACTCCCTACCATGTCTGGTTGTCTGAACCTGCCCTACCATTAAAGTCACCTAGAGTTATAAGCTTCTCTTCTTTTGGTACATTAATGATAAAGGTCTCCAGGTTTTCATAAAATTTTTTCTTTGACTTTATCAGGATTTGTCACGGTGGGAGTATGGGCGCTGATCATGATAGTTTGGCATTTTCCTTCAAGTGTCAATCTCATGTCATGATCTTGTCATTCACAGCTTTTTATAGGCATTCAACTTGTTGACTAGATTTGTTTTTATTGTAAAATCCACCCCAGCTTCATGGTGTTTCCCTTCACTGTGAAAAAATGTGTATCCATCTCCTACTTCAGTAAGTTGGCCTTCATTTACCAGGGATGCTATTTGGTTATGATATCTACTGAGTTATCTCACAACAAGAATTATTTATGTTTCAGGTCTTTTGGATCTTGTATTATCTATGAGCATGCACACATTCCATGTATCAATAGTTAGTGAAATCTTTGAAGAAGTTTTTGTTCATTTATTTTTTGTGTTTGAATCTGAAGATGGGACTCCCACCTACCCCAGCAATCAGTCCAGGGTTGGGTAAGCAGACAATTTTTAGGACACCTTTTCTAGCTCCTTCCTCACAGCAGGAGGTGAACAGTATGACCCTTAAATGACTTATCAGATAGATAATAGTGGGGCTGCCAAAATTCCACTGTGCTTCCAATGAGGAGAGAGCCCTATTGCCTGGGCCACCTGTGTATAGGTTTGTGACTACAGCTCCCAATGAATCTGTAGCTGTGACTTTGTCATTTGACTGTCACCACATGACTTTGAAATAGGTAAAAATGTCAAAGTGGTACGGGTGATGTTTTTTGATTCATGCATAAATCGATTTTAATAAGGCAGAGTTACACAAAGCTCTTGGCCTCATTCTACCTGTCTCATGGTTCAGTGGCAAGACAACATCAAGACAACTGGTGGTGGCTGTGGGATGCAGTGGATATCCTTGGCATCTTTGATGTTTTAACCAAGCTCTTAAGTACTGCACAATTCCTGCTTCAGTTGGCCTCATGGCCTTTGGAACAAGTTGTTATCATCTTCCCATACCAGCAGTGAAAGACTTCACATGCCTGGGGTACACACCCCCCTTCAACTCATCAATGAATTTGAGACCCTCTTGGTTAATCTGAACTTGGTCTAGCTCATCTGTAAAACTGGTTTACCAGGGTGTGAATGCTCTTAATGTTCTTAAAGTTTCAGGTGAAAGTCAAATGACTCAGGTGGACATCAAAGATGGAAAAGCCCTGCAAAAAGCTTGGCAGCCCTGATGTCAGAGATACTAGTCTTCCTTGAATATGCCATATTTACAATTGGCAGGGGAGGCATGGAGTGTGCAAATTACAGCACTGTCTGTGATAAGTGCTCACTCTGAATTCATTTCAACAAATTGATTGACTCATGTACAAAGTTCACAGGTAGTCTAAACAAAGAATTCTAGTAATTCAGATAGGAAGAGGTTGTTTCCACTGAGTTGAGCCAGATAGGTTTTGGGATAGCATTTCTTTCCTTGAAGCACAAGAAGGATTTCAACAAGCAGAGATGAGGAGGATTACATGTGAAAAGGTTAAAATGAACACTCAATAGAGGTAGAAAATGGTTTGAAATCAGATTGAAATGAAATTTTTTTCATTCATGATACTAGGCTCCCATTAATGCAGTCTGAAATCATATGAGGGCTTTTTGTCTGGTTTGTTTGGGTTACCATGTCATCCTCCCTTCACATTTTTTACTATCCCTTACCAAGGTCATTTTTACATAAACTATAATCTAGCTCTTTCTTCCCCATTATGGATTTTTTACTCTTGATTTTTTCGAACACAGTTATAATGTTTCACAATTATATCTATTTTATTTCATCTCCTTAGATTTTGTTCACCATTCTAGCCTGTCACAATCTTTTAAGATTCTGAATACATCATCAACTTGTTAGTTATCCTTCCAGTTTCATGCTATTGTAAATTTGCTAGACATGGCATTTATATCTTCATTCAAGTCATGAATCAAAATGTTCACTAGAACAAGGCTAAGGACAATTCCCCAAGGGATCTTACTTCAAGGTCACATCAGTCTATTAATTCTTGTTCTTGGGTACAGCTGTCATTCATACAGTTCTAAATTCCCTTGACTCTACAATTTTCCAGAACACATTTGTCAAAGGTTGGCTAGGCCTCAACATCAAGAGGACATTTTTGTGTACATTTAGAAAAAATAGTCAGTCTAGTAACATGACACTAAATATATTTTTGTTTTGTTTTACTTATTTTGTTATACTTTATACTGTTATACTTATTTTGTGCACTTATAATTGATACTTTAAAATGGTGTTAATTATCTGCTTACTGTAGATGGGCCCATTTGTAAGGAAATCTGGACATTTTTAAAGCCAAGACAGTTCTTTCTATAAAACTGTTTTAGCTCTTACTATAGGTTATCTTCAAATAGGCTATACTTCTAAGCATTAAGATCTCTAGTTCCCTTCAGCTGATTAGGCAGTGCTGAATAATGGAAAAAGTGATTGTCTTAGAGTCAGGAGAATCAGATTCAAATTTTGTCTTGAAAGTCTTCTGTGTGATGACTGGCAAATTACTTCATTTCTGGATCTCTGTTTTCTCAGTTGTAAAATGGAGATGATGATACAAACACTCAATCAGCCAACAAACATTTATTAAGTGCCTACTACAATAGACATTCTGCTATGCTATCTACTCTCTAAATCTGTTATGCAGAAAGTACTTTGAAAACTTTAAAGCTGTTAAAATTGGAATGAATGGAATTGATAATCAGTATAGGCTATGAATTGGTAATTGGAAATGAGTCATGAGCTTTACTTCAACTTCTCTTTCTTAAAAGGTTCTTTCATCAACAAGTATTTATTAAATTATTGCTATTTGCCAGGCATTCTGTTTGGTTTTAAGGACGTAATACAATGAATTTAAGCAATCCTGCTCTTAACTATATACCCAAAGGCACAAAACTGTCCATACTGTTTTATCTAGCTATACCACTACTAAGTCTGTAAGCCAAAGAAGTTTTTTTTTAAGGAGAAATAACCCATTTGTACAAGGGTACAAGGACAAAGGATTGCAAATTGAGGGGATGCTTATCATTCGGGAATGGTTGAACCAGTTGCTGTATATGATTGTGATGGGGAAATATTATGCTTTATGAAATGACAGGCAGGATGATTTCAGAAAAACCTGGAAAGTCTTACTGATTCAGAATGAAGAGAGTAGAACCAGGAGAACATTGTAATAACAGTAATAGTTATATTACATTATAGTACAATAAATAGTACATATAGTACAATAGCTATATCGTACAATGGTAGAATGAGTACATATTCTCAGCAGTATAATGATTTAAGACAATCCCATGATGAAGAATGTTATCTTCCATGAGAGCAAGAACTGATGGCATCTGAATACAGACAAAGCATGCTATTTTTCACTTCACCTTTTTATCTTTTTCATTTTGGTTTGAGTTTTCTTCTGCAAAATGACTAATATGGAAATATTTTTACATGGTTTTATATGTATAACATATATCAATTGCTTGTTATCTTTGGGAAGGGAGAGGGTAACAATTTGGAAATCAAAATAGAAGAAAGAATGGTAAGCATTATTTTTACATGCAAGTGGGGGAAAATAAAGCATTATTAAAATTTTTAAAAATTCTGATCCTAACTGACCCCCATCCCACTCCACAAACCTAATCCCTTCCCTTTTAAAGAGCTTATATTATAAGTGAGAAGACAGTCAATTTTTACTTATTATCCAAAATTGAGTTCAGATATTCTGAACTCAATTCCTTTCACTGCTTCTACTTCAATTTGAAAATAAAGTAGAGAGTCTATCAACTACTCTGCTTTTCATAAAGAGACTGCCAATAGTTTTCTCCCCCCTTCTCCACTTTTATTTTATATCTCCCTAGAGCAGATTAACTGTTCTTCAGGTAAATATGTTTTCTCTGGTCCTTACTAGATGTACTCCATTTCTGGCAAACAATCTACAATTTTTGTATCTTAAACCACATAGAGAAAACCGAATCCTGTTCTTCAATATCATTTTACTTAGTCAACTGTTCCTTATTATTCTCTTTCTTTTCTAATTTTTCTCTTTCATTCCTAATACATCAGCAGATGTGGGTAGTGGTGGTTGTCAAGTCTGATGAATCTTGAGAATCTCTTCATCACACTCCAGACACATGCTACAGGAATAGTCCAGATAGGGCTCCACATAGAGCAGGCTTCGACTCTAGTTCTTAAGTAGGAAGTTTGTGCTTGCCAAGATACTTGACACAGCTCAGCTGAACTGATTTATGTGATTGGGATATGGCTTTTGGTCTGATGAGCCTGGGATACCTCTTCTTTGTGACAGCCCATCAAATGCTATAATGGCCCTATTTTGCCAAGTCCTCTCTTCTTTAGGTCAAACATCCTCATTCTTCAACCTGCTCTTCAAAAAAATGGAGACGGTTACAACTGGTTTCCTCCCAACTCTTCTCTTTTTCCAAACTAAAATCTTCCCAGTTCCTCTAACTTAGGAACACCTTTTGTATGTCACAGGACCCTTTCACAGTTTGGTGAATATTATGAATCCCTTCTCAGGATAATGTTTTTGAATAATTGAAGGAAAGGTGAATTTTAGTTAGAAAATAAAATTTCCAAATTCATACTCACTGCCGTCTATTCAAGCACCTGGGACCATTTAGCCTAGGTTAAGACCCCTTTCTCTAATTCATCCTCACATGGGATGAAATCAAATGATTTTATCATTACAATTTCTCTTTTGGATGCTCTCCAGCTTACCAAGGTCCTTCCAAAATTTGAACCTGTAAGTGAACACAATACTGTGGATGCAGTTTGATGTGGATGAGTAGAGCAGGGTTAATGACCTTTGTCCTGTAAATTATATTTCTCCTATTTCATCTTAAGCCCACATTAGTATTTTTGGCAGATACATCACACTGTTGACTCATATTGAACTTGTAGTATACTAAATCCCCCAGGTTATTATTTTTGTTTTGATAAATTACTAACCAGTTTTTCTCTCAACTTGATCTTGTAAGCTTATGAGGTCACATTTCAACTTATGATATTTGGCCTACCAAGTCCTAGCCTACCATAATGTTTTGAATTCTGACTACTGTGTCCTACTTAGCTGCTTCAGATCTGTACAATTTATAAATATGATAAATATTCCCTCTATCCCTTTATCCAGGTTATTGGTAAAAATACTGTAGGGTATATAGCTAAGTAAAGATCTCTGGGATGTACTGCTGGAGGCCTCTTTTTGTAGTGACAGTGAATCTTTAATGACTATTCTTAGGGTCTGGCTGTTCTTTTCCTTCCCCTTCCCTCTCCTCTCTTTTTTGTTTCTATCTTCTTTTGTTTCCCTCTGACAGATCCCTGAGCCCCTTCCTGTTTACTCTATGGATGGTAGAAATAATAAGAAACTATACTCATTGGGGAGTCAATGTCTCCCTAGAACAGATGCTCTGGCATTCCAGGCTTTAATACTTAAAATAATTTTTTAATCACTGCTTATGAATGTAGAATTAAATCCTTGGCAAAAGACACAAGTGAAGGAGAACATCCATTCAGCTAGCCATCTAGAAGAATTTCCAAACAGTTCTCTCCACAAGCACTTTCTTCAGCATGGTACCATCAGCTTCATCCCCCTTTCCCAGTTTAGCAAATCACTATGCCATTTCTGAAAGATCTTTCAAATATATAGCTGTCAGTTGGCAAATTTATAGGCTAGCCTTGTAGATGAATTAATCATCCCATGAATATATGTCAGGCATATTAACACTTTCAGTGGGGAAAGAACATTATTTATTTAACTAAAGCTACTATTTACCAGTTGCTCCCTTGAAACTTGTGGAGCCCTGGACACATTCTCATCTAATCTCTAGGCCTTGTAAAACCTGATTCATCAGAAAGGATATGGCCTCCTTTTTAGAGGCATGATGGAAGTTTAATAAGATTCAGCATTCATGCTAAGAAATCATCATTCATCAAACCCTCCTGAAGACCTACTGTGTGAGATTTTGAACTGGAAACTATGGGAGACAGAAATAAGAAATAAATGATTCCTGCCCTCCAAAAGTTTATACTTTAGCAGGGAAAGTTATATATACATATATATATGTATATATATATGTAGTGTGTGTATATGTCTATGTACATATATTATATGATATAAGACAGAAGGTGATAAATGATATAGAAAACACAGAATACATGGGAATTCAGAGAAGGTAACAAAGGTTGTTGGTGTCAGTGGAAACTTGGGGAAAGTGTGGCATTTTAATCAGAAATTAACAATTAGGATTTTGGCAGGTAAAAATGAGAAAAAGGCACTGCAGGCAGATATAATTTCATGAATAAAACAGAGAGTGGTAAAATGTGCAAATAATGTTCAAGTGATATTGAATAGATGTTTATCTTAAGATATTATATTATATTATATTATATTATAATGTATTATATTATATTATACTATATTATTATATTATATTATATTACATTATATTATTTTATATTAGGGAGGATTAGACTTGAAAGGTAGGCTGGCTCCAGATAATGGACAGAATTTAATTAGATTTAAGAGTTTGGTCTTATTTGTTAGAGTGTCATTGTTGTTGTATTTTTCAGTTATGTCCCATTTTCTTCTTGATTTTCTTGGCAAAGATACTATGACGGTTTTCCATTTTCTTCTCCAGACCATTTTAGAGATGAGGAAACTGAGACAAACATGGTTAAATGACTTGCCTAGGGTTACATAGCTAGTGTGTGTCTACAGCTGAATTTGAACACAGAAAGATGAGTCTTTCTGACTGCAGCCTAGCACTGCAGTACCTAGCAGCCCTAGAGAGAGACATAAAATGTAAGCATCAGAGGAGGGTTTTAAACTAAAAATTTTCATGACTCTGAACCTATGATTTTTTTTTATTTTACATTGTCCCTCAAAATGACTCACAGGATTCATGCTTGGGTTAGACCTTGAGAGAAATCAAAATCCCCTTTCTTCCAGAGATCAGACTTTTACCAAAAAGGGAATGTGATTTCACATTTGTTCGATTTATTGATTATCAGATAATGGTGATTGCTAAGATGTTTATAACTCTTTGCATATATCCCTTTTAATCCTTATAATAACTCTTTGAAGGTAAATATTATTCTTATTCTCATTCACTTTACAGATGAAGAAACTAAGGTTGAGAGAGATTAAGTGACTTGCTCAAAGTCACCCAAATAATAAGTATTTGAAGCAGGGTTTGAACTCAATTCTTCTTAATCCTAAATATAAATTTCTATTTACTGTGCCACTTCACCACCATTGGGGAAATAATGATAATTTATTTTTCTGGAGCTCTCTTTTTAGGTAGGAAAAAATTAACATCAGAATACTTAATTATTCTAGTGCATTTGAAGTAACAGTAACTATGTGGTACAGTAAATAGAATGATGAAATTTGATTTCGGAAGACCTGAGCTCAAATTTTCTCTCATACATCAATATGTATGAACCCAGGTAGGTTGCCTAGTCTCAGTTTCCTTATCTGTAAAATTCAAATAAAAAAATCTGCCTTACAGGACTATTGTGAGTATAAAATAAGATAACATTTTCAAAGTTCTCTGTAAACCTTAAAACATTTTGTAAATTTTAATATTTATAAATGATTTTATTGATGCATATAGTCTCTCTAACAATGTAAACTAGAGTTAACCATGACTGTCCATAATGTGTGGGCAGTTTCCATCCTCCATAATCCAAAACAATAGATTTACCCATTATGCAAGAAGTCTTTTTTGAAGATTATTCTACAATATTGGTGGGGAATGATCACATAATAGAAAAAATAATCTATTCTAACCTTGAGGCAACATTTTCATTTAGGAAGTATTTGGCTCTTATTGTTGATGATTTGTAAAAGTTCTTGGTTAAAGCTGGTCTGCATATAAGGCATTATGTTTTAGACTAGAATTCATCAATGGCCTACATACTACATGGGTTGTCTCAAAATACAATATGGTATTCACTATTTTCAACTCTGGGTACATTTATTAAAGGGCTTGGAAAAAAAACCCACTTTGTGACTTTTCTCATCTTATTATAATTAAATTAAGTCATTGTATACTTGTATCAGTCTGTATACTGTACTTCTGTTCCATGATTTTAGTTCCTTACTAGTTTAAGAAAACAGTCATTCTTTTTAGGTAATTTAAAAGCTGGTTTTGGGAGAAAAATAGGATACAGATCTAGCCATCAACATGCTGAAATTGAGTATATTATACATGCCAAAAATGTTTGGAGATGCTAAGAAAAAAAAGGTTATCAGTTAATCATGGGTATTTTATTGAGTTTTTGACCAGTTCAATCAATTTCTTCCTTCTGTCCCAGTTTGATAATTACTTCCTTAAGAAAATAAAGTTTGGTTAGTTTAGTTTTATTCTTATCTATATAGGTTAACCCTAGTTGAATAATAGTGACTTGTACTTTTCATTGTTTAGACTTTTGAATTTTTTCTAAACTCTGGAGGGGAGAGGAATCAAACTCTCAACCTCATTAGGCATAGCTCCCAATTTAACAGTTAGAAATTTCAAGGACCTTCCTATAGGAGTTTCATATCTCGTGGTGTCCTTTCTTATTGTAGCTCTTCTTTTGGATTGTCACAGTCCGAGACATGTTCTTACAAAACTGAAAACCAAAGGATGTGCCTGCCTCAACTGGCACAGAATATTGTCCCTGGTAAGTATGGGAAGGCCAAGTGTTCAGCAGAAAAGGGTGGGCTTTGGTTCAGTGAGAATTACATGTTCAGTCTTATTGTCTCTAAATTAATGAATTTTAAATTCCCAAATGGCATTTGCTAATTTTATTTTTAAAACTACTCATGGTTGGGAGAAATTTTGACTTCCATCCCTTAAACTGTCATGTTAGATTGTGCCTAAAGAGTGTGAAATTCCACTTTTGACAGCCTAGGCGTTTGAAGAGTTTCTTTGTAAAGCTCTTAGTGCCACAGTTCAGAGCAATGAATGAGAAAGCTGACCCTGAGGGGGAGAGGTGTGGCCCCAAAGTGGAATCATGACAATTACAAAATACATATCTATCATTTTGATGACAATATAGTCTATTTTGAATTTAAACTTATTTTTACTTTCAGAAATACAGGATCTGCATTGGCAGAAACATAAGTGGTTGTCTGGCCCAACCTGAGCTTGAACAGGAATCCTCAACAAGTGATTCTTTAATCACATTTTTTTATACATCCACTGAGGGGGAGAAGCACTTTACCCCTCTACCCCCAAAATAGCCAACTTCACTTTTAAAATACTTTAATTATGCTAGGAAATTATTTTTATTAAACTTACCGCACCACATCTCCCTTCCTCTCATTCACATTGCTTTTGGTCTTATGTACTGATGCCAATCAGAAGAGTCCAATCCTTCCTTCCTGGCAACCCTTTGAATAATTGAAGTCAGAAATAATATACAATTATTTTAATAGGTCTGAATCTGCAAGACAGTAATCACCTGGCTCATTCTTCTCCATCTTGTTCACAATTATACCCTAAGAAATTTTGTTAGATGTTGATGAAATCTATTTCTACTATGTGCAGGGTATTTTACTGACCTACCAAGCCAGTTACCCTAGGATACTGTACATTAGACATTTATCCAGTACTTTAATAAGATGTGCCAGAACTATGCTAAGTGCTGGGAATGTTATAACAAAACAAAAGTAGATAGTGCATGCCTTCAGGGAGCTTATAGTCTAATGAAGGAAGTTGAAAACAGGGGAGAAGAGGAAGGAGAAGTTACCTGTAGACAAAAGTAGGGTCATGGTGGAGAAGTAATCTCAGAAGTGTCAAAATAGAACAGCCAGGTGGGAAATTAAGAGATGATCTAATCTTTAAATGAATGTTTTGGAATTCATGGTTCTATCCACCAACCAGAGGGTTGGTTGATGAGATCTTGAAGGATGATGAGTTTTTCCCAATGATGAGGTTCCTAGGGCCAGACCAGAGTCAGAAAAATCTCATAGTAGAACACCCAGCTGGGAAATAAGCAGATGTCTGTCCTGAACCCCCCTTCTTCAGTTTTGATTATTTAAAATCAAGAGCAAGTAGATATTATTTGATCGTCTGTTCACATATTCCTTGTTAACTATTTTTTGTTTTATCCTTTTTAATAAGATATTTCTCTTCAGTACCGAAAATAAAAGTATGCATTATCATCATCTTCTCTATCCATATTCTGTCTCTGCTTTTCTCTTCCTACTCTCAATATGACTAAATAAAGTCATTTTTGTTGTCTTCAGCATTCATTATCAGGTTCTGCTTATTCTGACCTTTAGTGCAATTGATATTCTTTAAATTTATTTTTTTGAACAGCAAAATCTTCTCTCCCTCAATCTAGATCCCCACCTCAGTTGAGAAATGAAAACAAAAATATTGTTATAAATATATATATATTAAAGCAAAACAAATTTGTGCATTTGTCATGTCTAATACCCTAACACATATATACAGACATATCAATATCTACCTCCCTCTCTCTCTCTCTCTCTCTCTCCATATATATATATATATATATATATATATATATATATATATATATATTCAGTTTTTCACTCTTTATCAGGAGGTGAAAGATTGAAGGACGTATTTCATTATCAGAACTTTGGAATCATAGTTGTTCATTATACTAATCAAAGTTTCCAAGTATTTCAAAGTTGTCTGTTTTTATAATATTGTTATATTGGCATACATTGTTCTCTTTATGCCCACTTCATTTTGTACCAGTCCATTTGTTTTCTCAGGTTTCTCTGAAACCATCTGTTTCATCTTTTCCTACAGCAGAGTAGTGTTCCATCACATTTATATGCCATAACATATTCAGTCATTCCCTACCTGATGTGCATACTCTCAGTTTCCAATTTTTTGCCACCACAAAAAAAGAGCTTCGATAAATAGTTTTGTACACCTTTAGAGTTTATTTTGCTTAGGACAAATCTATTTACTCTCCTTCTTATCCATATCTCCTTCCCCTCCTTCCTTTACTGTTCTCCTGTTTTGTGAAACATATTTCTGTATGTTTATGTGTGTGTGTGTGTGTGTGTGTGTGTGTGTGTGTGTGTGTGTATAAGGGGAAATTAGAGAGTGCAGTGGGTAGTGTGCCAGCCCTGGAATCAAGAGGACCTTAGTTCAAATCTGGCCTCAGATTTATGAGCTATATATCCTTGGTCAAGTCACTTAACCCTGGGTGCTTTGCATCCTGGGCTTTTTCCAGTCATTTTGATACAAATTTGCCACTGGACCCAGAGGTTCTGGAGGGCACTCCACTCACTCAAATTCAATTCATGTGTATGTCATGGCATCACCTACCTGACGTCATGGTCTTCTTCAAAAACAAAAGACAAACATCATATGAATATATATTTATACATACATATGTATATGCAAGCAATTATGTACTCACAAATATATACATATATTTAAATATACATGCATACACACATATACTTAGCATATACACATGGACCCACATACATTCTTTCCTCTTAATCAGTTCAGATAAAAGTGAGGCTCAAGTATCACTCATTCCCTTCACCCCTTCCTCATTGATTGTATAGACTCCAGCTTGCACACCCTGATTGTGTGAGATAATTTTCTCTCCCTCCCACCTTCCCCATCTATTCTCTTCCCTTTTATTCTTCATTTAAGATCATTATAATAGAACTTTTTTCAATGTCATCTTTCTAATTAGACTCCCTCTGGAACCCCTGATGATGATAAGGTTCTAAGCAGACAAATATTTATAATCCCCATATTATTATGTAAACAATTTATCCTTATTTAGTTGCGTATAATTATTTGCTTATGTTTGTCTTTAAACACTGAAGTTTCTATGCAGTTCTAGTCATCTCACTAGGAATGCTAAGAAGTTCTTTATTATATTAAAAGTACCCACCCACTGCCTCCCTTCTTAGTCTTCATTCTCAGTTTGCTGGTTAAATTCTTCTTGGTTATAAGTCTATAGCTTTTGTCTTCTGGAATTATTATGTAACAAGATCTTCATTTCTTGATAGTTATATCATATATGATCTTAAATGTGACTTCTCAGAACTTCAAGCATTTTTTCTTTAACCAATAAACTCTGGATTTTAGGTATAATGTTCCTCAGAATTTTCATTCTGGGCTTTCTCTCAGGAGGTGACTGGTAGATAATTTCTATTTCCATTTTCCTCTCTGGTTCTAAGAAATCTAGAAAGTACTATGATTTTTTGAAATATATCTATACTTTTCTTTCACTTTGGGGTCATAGCTTTCAGATAGTCCAATGATTCTTAAATGATCTCTCCTCAATTTGTTTTTATGGTTTGTTGTTTTTGCTGTGAAGTGTCTTTTATTTTCTTCTATTATTTATACTTTGACTCTATTTTAACAATTCTTGTTGTTTCATCGAATCATTATCTTCTACTTAGTTCATTCTAATTTCCAGGGATTCCATTGCGTGGGCAAAAGTTCGTATCTTTTGTGCCAAGCTATTAATTCCTTTTTCAATTCTTTCTTCAAGAGTTCTCATATTTTATATTTCCCTTTATCTTCATTATTTATTTTACAATTAATTTATTAATTGCAATTAATTTTACAATTAATTTAAATTATTTTTAAAAAATTTTACTTCCTCTGTTCTCTCATTTTGTTTTCTCTCTTCTTCTGGGGGAGTTCAGGTAAAGTAATCCTTACATGAAGTAGGAATGCCTTTTTTTTTTCAGTTTTTTTGCAAGACAATGGGGTTAAGTGGCTTGCCCAAGGCCACACAGCTAGGTAATTATGTGTCCAAGGCTGGATTTGAATTCAGGTACTCCTGACTCCCGGGTGCCACCTAGCTGCCCCTCACTGTGCCACCTAACAGCCCCAGGAATGCCTTCTATAATATCCTTCATTTATACTTGAAATCTCCAGTAATGTTGAACTCACTATTTCCCATTTTATAAAGCTATAATTAATAGGAAGTTATCTCTTATAGTGAATCAATAACTGCCTCCATATAAATTTTACCAGTTGCTCTTATTTTTATTCTCTGGGCCAAGTGGAGCAAGTTCATCTCTCCCATGTGGCATCTCTTTAAATGACTTGGTTTCAAATCCTAACCCTACTAGAATTATTATGATAACTCCAGACAAATCCCTTCATCCTAGTCTTGAGTTTTCTTATCTGTACAATGAGTGTATTGGACTAAATGTTCTTTAAATTTCTTCTCAGTTCTAAAATTTCTATGATGGCTCGATAATTTAATTGAAGATAGTAACAATATCCCTACCAACTCCTCCCTTCTTCAGATTAAACATCACCCCATCACCATGTATATTTATCTCAAATCATTTGTCCCTATTTTGTACCTCCAGGGTTCCAAAATCTTCAAAGAGAAGATTTTCTAACAGGACTAGAACGAGAAATCATTTGTGTGACTCTAAAAAGAGACTCACAGCATGGTTTTGGTGAGTAATATGTCTTGTGTATGTTTGTTCAACAGCTCTTACAAAATATGTGGAAATCTAATGTTGATGAGTAAACATGGATGAACTTTTCTAATGAGGAAATGTAGTTGGTTCTTCATATTTTACTACTTTCAATGGGATTCATTTCTTTCCTAGACTATTTCTGCTTTTTTTCCTTTCTCTTTATGTGACCATCAAGCAGGGGAATTCTTGATCTTCTTTTGTGTCAGTAGTCCTTTTGGTAGTCTAGTGAGAGACCTATAAATCTCTTTTCAGAGCAGTGTTTTTTAAATCTATCATTTAAAGATATGGCCTTACAAAGCAAGCCAGTTATATGGAAATGCAGTTATTAAAATGTTTTTTAAAATATGCTCATAGACTCAAGAATTCCTGTTTCAAAGGGTCATGGATTTTTGGGGGGTAGGGGTTGATCATAATTCATCAGAGTCCTATGGAATAGTTATTGTATGCAAAATAATATATTAGGAGAAGACTATTACTTCCATAAGGTATGGTATTTATCCTCATGAAGATTATTTTTAGTGAAGAAAAGAGAGAAACGCAATTCAAAAAATGTTGGAAAAAAGATCAAGAAAAAGAGAGAATATTACTGAAAAGTTAGGAAAGTCAGTTCTTTGAACTTGAGGAGGAAGTACATGATAGGAATCAGGGAAGGAGTAATTAACATTCTCCCCACCTTCGTGAAGTCAAGAAAGATGACAATAGGAAAACAAAAATCATCAATAATTAAAAGGTCATGTCTCACCTGAGAGAAAACAATTACATTGAAGTAATTGGGGAAGAAGTTTGATTGCCAGAAGCTAAGGAGAGGGTGGGTAGAGAGAAAATGCAAGTGAAGGAGGCAAGTTGAGCAAGTAAGGGAAATAGGAAGATAGGATAGTGGCTGGATGGGCTAAAGGGAAGATTTTTATTTTTATTCTAAGAATTGAGGAACTCTAGGAATCAGTGACAAGTTAGAGACTAAATATATGTGAAACTGAAGGTCTTCCTATTGCATACAAGTCCTGGAGAAAAGGATGATGAATGAAATCAAAAGCACATATAGTAAGTGAGATTTAGGCCTCAGTGAGGCCTAGAAATTAAACTTCTGAGATAGAAAGGAGTTAGGCAGGAAGGGAAGAGAGAAGGAAAGAAATAAAGAAGGAAGAAGTGTAGGAAGAAGAAAAGGAAAAAAGAAAGGAAAGAAAAAAGGGAGAAGGAAACAACAAAAAAGAAGGTAGGAAAGAATGAAAGAGTAGAGGAAGTAATTAAGGGGAAGAAAAAAGGAAAGGAAGAAAGAAGGAAATGAAAGAAAGAAGAGAGGAAGGAAAACTAAAGGAAGCAGGAAGTTAGAAAAAAGAAAGAAGGAAGAAAAGGGAAATAAATGAAGTGAGGAAGAAGGAAATAGAAAAAGTAAGGAAAGAGAAAATGCAAGGAAGGAAAGAAAAAAGAAGGAAGATTGGAAAGAATGGAGGAAGGACTTAAGGAAAGCAAAAGATAAAGGAAAGAAAGAAGAAAAACAAAAAGAAAGAAATGAAGGAAAGAAGGAGGTAAAAAAGGAGGGAGGAAGAAAAAAATAAAGGAAGCAATAATGATGAAAAAGAAGGAAAGGAATAAATAAAAAAGAAAACTGAAGGACAAGGAAGGAAAGAAAGAAGGAAGGAAAAAGACAGAAAGGAGGAAGGAGGGAAGGAAGAAAGGAAGGAAGGAAGGAAAGGAGAGTGAAAATGAGCAATGATTCTGAGAACTACTCAGAGACTTGTAGTGTTAATCTTCTCAGGCAAGGTGGGTGGGGGAAACATATAAAAGGTTGGCAATAGTTGTAGTAAATGAGATAAAGAGTACATGAGGGTAGTCAGAGCTGAAGGATTGCAAGACACCAGCAATGACCCAGCTGAGAATTGTGTAGCAGTATTTGACCTAGAACAACAAAGAGAACTGAGTTTGAGGTGCTATCACTCATTATGTGCCATTGGACAAGTCATTTAAACACCCTGAACTTCAGTTTCCATTTGTTATCATGAGGATAATAAACCCTGTTTGCCTGTTTCACAGTTTTGTGCCACTGTGAGAAAGATCACAACTCCCCCCCCCGCCATGCCTTAGTAGGTAAATCCTAGGGACTTGCTTGAGACCCTAAAATATGAAGGGACTTACCCAGGGTCACAACTCTTTAGTGTCAGAGGAACCCAGGCAATCTTCATTCTAAATCTGTCCCTCTATCCATTACATTTTTGTTTGTTTTAGATTTTTGCAAGGCAATGGGGTTAAGTGACTTGCCCAAGGCCACACAGCTAGGTAATTATTAAGTGTCTGAGGCTGGATTTGAACTCAGGTATTCCTGACTCCAGGGCTGGTGCTCTATCCACTGGACCACCTAGCTGCCCTTAACTGCTTTATATTTAATGTTTTAATGTTGAGAAGATCATACTTTCTCTTTTCACCTCATTCCATTTTCAATATATGCATATTTCCTAGTCTCTTTTCCAAGTTCCCTTATAAAGCAATCTACTTAAAATGTGAAGTCTTAGAAAGTTACCCAAAGCTCAGACAGGATCTGACCTATGGTTCCATAATTAGTAAGTATCAAGAGACATGATTTGAATATACCTCTTCCTAACTCTAAATCCATCACACTGCCTACTATATAATACTTAGTCTTCTTATTTATTTTGGAGATGAAATCCTGAGAAATAGGGTACAACTACAACAACTTGCTTCTCTGCTAATCCTCTTTTTTCTCTTTCTGACTGCCCAAAAGACTGCAAAGGATAATCAGTAGGACATCATTCCCTGCAGAAGATATGTTTCTGGTAGACGTTTGCTTCATTTCCTTGTTTGACTTAGGCTTTTAAATGCAACTGCTCATTTCTTGTAGTTTTCATTGCCCTTACCTCATGGAAGCCATAGCCTGTCAGCTATGATATTATCCTGCTACCTGCATGGCCTTAAATATTGTCTCCTATTGCAGGGTTTGTCATTATTGGAAGTGAAAATGTGGGCAAAATGGACCTTGGAATTTTTATTGCTTCCATTATACCTGGGGGACCTGCTGAGAGAGCAAAAAAGATCAAGCCAGGTAAGTCTTGCATTTCTTATTAAATTACCAACATTTTACACTATGTTATTGAGAATGTCAAAGGAGATCATGTTGGTAAGACATTTTGTAAAGTACTTGTTAGAGAAATAATAAGACTTTGTGTGCATCGTGGTGTGTAAGGAAGAGGAGGAGACTCATGGAGGTGACATTTTCATAGAAGGAAGAGTCCTGGACTTGCAGGTAGCAAAACTGAATTTCAATCCTTTTGCTAATGTTTGCCAGCTGTTTAACTTTGCACATGTCACATAAATTCTCTGTATCTAAAAATATAGACTAAAAAAAAGGTATGGAGCTATGATTTCTTGATTCTAAAGAATTCCTGGTATGGAAATTCCTTTCAACAATGCAGTGAAGAAAGGACAAACAATTGCTCTTCTATAACTCAGTCTTAGAAAGTTGGAAAACAGAGATGTTAATATTCTTGCATATGATCGGATAGTTATGATATGTATCAGAGTTTGGATCTCAACGGAACTCTTTTATTCCAAGTCCATTCCTCTAGCCATTACCATACTTAATGCTCTCCTCAAAAGAGGCAATGTATACAAGGTCACTTTGTACAAAGTCCAAGGTAGCTCCAAGGAAAGTGTTGGTCTTAGAATCCAGAAGAATAGTTCAAATCCAGCCTCCAATTTATTAGCTGTAACATCCGGGGCAAGACACCTAACTTCTAGCATCAATTTCTTCTATAAAATTGGGTTAAAAATTGCATTTATTTCACAAGGGGATTGAAGAGTCAAGTAAGATAACAATGTAAAGTGCTTTTTAGATCTTAAAGTGGTATGTAAGAGCTAGCTGTTTATCTCAGGGTTTCTTAACCTTGTGTTAGTGACCTCTTGAATGATCTGGTAAATCCTATGGACCTTGCTTCTCAGAATAATTTTTTTAATTGTATTGGATTAAGCGGTTGATTAGTTGGTTGGTTGTCCTTTATTCTCTAAGAGGACCAATGACATCACAAGAGTGTTGGCTTGACTTGCATGTGAATTGGGTTTAATTGAAGCAGAGCTGTACAAATCTGCCAACCTAACTCTCTCCTCTCCAAAGTTATCAAAGTCTGGTGGTGAGACAAAAGGTAAAATGACTAGTGAGAATTATAGAGGAAATTAATGATCGTGTAATTCAGTTATGAAAATTATAAAAAGAATAATTTCATAGAACTCAAGCGAAAAACCTTTATATTAGTTGAATGTAGAAGCTATGTTTATTTTATTTAGGGGTAGCTCTCTTTCTTACTTATTTCTTTCCTGTGTTTGACTGGTTTCATTTTTTAGGAGGGAGAATACTCTCCTTGAATAATATCAGTTTGGAGGGTGTCACATTTAATATGGCTGTTAAAATCATTCAGAATTCTCCTGACAAGGTGGACCTGATTGTTTCTCAATCCAGAGGTAAGAGATAGAATGGGTTTGGAGATATTATTTGAATTTTGAGGAGTGGAGTGCTCAAGGGATTAGTGTACAATGCTGGTCCTTTAAGTCTCTGTAGGACTTTTAAAAATTGCTTTTCCCCATCAGTGATAAATGGCTATACAATGCAGTTGCATAAATCAATAGACCCAGGAAATTCGAGGGGAGCTGGCAAAATCTTGAAGTTCCCAACTTAAGGGGAAAAATCCTTTCAGTGGTAGCTAGACATACTTATTGATTCACTGTGTACCTTCACAACTGGTATAATTCTGGCATGGTCAGCTAGCTTGTACATAAAAATATAGATGATTTGGTAGAGGGATACAGGAAGCAGAAGCCCAAGTGAAAGGACTTAGGCAAGATAATCAGGGACACTTTTCAGTTTATTAGCTGTGTCATCCCAGATAAGTCACTGTAAATGCCTGAACTTCTATTTCCTCATCTGTAAAATAGGGGATAATAAATTTACCTTAGGATCAAATGAGATAATATATGTAAAATAATTTGCACAGCTTAAAATGGTATATGAATATCAGTTATTTTTATTATTATTACATTTTTATCAATGCCTCTATCTCAAATGACTGATACCTGGGGCAAACCACTATTTATTTTGTGATAAATTATAAGCTGCCATGGCTTGAGGGGCACTTCTGGTACCTCTTTCTAAGGAGTAGGAGATTGAGCCCAGTTGTGGATATTTAACTCAAGGATCTATTAATGGGGGTACTCCATCAATGCTTGGATTCACTCATTGAAAGGCAGAGACCATCAGTGTATCTTCAGCAGATAACCCAAAGGGAAATAAGCACGTCACATGCATCCTAGATACTTCTCTCAGAAGCAGTCAAGTTTCCATGAAATAAACTCAGAGATTTGAGAGGGTTATCTTTGATCTTTCAAGGCAACCCATTCCACTTGTGAATAGCTCTATTTGAAAGTTTTAAAGCTGACCATTTAACAGATAGAAAAAAATGAGGTTTAGAGAAGTTAAATAATTTGCCCTGGTTACACAAATAATAAGTGTTAGAGAATGGACTTGATCGTAGACTTTGTTGGAGCCAAGACAGGCAGGCACTTTCAATTGACCAGGTCTCTAGATTTCTGGTCCCATCTGCTATTGACTATATCATATTGCCCAGATAATCTGGGTTTAGCATTTCTAATATAAATCCAGAATTCCAATCCCTGTTTTCTAAATGTGATAGTCACCTCTCTATTTAGGTTGAGTGATTGCATCTCCCTCCTTCTCTTGAGTATACCTCTCCAAGGAATTAAAAAAAAATCAATGAATAATTGTGTTGTTCAGAAACTATTGACACCAATAATTCCCAAGCAATTACAAAAGACATGTTTTATTGAAAGACAAAAATATATACCTCATTCTACATATGTACATATAGATTCTTGTTTGCTATCTGGCAATGGATTGTTGACTTGTTTTTGTAGACGTCTGTGAGGCAGCACCCACAGAGGGAATGAACTGTCAGAGAAAACACGATCCTGCCAGGTCTGAGGTCTCTCCTGCAGCCAGTGGGAGAAACAGCCTTCAAAGGAGCTGTTCACCAAATAGCAAAGAGCAAAACATAAATATTGATGAGGTAGAGCCGACGCTTTCTTGGAGCTTAGGGCCCAGCCTGGGCCAACCTCAGGTTCCAACTTCATCAGCTGGCGGACTCTACTCAGAGGTAATTACCACCTGAGACTGGTTGCATATGAAAAGCTATATATTTTAGCATGCCAACCTATTGAAACAAAGAAATATAGAGGCAGAAATGCCATAGATCTTGAAAGGCTTATTCTAAACATTTTATTTCCTTTGAGGATTTGGAGAGGCTGTTCAGATAGAGGCAGCATAATGGATAAAGTGCTGGTCTTGGAGTGAGGAAGTCCACCCATAGACCCTTACTAGCTTTGTGATCTTGGGCAAATCACTTAATCTCTGTCTGCCTCAGTTTCCTTACCTCTAAAATGACAATAATAATAGTACGTTCTAAAATAAGGCAATGTTCATATAGCACTTTGCAAACTTCAAAGTGCTATAAAAATGTTAGCTATTACTATAATCATTTGTTCAGGTTTTCCTCAGTCATGTCTGTCTCTTTGTGATATCATTTGGGGTTTACTTGGCAAAGATACTGGAATAGTTTGCCATTTCCTTCTTCATCTCATTTTACAGATGAGGAAACTGAGGGAAACAGGGTTAAGTGATTTGTCCAGGGTCATACATGTAGTAAGTGTCTGAGATGAGTCTCCCTGACTCCAGGGCTGACACTATCCATGGCATAACTACCCTGTTATTATAATTATTATCATAGAGAGACAGGCAAGTGATCAGGAAGAACTGGGTTGAAGTCTCCTCCCTAAGACATACTGGTCTGTAAGGGACTGTTGTGTGTGGGAGTACTGTAAAGCTTCATCACTTGGTGTCCTCTAGCACCAGAGCATTATTTACTGGTTGATTGTAGAGTGCCGTGGGAGTGGGAGTGGGCCAGGGACTGGGGAGGATATTTAAGCACTTGTATTTGGTTTAATAAATGGAGTACTTGGAGAACTAGGAGAACTTTAAGGAGAGAACTTGTCATCCTTGTCTCCCTTGTCTCCCAGCCCTTCAACATTCGCCTGGGTAAGGATAGGTTAGCTGGCAGGAACCTAACACTTCCTGAGCAGCTAGCCCAAATGAACTTAACACTGGTCACATACTAGATCTTAAGCCAGTCCATATGCTGGACAAAACATACTTGTTGGTCTCTATTGGTAGAGGGAAGTTGTTCCTTCATCTTTCCCAATGAAATCACAGCCCTGGTAGGAAAAATAAAATGAATTTCTGAGAAATCAAAGACTAGAATCATATGAAATGAAATGTGGAAGGGCAGTGATCATGCGTCAATGCAGAAATGAACTCACACTGGTGAAGCCATGCGTCATATTTGTTCTTTTCAGAGGTTTTTTTTTTAATTTATGAGTCATCTATTTCAGCTTTTGTAAGAGGATTATTTTCTACCATATCCATGTAAAAGACAGAAAGCCTAGTTACCTTATATTTTAGAATTCCCATTGGTCCTCTGAGCCATACTCACTCTCTTGGATGAATTTTGTATTTTCAGTTTCATTCCCTTATCTGGAATAATAAACATGCGATGGAGTGAAGGGCAACATCTTGTTAGACACTGGCACAAACAAAATATGTAGACAGAGAAGAAATCCTGGCCAAGAGCTTTCCTGACCCTGGAGTTATTCCCTCCAGTGGAGTTCCTTGTGAGCTCTCCTATTGCAAGGAGTCACTAGGAACCTTCTGGAATCACAATGTTGATGTCTAGTCACTGAACTGACTGCTATAAACCCAGAAGAACTCTTGTTCTGTAACTTATAGCAGCACTTTTGGGAGAATGCTTGATAAAATAGTCACTTTAATGCCACAAGATAAGTAGATTTAAGAAAGGATCTGCTCTGAAAGTCATTAATATGGCTATTTTCTTGGGGGAGAGGGTGATAGGATTTTTGGATATGAGAATTTTATCAGTGTAGGAAATTTTCTGTATGAAAGCTCCCTCCATCAATGCAGATTAGTGACTCTTCCTTATCTTGCAGCCTTAGAAAATGACTAGTGGAGGTGGGGGTGGGAGTGAGTAGGTAAGTGACTTGCCCATGGTCCCTCAGCTAATGTCAGAAGTTGGCCTTGAATCCAAATCTTCTTGATTTCAAAGTAAGCCATTTATCCCCTCTGCCATGCTGTTTCGTTGGCAGGGTATATCTTTGGCAAATAGTAGAGGGTAATTTATCTTAGAAGGTAAACAAGAATGCTAAGTGTTGTCAGAGGATCAATCACATCACAGCATGTAGGTCTGCATCTTCTTTCTCTGTTCTTCATTAGGGTTCATCTCTTTCTTTAGAGTTTTTTTTTGTCTGATCACAGTTAAAAAATAATAAAGAAATAAAAAGAAATGAATAATAAAAGAAAAATCAGAGACATAGCCCCAATCACCATGGCCATGGGACCATTGAAGCAGTTCTTGTACATTCCTTAATATTCAAGAGGATTGGCCTCGGCAAGCAGCCAGATGAAAATGGAATGCTTCACTCTGATATCTGAGTAGTTTGTTGTAGTAATGAGAAAACACCCAGGTACTGGGAAATTGCTGCATATTTTCCAGCTTTTGTCTGAATGTTTGGCATCATCAGACACAGCTGTAGTCTCCTGTGTTAAGAGGTTAAAGTTACACTACTCAACCAGCTGCATAAATGGAACCAATTACCATGATTGTTTCCTGTTCTTGTTTGGTACAGGACATTGACTCCGCCTACCCATCACCACCTGCAAAAATCAACACTCAAAAAACCTATTGGGTGGAATTGGTTAAAGAAAATGGAACCTTTGGAATCAGTGTGACTGTTAAGTATTTTACTATGGATTTTTTAAATCAACAGGTGAAAGGATTGAATGCTTATCCCCTTTGACATGTTGAAGGGCAATTTAGTCACAGAATCATAGGGTTTAGAAGAACATTAAAAGTCATCACTGAGTTTAGAGGAACATTTTTGGAAGGAACATTAGAAGCCATCTAATCCAGCTACCTCTTTGTGCATATGAGAAAAAAGGTTCAATAATATGAATCACCTTGTCCAATGCCACATAGCTTGTAATGAGTAGACTCATGATTTGAACCCACATCACTGGATTCCAGATTCAAGTTTCTTTGCATTAACTACACTGAGGGTAAAGATTAGATGAAGATAGTCAACCAAGCCATAGCTTCCAGATATTGCTGTTAGCTTAACAGCAATATCTCCTAATACTGGGGGCTGCATAGAGAGAGATTCTTCACACCTCTAATGTCTTGCTTTTACAAAATGGAGTTGGATTATAAGCCAGCTCTGACAGTCCTCCCTAAAAAGTCAAAACATTGCTTATTATAGATCAATATTCTTTGTTGTTAATTTAGTCTAGTTTTATAAACACACATATTAATATATATATATATATAGCTATAGAAATATATTGAGAGAGATCTTTATAAAAGATGATAGTCAAAAAGCATTTGTCAAGGACTTATGTGCCAAGCACTCTGATAAGTACTATAAATTTAAAAAAAATACACATCTTTGCTGTTAGTGAGTTCATATCCTGATGAGGGAAGGCACCATGTAATTAGTTACATACATTTGAGATACATACAGAAAAGATGGAAAGCAATCCCAGAGGAATGATATTAGTAGCATGATAGACTAAGAAAGCTTCCTGCAGAAGGTGAGATTTGAGTTAAGATTGGAAGGAGTCCAGGAAAACTAAGAGGTGAGGAAGTAGAGACATCTAGGGGGTTCAATGAATAAGGTGCTAGATCTAGAGTCAGGAAGACCTGCTTTCAAATCCAGTTTCAGACATTTAATAGTCATATGACCTTAAACAAGTCACTTGAACTGTCTCTGCCTTAGTTTTCTCATAAGTAAAATAGGGCTTATTATGACCTCTTATATTGTGGGTTGATGTAAGATATAAGATGTAAGATATGTAAAAGAGCTTCGTGAGCCTTGAAATGTTATAGAAATACTAGATATTAGGCAGGTTTGGGGAGGATAAGAAGTCTGGAAAGATAAGAGGGGGCCAGGATATGAAGGACTTCAACTCTTTTGCTATAGGAGCATGTTATATTGAAAAATGCATGTTTTCTGTAAGTTTTATTTTTTATTTAGTTGTTTTAGGTTCATTTATAGGGTAGTTAGGAAGAAACTAACATAAACTGTAACTATAATTGATCCCTTGCAAAATTTGTATTTTGTCAGTACTGGGAAAAGATGAAAACTTATTTTCAGCACTGGAAGAGTTAAAGACCAGACAGAGGTCTTTATATTTGAACTTGAGGATCATAATGAGTCACTGAAATTTATGTGTGGGGGTAACTGTCAGAATTGTGAAAATCACTTTATTAACTGGTTGGACTGGATTGAAAATAGAAGGATATTTTAATGGTTCAGATGAGAGGTGATGGAGGTTTGTACTGGAGTGGCAGCTAGGTGAGTGGAGAGAAGGGGGATATATAGGAAAGAACATTATAAAGAGATGGACAACATATTGGATAAATAGAATAAGTTCAAATGAAAAGTTAAGGATGATGCTTAGACTAGGAGTTGGGGCGATTGGGAGGATGGCAGTATTCTTACAGAAATAATCAAGTTGAGAAGAAGAGAAGATTTAGGAGGAAAGATGAATGATTTTAGGGGCATGTTCAGTCAGAGAGATCTATGGCAAATCAAGTTCAAGATATTAAGAGGGAACTGATGTTATGGGACCAGAATGTAGGAGAGACACAAGGGGATCATCTGCATAAAGATAATAATTGAACCCAAGGGACTTGGTGAGATCACGGCCTTAGAGTCACAGACTATGCAATATCTTACTGAACTATCCACTATCATTAGGGTCTAGACAATTCTAGCATCTTGTCTTCTACCCTATTGACGTAATTCCAACTCTTGCTCAGGGAAGAATAATCAAAATAATATTACCATAGTTATTGGAAAGGGCATTATAGTTTACTACCCTGTGGTTCCATTTATAATCCCCAAAACAATCTAGACAAATACTCTCTTCCTTGGTTACCACTCATCAATACATGTTGTAACCCCCTAGAAGGATAAAATTTTCTTGAGGCAGGGACAGCTTAACTTCTGTTTTGTCTACTATTAGGTATAATAATTCTTGCTTAATTGAAGGATTATCTAGTCCAACCTCCTCTTTTTACAGAGGAAGGAATATAAGGTGATTTTTGAAGTATCTCAAATATAGTGGTTTCATTTGATTTCAAAATAATTTTAATTTGTTTTCAGAAAATTGATTCATAAAACGTTTCCTGAAATGTCAGGGGCTGACTTACATTGATTGGGAGTTATATCTATATTAGAATTGTTTCCTTCTTCAATTTATTTCCATGAATTTTTGTTTTTTTGCATTTATGTTTCACAGAGTGCTATATTTATTCCTAAGCTAGATATGAATTAATTTTTTTTGCTGAGACATACATTGGTACATATCTTGCTTTTGTGATGATAGAATTGATAAATGATGTGTTGTTACTTTTTTTCAGGGTGGCACTAACACTAGTGTGCGTTATGGCGGGATATATGTGAAATCCATTGTTCCTGGAGGACCAGCTGCTAAAGAAGGGCAAATTGAGATTGGTAAAGTGTGAACTCATAGTTGAAATTTCTGAACTGAATATTGAATTAAGAATCCAAGGGATCATTTCCAGATTGAGAGGCAGGTGGGAGAAAAGTGATGAGGAGTAGATCAGGGAAGACATCATGGAGGAGATAGAAGTAACAAAATGTATTATTGGGTATTGATCTACATAGTTTCAGGGATCATAAATGTAGCCAAAGGATAGCAAGTTGTCATGATGTTTCCCATAGCAATGGGAAATACTGATTCGATTATTCTTCTTTGAACAAGAGTAGGAAAGCAGGTAGTTAAGTAGGATTTATATCAATAGTGTAAATGGCAAGATTCTTGAATTGTCTAGACCTTGATCATTTGGTAGATTGTTCAATGGGATGATGTACTGTATGTAACTGTAAGATCCTTTCTAGGTCTACAAATATTATCTTTCTTTGTGATTTCATCACTTGCCTTAGGTTCCTTTTGAATATCATCTTGAACTAAATGTCACATAAGTATATACAATTCAATATGTACCCATTGAGCCTTGAAGAAAGGGAAGAATTTTAACAAGATGGGAGTAGGAGACATAATGTGAGAAAATTCTAGAACCAGATTGATCTTGACTGCTAGGTTAAGCTTGATTGATGATGGAAAATTTCAAGGATTTTGAGTAGGGCAAGTATAGAGATAAAAGTGGTGTGCCATTGAACTTGTTTTATGAATCAATTTTCTCAAAACAAAACAATTATTATGAAACCCAAGGAAATCACTATATCTGAATTAATCACTTCACGTTTCCTCTTCTGTAGAATGGGGGAGGGGGTTGGACTAGATAGTTAAACAAGAATTTGTTATACCTAATATGTGCTAGACAAAGAGGAAATGCAAACTGCCCCTGCCTCAAGGAAATTTCATCCTCCTGGGGTTTACAACTTATATTAGTGAAGGGTAGTGAAGAAAGGGATTTTGCTGACAATGATATCAAGTACATGCTGGGAGCAGAGAGTGAGTAGAGGTTATTAATTCAAAGTTCTTAGAGATGATTCATTGAGTCTCCTAATTAGAAGCAATGTCAGGAACCTAGTACTCCAGTCCATATGGGAATAGTAGTCCGCTGTATGACTTACCTGAAAAGAGCTCATACACTCTTGCTTGGAGACCTCCAGGTGCCTCCAGCAATCCATTACCTTTTTGGATTACTCTGATAGTTTAGAAGTTCCTCCTGCTTCTATTTAGCAAAAAACTTCCTCTTTATACCTCTCATCTATTTTTTCTAGTTATTTCACCAGGGTAACCTGAACAATCTCAATCACTCTTTTCCATAACAATCTATCAATTTCTTAGAGTCATCTTTAATGTTCCCTATAGTTCTTTTATTTTCCAGATTAAGTGTTATCATTCTTAAATTAAATAAAATAGAACCCTTTTTCATCTTGATTTTTTCCTGTGGCTTCTCACAGTTACCAAAATCCTTTCTAAATAAAATTCCTAGAATGAACATTAGTCCTCTTGAAGTTCTGCCCAGAGCAGAATAAGGCAGGACCAAGTGACCTCCACAGTCCTGGACACTTGACTGCCAATGTAGTCTAAGATCAATTTGCTTTTCTGGCTATTATTTCACACTGTTCATACTTTTTGAAGTCACAGTCAATTAAGATCTCTCCCCGCCCCCTTCTTCAAACAAATGGATATCTACTTATACTTACTCCATCTTATACTTACTTGTGAAGTTGCTTTTTTTTTTGAGGTCAACGATAAAACTTTGCATTGATCTCTGTCTAGTGCTAAATTCAAGCCTGTGGAAACTGCATTAGACTATCTTCATTGGTGCAGAAAATAATGACTTAGAGCTTTATATCTGCATGAGGAACGTTGGACACTAGAGGCTGAGAGATGAGAGACAGTCTTCCTTCTTCCATCAGAAGATATCTATGATACTAAATCCTCCTTGGGGAGAAACATGGGTAAGAACAAAATAGGAAACTGAGTAGCAGCAGAAACATAGAGGAGTCAATGCCTCATCAACCTGATTTCCAGGTTGCTTTCATAGAGACTTCAAGGAATTCCCCATTGTATGAGATTGGTGATTCTCTTGGTTGAATTGAGATATTCACTGCCAGTGGGAGATCTACTATATAGCTCCTGGCTTCATGTTAATAAAGATTGATACTGGCTGCCTTCCTGGAAGCTCTCTCTGGCTTGTTCAATTCATACTCTTCTCACCTTCTTCTGAAATACTAGGACTATTTTTGACTCCAGTGATTCTGACTGAATTGATCCTTGTGTACTTTTGGTACTAACCTGTGAATTCTATGAATTCTGCCCCTAGGTAGAGCCTTGGGGAATGTTTGTGTTTAGCAAATTGGAAGAAAGGTTATTTATAAAGGCTATAGGGATAGAATTTTTAAAGGAAGGCAAATGGTAGGTGTCTTCTTAATATTAAAGAACTATCTTAAGAAAAGGGGATCAAACTTCTGCCTGAACCCAAAGAACAGAATTAGAAGTAGAAGATGGAAGTTGCAAAGAAAATTTTAGCTGCTAACCTGAAGTGGGAGGTAGAAAATTCCTTTTGAGAAACAGTCTTAAAACAAATGCCAGATGATCACTTGTCAGGGATGGTGTAGAGGGAATTCTTCAACAGATACAGTTCAGACTAAATGATCTCTGAAGTCTTTTGTAACTAGCAGATTCTTGTGATTCTGCAGTTTTGTAAGCAAACACGGCATATGATCCAAAGGGGGAAACTATTAAGGAATTCAGGGCAATGATGCAAAAGGAAGTTGAGGACAAAAAATTTTCATTAAACTCAATAAACATTTACTAAACTCACTATATACAAAATGTTAGGCTAGGAAATGCAGATGCAAAAGGAGAAATGAATTAGTTCTTTTAAGTTGTTTACATTTTTCTAGATAGGGATATCAAATTTCCTCTTTTTCCTCCCACTCTTCCTCTCTCTCTCTCTCTCTCTCTCTCACACCTTTTAATTGTCAAAGCTAATGACTTTTTCTAAATAATCATTCTTCTGTACCTCTCTTCAGCCTTTGACACCACTGATCACCTTCCTATTCATTCTTTCTTCTCTTTAGGTTTCTGTGACATTACTCTATTTTGGTTCTCTTTGCAGCTCCTTGTCAGTCTTTGCTGAATTTTTATCCAAGTCATGCCAAATGACTGTGACTGTACTTCAAGGCTCTACCCTGGACTCTTTTCTTTTCTCCCTCTAGACTATTTTTTCTTAGTGAGCTCATCAACTCTCATGAATTTAATTATCATTACTATACAAATGAGTCTCAAATCCTAATTTATTCCAATCCTAATCTTTCTCTTGATCTCCAGACTCACATCTCTATTTATTTATTAGACATCTAGAACTGAATGTACTATAGATATTTTTAACTCATCATGTCAAAAAGTGAACTCATTATCATTATCTTTCCCCCAACTGCAAAACCTTCCTTATTACAAAGAGGGTCAATATCCCCTCAGTCACATAGAATCATAACTGAGCTGTTATCTTTGATTTCTCACTCTCCCCTCCCCACCTCATCTAATTAATTGCTGAGTCCTATAAATTCTATCTTCACAACATTTCTTATATTTTCCCTTCTGTTCTCTGACTCTGCCACCACATTTGAAGCAGGCTCCCCTCACCTCATGCCTAGATGATTACAATACCCTTCTGCTTCTGATTGGTTTCCCTGCTTCATCTTTCTCCATTCTATTCCAGCCTCCACTTAGCTGTCAAATGAATGTACCTATAGAATGGATCTGATCTTGTCATCATCTCCTCCCTATTAAATTCCCCTTCTACTTTTCCAGTGTTCTCGGACCTCACTCTGTTATATAGTGATTTTGGTCTCTTTGTTCTCACTCACTCATGATGCTTCATGTTTTTATTTTACATTTATATTAGATGGCCTCAATGCCTGTAATTTTCTCCCCTTCTGTACCTCCTGTCTCCCCTTGGAGTCACAGCTAAGATCCTAGATTCTGTAAGAAGTCTTTCCAGATATTAATGCTTAAGCCAGCCTTCTAAGAATGTGTTAAATTTATTCTGTATATAAAATTTTTAAACATAGTTATTTGCATATTATCTCTCCCAGTGGTCTGTGAGCTCCTTGAGAAGTAGGGACAGTTTTTGCCTTTATTATCTTCCATGTTTAGTACAGTGAATATTTAATAAATATTGAGTTGTTCAATTTAGTCCTATTCTTTGTGATTCCATTTGGGGTTTTCATGGCAAAAAGGTACAAGAATGGTTTGTCACTTCCTTCTCTAGATCACTTTACAGATGAGAAACTGAAGCAAACAGGATAAAATGACTTGCCCAGGCTCAAACAGTAAGTGTCTGAGGCCAGATTTGAATTTAGGAAGATGAGTCTTTCTGACTTGACTCTTTTCACTGATTGACCTAACGAGTTGACTTGACTTGACTTTGAAGATAATTTGAAGAATGAAGCAGGGCCATTAAATTGGCAATAAAAAGGAGAAAGCAATTTCGGAAGGATGATGGGAACAATAAGGAAAGTCATATGCGTATTTAAAGAAGTCCTATGCATTAAAAAACCCGACAAAACAACTATGTCTCTCTCTTTGAAATCTTTTAGTCTAATTAATACCAACTTACTCTAATAAGTCACTTGCTTAAAGGGTGAGACTAACAATTAAGAAATCCCTCCCTATAAATAGAGTTCCTTGACATATGTATATATCTATTGCAGATTGCATGCATTCAGATACTTTAAAAAGATTAACAGTATCTAAAGTCAATTTATAATTTTTTTATTGCTTTATTGAGGTTTTAATTCATTTTTATGCCACTGTTATTTCCTAGTACCACCACCATTACCATGGATTCCTTTTTTTTTTTTTTTTTTTTTTTTTTTTTTTAGGTTTTTGCAAGGCAAAGGGGGTTAAGTGGCTTGCCCAAGGCCACAAAGCTAGGTGTCTGGGGTCGGATTTGAACTCAGGTACTCCTGACTTCAGGGCCAGTGCTCTATCCACTGGACCACCTAGCTGCCCTGATCCCTTCCTTCTAACAAAAATTATAATTAAACATAATAAACTACTACAGGGACCAATGGACAGCTAGGTGGTACAATGGATAGAATGTAGAACCCAGAGTCAGGAAGCCAAGTTCAAATCTGATCTCAAAACTTAGTAACTGTGATTCTGGGCAAATCATTTGATCCAGTTTGCCTCAATTTTCTCATATGTAAAGGGAGCTGGAAAAGGAAATGGCAAACTACTCTAGGATCTTTGCCAATAAAACTCCAAATGGGACCACAAAGAATCATACATGACTGAAATGACAGAACAATAGTGACCACTTCTATTAGTGTTTGCAACAATTCATATCTCTAGTCTCTTGACTTTGTACTGAGGAGATGCAACTGTAAATAGGTCACCATTGGTCCTTAAGAGTTGTAGAATCAAACTCAAATGGCAGTGAGGGTCATTAAAGCTCCATTAGGACCCTTTCCCATCCAGGGTGCAAAATGCCTTAGAAAACCACAAATTGACATTATCTAGGTTCTATCATTTTAAATTTATTTAAAGATATTTCTCTATTACATTTTAATCTCATTCAGGTGGACAAATATCGATTGTGATATTTATTTATTTTTATTATTGTGGTCACTGGACAGTAGAAATCTTGATTCTTCTTTGCTCTTGAATCAAATCATGCAAATCTCTGCATGTGTTTTTGCATTCTTTAGATCTATCATTTCTTTTGGTCCAATAATATTAATATATTAGTATTAAATAAATCATAATAAATAATAAACTCACATACCACAATTTGTTTAGTCATTCCCCAGTCAATTGGCATCCATTTTGTTTTCAGTATTTTGCTTCTACAAAAAAACAGTTAAACTTTCCTTTTTTTAAAAGGATATGTTTCGAGAAGTAGGCACATTTATCCATCTCAACCTCATTGCATTAGCATATACAATGTATATTTGCTCCTGTTCATTCAGAATTGTACTGTGGGTGTTGTTTTTTGATTTTTACTCTTCCAGTAAAATAAGGTTGTGCTGAGAAAAGGAAACAAAGGACAATACTTCCAGTTATGAAAATGATGAGGAGTATGTTCATGTTGGGAGTTGATCACAGACATCTTTGGAAGAAAGGACTGGAAATACTGACATCACCATGTTTTCCTCTTTCCCAGGTGACCGCCTGCTGGAAGTGGATGGAGTTAATCTGTGTGGTATCACCCACAAGCAGGCTGTTCAATGTCTCAAGAACTCCCAGAAGGTTTGTGAAGTAATTACATCCTTTTGAGGTCTTTCACTTCAAAAGCTTCACAGAAATACATACTCTGTAGTCAATTTTCATTAGACTGGATTTTGCAGGAAATAAAACCAAGATTTCATTTTTCTTAGTCATTTCACTTTTTTATTAGCATGAAATCAGGTGTAGTTAGATGTTTCCCAGCTGAAAATGTTGTCCCTCGTATATTGACTCGAAGACTATTGAATTTTGGCCTAATAGATGGAGTTGCCCAGATTCTAGAGGCAGGGTGGTTAACAGACCCTGCTCTGTGATTCAGATTATCACCCAGGCTGTTGTTGCAGATGCCCATTTGCCCTTGGGCACTCCATCTCTGCTACATAATTGGGGAAGATATTAGGGAAATTTTGGACACTAGCAACAGTTAGTTGCCAACCAAACAGATGGCATGCCAGCAGTGAATATGTCTCTCTGTTTGCGTGTGTGTGTGTGTGTGTGTGTGTGTGTGTGTGTGTGTGTGTGTGTGTGTGACTTGAGGGAGATACTTCCTTATGTCACAGTGGGTGTAACCATCAAGAACTTGCTGTCCTCAGTTGAAGAAATACCAGTATTGAATACAGGAGACAAATTGGATAAAGGTCAAGGAAACTAGTGAAAATGGAAATTTTCCTTAAGTCCCCTGAGTTTGAGTCTGGGATGAGATTATGCATGGTGTTCCATTTCTCACCTCTATCCCTTTGTCCACCAGACCTCCTTGCCTTTCTACTTCATTGTCTCTCTTACTTCTTTCAAGATGAAGTTAAAGCATTTTTAACACAGTCTTTCTGTACCAACTCCCTACTCCTAAACTACGGTGAACCTTCTTTTCTATCTACCTTAGAGTTTGTGTTTATTCTCTCTGTCTCAGTATACAATGTGTATATGTATGTGTTTGAATATATTAAACACACATAGAAGCACATACATATGAACATATGGATGGACATGTATATAATATATATATATATATATATATATATATGTATTTGGGCATATGTCCTGAAATTATACACAGGTATGTGGATATGTGTTACTGGGAAAATCACTTAATCTTTTTGCCTCAGTTTCCTAATCTGTAAAATGATCTGGAGAAGTAAATGGTGAAGCACTTCAGTATCTTTACAAGAAAGCCTAAAATAGAATCACAGAGAGTTGGGCATGACTGAAACGACTCAACAGCAACATGCATACATATGTGTATACATACTGTGCAATGTCCACATCTGTTTTGTGTGTGCATTTGTACATTTATATATTGCTATACATGAAGTATATGTGTCTGTCTCTGTTAATGTATGAAATTTCATCAACCCAATAGAATATAAGCTCATTGGAAACAAGGATTGCTAATTTTTTTTTTGTCTTTATAGACCTAACATGTTTCTTAGTGGGATTCTTAATAAATTTTCATTAATTGATTGTTTAACATAGACCTACAATAATCTTTATTGAGCAAAAAAAGGACATAATCATCTTAATATAGGCAGTACCTCATTTAAAGGTTGCTAGAGCCCTTGTAGCAATGGAGAGAGGGTTCAAGAGTAATAATAATAATAATAATAATATTTTATGTAATGCTTTGCAAAGCACTTTCTTCAAAGAGCTTTATGAAATTAGTAGTACAAGTACATTATTTCTATTTTACAGATAAAGGGACAGACCCAGAAAGGTTAAAGGTTAAGTGATTCTTTGATTCTGTTAATAATAATGCTTGTCCTTCAGTCTTGAATAAGACTACTGCAAGCAGTGACTAGAGCACCAACCTTGGAGTCAAGAGAACAGGAGTTTGAATCCAGGCTCAGAAACTTGACTCTTAATAACAGTGTGACCTTGGACAAGTCATTTAACCCTGATTGCCTCACATCCAGAATCATCTTCAGTCATCATGAATCATACCTGTCCCATAGACCCAGATGGTTCTGGAGAAAAAAGTGAGGCTGGTGACTTAGCACAGCCCCCCCCCCCCCCACCTCAAATACAATTTACTTGTTTGTCATGGAATTACCTCCCTGATGTTTTGGTTGATTCCATTATAAAAATGGAGAATCAATCAGTCTTTCAGCCAGTGTTTATTAAGCACCTGCTATGTGCCAGATACCATGTTAATCACTGAAAATAAAAGAAAAAAATGAAGCTTCCATTCTAATAGGGGGAGTCAACAAAAGGAGATAAGTATTCCCAGAATATATACAAAAACACTACAAGGCAGAATTGAAAGGGAGAATACAATTCCCTAGGGGGAATCAGAAGAGGCTTAATGTAGAAGAAAATACCTGAAGCTTAAAGAAAACAAGATTTCAAACATCAGAGGTCAGGATGATGAGTATTTCAGGCATGGAAGATCACTAGTACATAGAATAATCTGGACAATTACTGGGGTATTGGGAAGGATAGTTTTAGGAAAGAAAATGTGCTATGCTTTGATCATGTTGAATTTGATAGGACATCTAGTTTTAAAATGTCCAGGCAGTTGTTTCAGCTTACCTCTTGGACTGGAACTGAGGAGGATATAGGGCTCTGGAAGTCATTTGCATAGTTAGTTCATCACCATGCATTCCTTAAGTGCTTATGAGACACAAGTTAGATGACTCAGTGGATAGAGCACTGGTTCTGGAATCAGGAGGATGGGAGTTTGAATCTAGCCTCTGACACTTATTAGCTGTGTGACCTTGGACAATTGTCTTAACTCTGATTGCCCCACATCCAGGGCCAGATCCTATTGTCCTGATTCATATGTGGTCACTGGATCCAGATGATTCTGGAGGAGAAATTGAGGCTGGTGACTTAGTATAGCACTCCCTCACTCAAATCCAATTCACATACTTTTCATGACATCACTTCCCTGATATCATGGTCTTCTTTGAGAATGAAGGACCAAATAGTTGAATTTGTGGGAGAGAAGAATTGAACTCAGATCAGAGCCTTGGGGCACACCAACAGTTAGTGAATGGGCTGTGGATGAAGAATTTGCAAAGGAGATGGAAGAGAGAGGTAGAAGATCCCAGAAAGAGCAGAATGGAATAATCAATAGGGTCAAATATTGAAGAATATTAAATATTAAGAAGGATGGGGACTGAGAAAATGCCATCAGATCCAAGCATTAAGAAATTGTTCACAACTTTGGAGACAGTAGAGTCTGTTTGGTGCTGATAATGGAAGCCAGATGGCCCAGGATTTTGAAGAGAATGGGGAAAAAAGGAACCAGAGTCTCCAAGTATAATTGATTTTTCTAAGAAGTGAAAAACTGTGAAAGGGAGGAGGTATAAGATGATAGCTAGTAGGAATGGCAGGGTACAATGAGGGAGGAGAGAGATGACCAACAGCTTGGGTTATAAAGGAGTGCTTCATGAAAGATAGCTCTTCTGATAATCTGTGAACTAAATAAAGAAGGAAGGAAGCAAGAGTATTATTAATCACCTAGAGCTTTACAGCTATTAGTTCATTTGACTTTCTCAACAATTCTGGGATGTAGTTGCTATTATTATATACATTTTTACAATCGAGTAAACAGAGGCAAATAGAGGCTAAATCACTCCTCCAGTGTTACAAAGCAAGTACATGAATAAAACTGGATTTGAACTCAATCTTCCTGCCTCCAGGGTTCAAGACTCCAAATACTGGACCACCTGGAATCTAATAGCCACTCCCCTCCCCGCCCCTTGAAATGCAGTGGATGCTTAGTGGAAAAAGCAATGGCCTTACAAATCAGAAAAATCTTTGTTTAAATTTTAGCTCTGCTTTTTTTTTTACATTGGATAAGTTATTTATCCAATAATCTTCAGTTTCTTTATAAATTGAAAAGTTTGAATGAAACAGTCCACTATCCTTTTATGCCTTAGAAGAGAATTAAAATCATAAAATGTTAAATTTAAAAATATTGGCAAAAGCAAACAAAATAACAAAAGTTTAAATAATACCACAAACTCCAAACTATTTATAATTTGGTAAAGAAAAGGAAAAGGAAAAGTTTTTAATAATATAATGACTCATTTTCTTTGTGCCCCTTTCCAAGATTTTTTTTTCAGTCATGTGCTTACTAGATGTTATTGCTATTATTTTTATAGGCAAAATAAGCATTATTGTTTTGATTTTATTCTCTTTTCTTAGCATCAATTTCATTGTCTTCTATTTCTTTGTCATTTTCCTATTTATCATTTAGTAGTATGGTGGTATTACTTTACGTTGATAAATTTAGTCAATTATTCTGTAATTTCTGGACATGTAGGCTGATTTCATTTTTCTATGTTACATGTAAAAACTGCTGTGAAAATTTTTGTATAGAATGATTTTCCTTTCTCTGTCCCCTTCCCCTTTCTCTCTTGTTTTTTGGTACATCCTTAAAGTCTAATCACTAAGTGAAAGGAAATGATCAGTTTTATAATTTCATATTATAAAAGTTATAATTTTATAACTTTTTCTACTTTTTTCAATGGAGATTATCTTCAGTCCACCAGATTGTTTTCCAACTGACCTGTCAATATGGAATTTTGATAATTTAAAATAACAATCTGCAATTTAATGGATATAATATAGTATACAAAAGATATGTTAATTTTATTTATTTGATCATTAAACTGTTAAAAGTTTTCAAAAATGATTATTTATTAATTTCATTTTCTCATTTAAGAACTTTCTGTTTAAAACCCTCGCCCTTGATTCACTGAGGTTTGGATGGCAATATTATAAATAAATCTGTTTTAGTTTCTGATAGATTCTAGATGTAGGGTTTACATCACTTATATTTGCTTCAAAAGGCAACATGGCAAAGCCAATAAAAAAATTGCATTTAGAGTCAAGTTTATGTCCTGTTTGCTGGTTATTAGGGTTCTGAGATGTTCTTTGAGACTATGAGTAGCATAGAAGATACTGACTTGAATTCAAAGTGGGAGTTCTTCATATCAATGAAATTACAACTCTGATCTTTATTCCCATCTTTATATTTGCTGAATGTATTTTTCTCAAATCCACCTCTTCATTCTATTTTGGGTTCATTGCTTTTTATTTTATGGGATCCTTAGGTATAATGAAAAGAATCAGATGAGCAGAATTTGCTGGCTCTCGGACTTACTATCTGTAGTCATTTTACTGCTGTACTCAGTTTCCTTATCAGTAAAATGGCAGTAATTTCCTAATTGCTACCCGTCTTTCCCTGTTGTTACCGGAGACAAATTTCTGAATGTCACACTGTACTTAGGAGTTAGTCTTCATATAAACACAATCTATAAATTTGCTCTTTCATGTATTCAATTAACATTATGTGCTTCTCCTATGGCAGAGCTCAGAGCCAGACACCGGGGAAGTACCGAGTTTAGATGAGACAGGATTTCTGCTCTTAGCAATTTATTGTCTAATAAGTGGACAAGTCATGCATATAACCTAATATATAATACAATATTTGACATGATGCTTGCATTAAAGAGGCACAGAATAAGATGAAAATCTGTTTGATTGACAACTATTTGTTCCATTAAGAATTCACAGACTCATTCTTGGTTCTAGTCCTTATTTTTTGAGACTTGTTACAACTTCTTAATTAATTGAATCTGGCCAAAGATCCTCCAAGATGTGATTTTCACAGTTAGACACCTTTAGTGCTGAGTCAGGAAAAGCAAATAGGGAAGATTATTTTGGAACCCATGCAGTTTTTTTTTTTTCAGGAGATCATGAGAGTGAGAAGCAGAATTTCTTAGGGACATGAAAGATAATACTCTGTGTATCATGTGTAAATTGCATTTATTTCTCCATCCTTACAGGTTGCAAGGCTAGTTTTAGAAAGGAGAGACCAGAGACCGGCAGAGCAGTGTCCATCTGCTGATGACAGAAAGAAAGATGAATGTGTTGCTGTTTCCTTAGCAACAACCTTGCCTGACAGCCCCAAGAGCTGTGCCTTGGTGACAGATGGTGAGAGGAGAGGGAATCGAGTGTTACTATTGTCATATTGTCCTCGTGTAGTGTTGAAATAGTGTACTAAAAAAAGAACATGAAAAAATGATTTCTATAGGTGTTAAAGAGAAAACAGAATGATTGCTGATAAGGAGCCAGTTATCTTCCCTGATGGGATAGAAGATACACTTATTAAGCATATTTCTGAAAAGGGTTGGATGGCTAAGATTCTCACAAAGTAGGATTTTGTTTTTCAGCTTGTTCCAGAAATTGTGGTTCAACTTTGGTTAAAATTGAGTGAAAGTGTTTGAGACTAAGATTGGATTTGGAGAACGGGGTCATTTTCCATCTTCAAGTAATACGGAGATGTTTTGATTGGTCAAGTCTTTCTTTTCCAGGAGAGGGAACATGATGTTGCAGTTTAAGGAACATGGTGCTTCATGAGATTTTCTCCACCAAAAATTAAGAACAATGCACCCCTTCCCCCAATTTCCCCTAGGACTAACAGACATATCTCCTCAGTCCATGTCTCAATGTTCTTTACTAGTGAATTTGCTTTGCCTTAAGGGAATGCTAAATTCCATGGATGGCCATGATTGGATTCTAAGCTATTTTAAATCTTAATATAGTGAGATTTTTTTAAAGTTCCAAGGCAGATTCTGTTGTAAATAACAGATTCTGGAGTTGGAAGAGAGCTGGTCTGACCCCTTCCAGAGCAGAGATATTCTTTATAATATTCCTTGGAAATAGTCACTTAGTCTTTGCCTTGAAGATCCTCAGTGAGGGTTCATTCTACTCCTATGCCTTAATAGGTGGTTTTGGTGAGTGGTAGAATTAATTTAGCATCTGGTGACTCATTCTAGTGATGAGAATCTTACCTTAGCCAGACCAATCCATTGATAGTCAACAAAATTTTTTGGTAATATCTCTCAAATACTCCCCACCCCCTCCTATTTCTCCTTTGGTACTGCCACCATCACCATCACCAAATACCAGTACTATTGCTATGACTGGCTGATTGATCTCCTTACACCAATTCTCTCTTTAGTCCAGTCTATTCTTTACTCGGCTGTTAAATTGAACTTTCTTAAGCATAGGTCTGACCATGTCATACACCTATTCAATAAACTCATGTAAATCCTTATTAACCTATAGGATCAACTATAAAATCCTCTGTTTGATTTTTAAAGCTCATTATAGGGTGGCCCCTTCTTCCTTCCTAGGTTTTTTATGTCTTACTTCCTTTCACAACACTAGTTTCATTGCTTTTCCCCTTCCATGGCATTCCATCTTGTCATTCAATGTATTCTTTCTGGCTCCCCCCCCCCCCCAAATTCTTTCCCTTCTTACCTGTACGCCTCCTAGCTTCTTTAATTTTTTTCAAGTCTCAGGTAAGGTCCTGTCTTCTAGAAGTTCTCAAACTTCCTTAATGTTGTGCTTTCTTTATGAGACTATCTCCAATTTATTCTGTATACAGTAATTATGATTTTTATATAGTGGCAGACACTTTGCCACAGGCTTTACAATTCTTATCTCAGTTGATCCTCATTGCAACCCTAGGAGGTGGGTTCTATTATTTTATTCATTTTATAGATGAGGAAACAAAAATTAAGTGACATACTCAGGGTCACACAGCTAAGAAGAATCTGAGGTTAGATTTGAACTTTGGTCTTGCTGATTCACAGGGCTGTGAATCTAGGATAGTGCCCTCCAGGCTACCTGCTGCTAGTTACCCAAGCAATATCTTGTTTGTACCCGGTTCCTCTTCCATTAGACTGTGAGCTCCTTCAGAGAAGAGGCTCTTTTTTGGTCTTTCTTTGTTTTATGACTGATTGACTAGTTGAAAGGCAATGTGTTGGATGGGATATATTACTAGACGGTGAGAGAAGAAGACTAGGATTTCAATCCTGCCTCTTATTTGTATTAGCTATATAACTAAGGGCAAGCTATTTAATCTTTCCAAGTCTCAGTTTTTTCAACTATAAAATGGGGACATAATACTTGTGGCGTTTCTTCTATCTCACAGGGTTATTATGAGTCTCAAATGAACTATGTAGTCAATCAACAAACATTTAATAAGCATCTACTTCAGGTCAAGCACTGAGAATATAAAGAAAAATAAAAGATCATTCGACTCTCAAGAAGTTCATACTCTAATGGAGGAATTTAGAGTTGCTCCTTTTGTTCTTATAAATAACATAATTAGGAAAAATTTCATGACATGAAACTGAACCCTACCTCTCTACAATTTCCACACATAATTCCTAATTGACCACCTGGAACATGAAAAAACAAAGCCTAGTGACTTTCATATGTGCTACTGGAACATGAAAAGACAAAGCCTAGTGACTTTCATATGTGCTATATCCCTTTAACTGTTTGATGATTATAGGAGAGAAGAAAAAAGTAGATAGCTTTCTTTCATTGCTGTAATGTTTCTGTCGTCATTTGATCTCTCTATGTTTGGCCTCCAATCCTGCAGAGGAAAACTTTGGTTTAACTAAAAGATCATCTTACTTTCTGATATGGTTCTGAACACATGATATCCAAAGGTAATTGTTAGGTTTTAAGTTCAAGTCCACATAGCAAAACAAATAGGGAGCTCAGTAATTATCCATAATTTTTTCAAAAAAACTAAATGATTCCTTGACATCTCTATTAGAGAAAAGATAAAAATGATTTTAAAAGCTCATTAAATTATTAAAGCATTAGAATTATTTAAAATGGATGTATGACAAAGTATAAGAAGAGTCTAATTTTTTTTTTAGTGTGAAGAATTTCAACAAGCATAGGTTGCAACCATTGTATGACTTACTGCATTAACTAATTTACTAAGTACCAAGAGCTACTTGAGTCATATAAAACTTATATCTTAGACAGGATGCAGAATGACCCCAAGTGTAAATTATGGGCTAAAGTGGTGGATATAATTCATGGAAATTTTAAAAAAGCTACTTAATATAAAGTAACATAATATAAAATTAAAATAAATTAATATAAAATCCAAGTCAAGATATGTATGCAACATTCAACAAGGATATACTAGTGAAGTTCTCCAGTGGGGATGCATATAAGGTATTAACCTGATGATACTTTTGGTATAAATTATTAATCAACCCTAAAAACAACCTTTCCCTCTTGATAGCAGTTTAGATAAGATCTCCATCTTGCAACTGAGTCAGTGAATTTGTCTTATGCCCATTGAATCTCCTTAACTAAAGTTTAAAGCTATGCAGCCTACTAAGCTCCTCCATCTTCAAAGTGTAGATAGAAGGAATAATGCCCAAGACACATGGTCACATAGCTATTAAATGTCAGAACAGAGACTTTACCCCAGGTCTTACTGATTCTAAATTTATTACTTCCTATTTTTTCAAAAGTCATCAAATACTATAAGGTAGGGTTAATAATTTCCACACGTTGAATGCATAGTCCTAAGAAGAGCATGCTGTAAAGTGCAAATGACTCTAGAATATTGAACTAAGATCATTATAGCATCATACTAGAACTAGTGTTGAGAGATCATTAATTCTCATTTCCTCATCTGATGAAGAAATTGAGGCCCGGGGGGGGCATATTAAAATTTGAACAGAAGTCATCTGACCTCAAAACTAGAATTCCTTCTAGTATGACCAGTATTATCATAACCACCACCATCACTTCCATCACTTATCCCCATCACCAATTGGTGTCTCTTTGTGCTATCTATGATCCTCTAAAGGAAAGCTCTGGTTCACTATAAGGTCATCTTGCTTTCTGGTATGGTTTTGAACACATGCTATCCAGAGGTAACTGTTAAGTTTTAAGATCAAGTCTACACAGTAAAACAAAGTGAGGAGTTCAGCAATTATTCAGAGAATTTAGAAGGTAATTCAAACTTTTGGAAATAATCATATACTTTGAATGTTTTGTATTGTTTAGCCCAATCATATGAATGTGTGTGGGAGAAGGTTATGTCAAAGATTAAAGTGGGGTGTGTGCATGAGAGAGTTTTTATATTTGTGTATAATACAATTTTACAATAAAACACAAAATTGCAAATCAACTTGAAATTGTAAAATTTTGTTTTTTCTTTTGGTTGGAGGATTGTGTATAAAGTTTAGAGCAGAACTCTAACAATTTCCATTTTGCTTCAATTATGGAGGAAATAATTCTAGCGCTGAAGTCTACTGATAAATCTTTTATTGATTTCTCATCAACCAGATAACACTTTTGAGGTCACTCTGAAAAAGAACTCCAGTGGCCTGGGATTCAGCCTCCTCCAGATGGCTAGGAAGGGCTCAGATCACCTTAGAAGTGATGTTGTAAGGATTAAGAGGCTGTTTCCAGGGCAGCCAGCTGAAGAGAATGGGGAAATTGCAGTTGGCGATATTATCCTGACGGTGAATGGAAAACCTACGCAAGGCCTCTCTTACCAGGTATTGGAGCTTATCAAATGATGCTCCTCGTGGTAAAATATAATTAAGGTCAAGCTGAATTTCATCAGGCTCACTGCTCTGAAATATATTTCTATCTAAAGATCATAGGTGAAGAAATCATCTTTGGCTGGAAGGATAGAACAGTTATGCAGAATAATTATTTGCATTTAATTTCCTATTTCACAGCTTTGGAAATGGGCAACACTGGGCTAGTATTGATTATAATTAACTTCATTATCATACCAGACACAAAATTCTGACCTGTATACAAGATTTATGCCCTTTAGCATGTGCAATGGAAAATATTACTTTGGTGGGCATATTATATATGACTTGACTACCAACACATTAAAATACTATCTATTTCATCTTCAAATTTATTGATTGGACAATTCCAGGGAACTCAAGAATCAATTTCTTTCATTCCTGGGCAATTTAAAAGGAGGCAAATTTAAAATACTATAATGGTTAGTCTGTAGTTTTCTCATTAAACTTGGAATTTAGTAGGGTTTTTTTTTTTGCTTTTTTTTGGTATGCAATATAGTCATTTGGAGAAAATGGGAAAGGATGTGATTAAAGTGTACATATAGGAGGGTTGGTCTTTACAAAGCATTCTTTCATCTATGTACATAGAGTACCTTTCCTTAGATGTCTTAGATGTAGCCCACATTCAATTGTAAAAATTTATTCTTACAAATGAAAAAGAGAGGAAACAATGAGGAAAAAAGAATATACCATCTTAATTCAAATATAGACCATGTACCTAGAATGAATAGTTTTGAAAACAAAATGATGAAAAATAATATTGATTATAGACTATTTTGAAGTTTTGTGCAAACAGATGTGTGTTTCTGTTGTTGGGGGGCAATTGGTGACTCTGTTTGGAACATCATTATAAGAGGAAAGTTTTGGGGCAGCTAGGTGGCGCAGGGGATAGAATGCCTGCCCTGGAGTCAGGAAAACCTGAGTTCAAATGTGAACTCAGACACTTAATAATTACCTAGCTGTGTGGCCTTGGGGAAATCACTTTAACCCCATTGCCTTAATAAAAGCAGAAAGGCAGGAATGTGCTGGTGGATGGATGTTTCATAATCAGCTCTCTGAAAAAATATGTGAGCACATATTTTTTAATTTACATTATTTGGGTTTTCTCCATCACTTTCTTAAGTCTTGGCAATCAACAAAATAATAAATCAAGCCCCTTAAGATTTGCTGTTTTTCAGGTGTGAATGCTCATGCTGAAGATTTGGCAACAAAGGTAGAAGAGGACAGGTGTAGCATGTAACTTGATACCCAACCAATAAGTAGCGTGGAACAGTAGAAATAAGTATGAATTGAAATTAAAACAATTCCCATTTAATAACCTCTATGACTTTGGGCAAATCACTTAATCTCTCTGAGTCCTGGATCCCTTATGCATAAAACAAAGGGGTTGGCTAAGATGACAGTTGACATCTTTACTAGCATTAAATCTGTGATCTATGGATACATTAATTCACTAACTATTGGTAATATCCATGTCTTTGACTTTTAGGAAGTCCTTAACCTACTAAGAAGTGCTCCTGAAAAGGTTACCTTACGTCTCTGCAGACCACTTAAAGGTATCCTACCTGAAATAAACCAGGCTATGCTGGTAAGATGATATACTATTTGTTTAGATCAAATTGTTCTAATTTGGAAATTCAAATTCATATATCGGACACATTTATTATCCTTGGTTGTATGTGTAGGAAAAGGGTTCAATATAAAATTTCTTATCAGAATATTGATGAATCCCCTTATTAAAAAGTCACTATTGTATTTTTGTCTTTCCATTCAGATTCTCCTTCTGTTCCTTCTATTCCCCTATTCTCTTTCTATTCTATTCTCTTTTTGCAGTTATTTCATTAGCTGAGTTATCTAAAATCAGACTCTGCAATGTGGACTCAACTTCTACTCACCTTTTATCAGTAGCTATATAATCTAACCATGAGTTAGAAGGATGGGATTTTTTGAAATTAGAAAGTGAAAGGACCACAGAAGAGGTGATTCACACATGAAAATGAGTACACATTTCTACTGAGAGATTAAAATGGAAAAAAATGTTCTTAATATTTATATAGAATGAGGTATTGTCACCACCAAAAGCATTTATCAATTATCAGTCACTAACCAGTTATTTAAGCATCTTCTTTGTTGTACTAACCCATGTGGACAGAAAGAAAGATGAATAAAAAAAATCCTAGTCCTCAATGAGCCTATAGTCTAATGGTATGATGTTGGGCTAGCAAAACAAACCAAGAAACAAACCATAGGACTGTATCTTTTCTTTTAGGAATTTATGGTTTATGAGTTAATTATCTAATGATTGAAAGAAAATTGAAATAGAATGAAATACTTTAAATATTCCAGATATGGGAGATATAAAGGAAGGAAAGAAGAGCGAAAGAAAGAATTGGGGAGATAGGGAGGGAAGAAGAAAGAAAAGAGGAAGAGAGGAGAGGAGGAATGGGGGGAGAAAGAAAAAGGAAGGAATGATAGAAGAAGGAAGAAAGAAAGGTGAGGGGTGGCTAGGTGGCGTAGTGGATAAAGCACCGGCCTTGTAGTCAGGAGTACCTGGGTTCAAATCCGGTCTCAGGCACTTAATAATTATCTAGCTGTGTGGCCTTGGGCAAGCCAATTAACCCCATTAGCCTTGATAAAACCTAAAAAAAAAGGTGAGAGGAAGGGAAGAAGAAAAAAACATTTTTAAATGTGCTAAAATGAGACTATTCCTACTTTCTAAGACTTTATGTTCTAATTGAGAGAGACAACAGCTGCATTATGAACAGTACTAGTATTCAATGATTTTGAGTAGAATGAAAGGGTAGAAATCAAGGACAAGGATTACAGAGTACACCAGCAGATCAGATATCAATGCTCAAGGATCTGAATGATGAAATAATGGAAGGGCAATGATCAGGTTCAATTGTCCATAAAGCACAATAACAGGGCCTATAAGATGTGGTGGTCTTCTATTTTACTAGGAGGATTATAGTTCAAGATTCTTTGAATATCTATTTTCACCTACCACTATTAGTTGTGTTTGAATAGATGCAAGATACTTAGAACACATCATGGAAGAGACTAAGATGAGGGACTGAGAATTTGGGAATACTGAATAGAAGTTACAAATGTTACAAATGCATTCTAGGAATCATGAGTGATAGAAACCATGAAAAAGAAAAAAGAAACCAACAATCAAATGCTAGGAGACATGATGAATAGAATGTTGGAGTAGGAAAAAATGAAGAATTGTTAGAAAGCTTAAAAGGAGTCTATAGAAGGAAAAGTAGCTCTGTTTTATCTAGACTTAAAAAAGAGGAATCTGAGATGTTGGTATATATGAATCAAGAAATATTTCTTAGAAATTTTCCAAGAGAAAGAGATAGGCTCAGATTTTAAAAATCTCTTAAAAATTCTAACAGACACCGACATCTTCTCCAGACAAAGAATTTTCCAGAGCTGAATGTCTTTCTCCAGAACATATGAGCAACTTGAATCCAGGTAGTAGTGAAAGAGTCCCTTTCACACTGGAATCAGAGGATTCTTTCCAAAAAGTCATTGATAAGGAAAAATGGGACTCTGACAAAGGTGAAGAGAGATCTTGGGGTACATTAATAACTCATCCAGATGTTTTACACGAACGTTCATGGACTAATCACCGAGAAGCTGATGTTCCAGAATTGGTTTCCTCTTTAGAAGAAGATGTAAGGCAAAATTGCTACTCAGTTTGTGATATAAAGACACCAGAAAGGTAAGAATGAATAGACTTGTATGTATTTTGTGTATTGGATAGATTTCATTACTGGAACTAATATTTAACATTAACTCAGTGTATGATCTTGTACAAGTCATTCTCTCAGGGTTTCAATTTCTTTATCTGGGGAATAGAGGGAACTGGTACTAGATCGTTCCCAAGGTCTTTTTCAAACCTGCCTAATCTTTCATTCTGTTGTACTCTGCAAAGCACTGTTGGATTGTAAAGTATACAAGGACCAGTACTGGATTTTATTTATTAAATACTTAAATTATATTTAATGCTCTGTTTGATGCAGCAAGGGAATTACAAAAGATAAGCCCTGTCCTCAAAAGGCTTATAGTTTACTTGAGATGATAAGACTGATGAAAGTAAATATACCAGTATTTGATTGATTAGTTAAGTGTCACAGATGGCAAAAAAAGATGTTTTTGATCATCACCTAATTTTTTAGGTTTTTTTTTCTTCAAGACAAGGTGGTTAATGACTTGCCCAAGGACATATGGCTAGGTAATTATTAAGTGTCTGAGGTCGGATTTGAACTCAGATACTCCTGACTCCAGGGCTGGTACTCTACCCACTGCGCCACCTAGCCACCCCATCACCTAGTTTTTCCCCATTTACTGTTCTCCAACTATCTTAGATGCCTAGAATTTTTTTCCTCTTTCCCCCTCCATCTCCTGGTTTGCTGTAAGTCCCAACTAAAATCCTGCCATTTGCAAGAAACCTTTCTTGTCTCCTCTTAATGTCAGCGCCTCCCCTCTGTTGATTACCTTCAAATTATTCTGTAATATCTTTTTGCATATGGTTTTTATATGTTTCTTCTCAAAAGACTGTAAGCTCTTTGAGAGCAGAGACTGTCTTTTGACTTTCTTTGTATCTCTAGAACTGAACATAATGCCTACTACCGTATTAAATTGTATGGAACACAACTTTTTGTTGTTTAATAAAAAGATGTTTAATAAAAGCTTGTTTACTCAACTAAATTAGAAGTTATATTCTTAGTCAAATGGAACTCTAAGAAATTGATATTCTTTATATCCTTGAGGGATTTTTCTTTATCTTTGTTTCAAATCCATCTTCAAATGATATTTTTATTTTAAATTTAGGAAATGAAACAAAATTTCCATAACATAGTAGAATAATAAAAAAGATGATTGTCCACAAAGCTGCAAATCTATGATGTAAAACTTGCTATTCCTTTCAAATATAAAATAAATTTATCATGTAAATTTCTTTTTTTACTTTTTTCTCCCCCCCTCGAGATGATTACCATCAGACACAGATATGCACACACACACACACACACACACATGCATGTTTGTGTGTTAAATCATTTATCAGTTCTATCTCTGTATGCAAATAGTATCATCTTTCATATCTTTTGTAGTTAATTAGGGTATTTATAATAATCAAAATGATTAATTCATTTAAAGTTATTTTAAAAATAATATTGCTGTTACTTGTTCTCTTTTGCTCTTCATTATTTCATACATGTTTTTCTAAAATCAATGAACTCATTTCTTATATCACAGTATTCTATTAATATGATAGTCATCTCTGATCTGTACTTTTAATTCTGAGCACTTAAAAACCATGACAAAGCACTTATTTAATCTCAAAATTATCGTTTAACTCCACTTAACTTCTTATTTATGTGCTTTTCACAAAAAAACAGTGGTGTTCAGGATCTGTGATTTCCTTTACAATGCATATCAACAAATGGTTTATAATTTCTCATCTTCAAGAATTACCTAAAGGAACAATAAGAAGCTTCTTGTGACTTGACCAGATTCACATAGCCAGTGGATCTTGGAGGTAAAACTTGAACCCAAGTCTTCTTGAATCCAGGGCAGGTCTTTCTATCAGTTATAGTGCATTATTTCTCTCCTAGGTTTGCCTAAGTGGAAAATGTTTTGATGCAATTGAATTGAGTTAAAAAAAAACTTTGCTAAAATCTCTGTGACTGAAAGAGAAAAAAGAAAGAAGGAAAGAAAGGAAGAAGGAAAGAAGTAAAAAAAGAAAAGAAATGACTTTTTAAAATATTTTATTTTATTTCTCCCCCAGTTGCATGTAAACATTTCAGCAATTCCTTTTAAAATCTTGACTTCTGAATTCTCTCCCTTCTTCCCACCTACTTCTCCAAGTTACTTGATAAAGATTAAAAATGTGTAGTCATGAAAAAATACCAAATAGTCATGTTGTAAAAGCAAACATACCCCCTCCTCAAGAAAAATAAAGTAAAAAAAGTATGTTTCAATCTGTATTCAGACAGCATCAGCTCAGTTTTGGGAATGGATAGTAAAATTTGCCATAAATCCTTCAGGTTTTCTTGCATCACAGCCTTGCTTAGAAAAGGTAAGTAAAAAAGGTTGTTCATCCTACAACATTGTTGTTCCTTTGTATATAGTATATTTCCCATTACTTCTGCTCATGTAAGTTTTTTTTTCCTGAGAGCATTCTGAGAAAGTGACCTCTTAAAGGAGTTTGCAATTTAGACCAAGGGGTTCTTAGTTTTGGGGGTCCTGAAACCACTCTGGCAATCCAGTCAAGTCTGGTAAATGTTTTGTTGCCTACATTCACAATGGAAAGAAATGCTAAATTTCACTTAGAGACTAGTAAGAATAAAGAAGCAATATATTTCTTATCCAAGTTTTCTATCCTGAAATCTATCCCATTGCTTCTCTGCTAAGAGTCTGTAGGCTCTATTTTAAGAATCGAATAAATCTACAAAAATTATAAAACAATACAGGGTAGGAGCATGATTCACTACCAAAAGGAGTTGTACTATGGACTGTAATCAACACTTTGAAAAAGTCATTGAAGTGAAAGGATTCTATTGGACTTTTTGGATTACAAAAGGATGATGCCTGGTTAAACCGTTATCGGGGGCCGAAATACTTCCTGGGACCTAGTGGTATCAGCCATAACCAGGAGGGGGCAGCAGATGGCTAACAGACGCAGGGTCTTTCAAAGGCAGCTGCCATCTGGAAGGGGTAAAAGGGAAAAGGGAGAGAAAACTATATCTGAAAGAGGCTACTGCCTTTGTCTATGCTAGTACCTCTTTGAGAAAAGGCTGAATCTTAGCTTTGTAGTGAGTACTAAGCATCTACATTCATTAGTGAGAACTTTTTATTTTGGGTATCAAAAAGAATCAGAGAAACCAAAATCAAGCAAAGAAATCAAGCAAAAATATTGAAACCAATTGAAACCAAATATATGGGTCAATTAGCTCAAGTCAATACTGAATTTGTAGTTGTGACTTTTTCATTACTGATTTTCTAACTGCCAAAGTCTGAAGTTAGTGAGGTATTGTTGGTTGAAGGCTGACTTTAGAGCCAAGGTGACCAGAGCTCATTTCTTGCCTTCCTGCCTTAATGTATGTATTTATATGTATGTATATGTTTAAAAATGCATATATCATAATATATAATTATGTTTTATGAGTATATAATGTTATATATGAATTATACATTTCATCATGATAGACAATATATACCCATATATACCCATAGATGTATATTATACTATAAAATTATATTATTAAAGGCAAATAATTACATAATGACATATAAAATATTGCTATGTGTATATATACATGCTATGGTATAAAATTATACATTACATGTAAATTACATGTAAATATTTTATATATTTATATACATATATATTTATATATTTTGATAACTATTTCAACAAAATTGGTTTCTCTGGCGATCTTATTTATTTTTATTTTAAGCATTTAACAACATGATTCCGAAAAGAGGTCCATGGGTTTTAACAGGCTGCCAAAGGGATCCATGATACAGAACAGGTTGAGAACCCCTTATTTAAGTGAATAAATTAGAAATGAGTTGCTGAGATACCTAGATATGGATTAAAAATGGCTTAAATCAAGCAAAAATATTGAAACCAACTGAAATCCATGATGGTCAGCATTGTCCTTAGACACAGTATGTTATTATGAAGTGAATTGAAATGAATTTATGGTTTCTGTTTAATGCTAAGCCTTGAATTTGCCTTGTCATGTGGGTTTAGTCAATAGAAGACATGGAGCTGGAAGTTTCATGTGAGAGAAAATATTCAAGCTCTAATTAGAGATGTTTATCTACATCTGTGATTATTATTAATCATTGGTAAAGTCATCACTGCAAATGGTTCCTGGAAATTATGTCAAAAGTGAATCAATCGTAAAGCAGATTATTTTTTCCCAGAGGAAATTTGTGGGTTGTGTTCCTGACCAATGGCTTATTATGACATAAATTGTGAGTATGATGGAAGTATGTTCAAAAAAGCAAAAACAGAGCAAGTTTGTTCATGACTCTTCACCTGCTCACAAAATGTCAAATTGTTTAGAGAATAAAATCCTAGCTCTTTAGCATGCTATTCATTGCTCTCTTGATGTGACCTTGACCTCTTCTATTAATTTTAGCTACCACTAATCTTTTTAATCAAACCTGATGATCCAAAATGGATAAATTGCTCTCTTCCCCACCCATCTCTCTCTCTCTCTCTCTCTCTCTCTCTCTCTCTCTCTCTCTCTCTATATATATATATATATATATGTATATACATATATATGTGTGTGTGTGTGTGTGTGTATAAATTTCAATATAGATAGGCATATGCCTATCTGTATAAATTTGTTGTCTCCCCTAATTAGGATATACACTCTTTGTGAATACACATAATTTCTTTCTTTTTAATTATATTAATGGTGCCTAGAATAATGATTGACCATAGTAGATAAATAATTGTAGTTCACAAAGTATTTTCTTCATTACCACCCCAAAATAGTAAATACAAAAATTATTATCCCTATTTTATGGATGGGTAAATTAAAGTTCTTAAAGTTCAAGCTATTGACCAAAATTCTTTAAATTTCAGCTCAAACCCTATCTTTTTACTGGAAGCTTTCCTCAATGACTCTTAAATCTTGTGCCTTCTCTTTTTAATTATTTCCTATTTACCTTGTATATTACTTCGTATATATATTTTTGCGTGTAGTCTCCCTCATTAGAATGTAAGTTCCTTGAGGTCAGGGACTGTCTTTTGTTTCCTTTGGTAACCCCAAACTTAGCACAGAACATAGCACATAATAAGCACTTAATAAATGTTTTTGATTGACTTATAGTTACAAGGTGACCAAGATAGTAATTAAACCAAATCTTCTGACCCTAATCTTGAATGTCCTTTGTACATTATTATTTGACAAAAAAATCTAATGATTCTTCTATTTGCTTGTCTAGTTCAAACCTTTCTCTTAACCTCAAAATTCACATGTCCAATGGCTTCTCAAACTATGTCCTGTAGACATCTTAAAGTCAACAGGTTCAAAATTTAGCTTATCATTCTTCCTAATCTTGTCCTCAGCCACTTCTAAACTTCCTTATTGCCTCCATATTCACAATTAATTAGGCTTGCAGCTGAGGTGTCACCTTCAACTTCTCTCTCTCACCCCAATTGACTGCCATTTTACCTTTGTAAAACTACTAGGAGAGGCATTCCATCCCAATTCTGTATCTTAATAAATGTTCTTAATAAGTAGTGTAAACAGTTTAGCATCTGTTACCTCATTCTGATTATGAGCCTTTGAATTAAGCTGACCTGATCAATGGATAAGAGACACTACTTTTTGGTCATTTTTCTTGTATATGCTCCTTTCTGTCTTTCGACACAGCCACCACTGTGATGTAGGTACTTTTTGCTTCATATTGGGACCATGAATTAGCTTTTTAGTTGGTTTCCCCAACTGAAGAAGCTCACTATTCCAGTTCAATTTCTACTCCATTGATAAGTTAATCTTCCTAAAACTCAGATCTGACCATTTCTTTACTATAAAAATCAACAAATTCCATTTGGATCAAATATAAAATTCCCCCATTTGACACTGAAAGCCCTTCTAACCCAACACTCTTTTACTTTTCCAATTTCTACTCCTTACTCCATCTACAAACTCTGTGATCCAGTGACAGTGACCACCTTGTTGTTTCTTGCACAACTTCATCTTTAGACTCTAGATATTTCACTGACTGTTCTCTATGTCCAGAATTCTTTTCCTTTTCATCTCTGCCTCTTGTGTAACTTTTTTTAAGTCCAAGATAAAATCCCTTCATCTACAAGGAGGTGGGATACCCTTCAATGCTGGTGCCTTCCCTCTGAAGATGATCTCAATTTATTCTGTAAATAGCTTAATATATTTTTTGTATTACCTCCTCAATTGAACTGAGTTCCTTGAGAAAAGGAAAAAAGGAAAGAATCTGTGTACAGTCTTCTACCAAACACTTGATGTTCACAACTATCTTGGGACTCAGTTGCTATTATCCATTTTTCAGATAAGAAAACCGAGGCAAAGAGAGGTTAAGTGACTTTCTCAGGGTCACAAGCTGGATTTGAATTCAGATCATCCTTCCTCTGGGTTCAATGCTCTATCTACTCTGCCACTTAGCTTTTCTTCTTGAAAGTAGGGACTGGAAGGTCCCTTCCTTTATATTCCCAGGGTTTAGCAGTGTCTGATCACATAGCAAAAGCATAGAAAAGTGATCTTTAACTAAGAGATCTAATGTTCTGTAAAGTGTACATATATTCAATATTTTAAGATTCCATGATTTCATTAGTCTGGTTGCTCCTTCCTGCTATCTATATCACAAATGTCTATATGTTACTACTCTTCATGAATGAAAGAAAGAGTTGAACATTTAGTGACTGACACTGTGGTAATGAACCTCTGAATTTAGTTAGATTGATTCAGGCAAGCCCATTCTTGAACTCCTTCAAACTTGGCAGAATTTCTGAGCGCTTGGGTTGTGCTTGGGTTGGGCAGATTCTTTGAGAAACATCATCAGTCCAGTCCATGCAGAAGTATCAATTAATCAAACAACATTTATTTAGCACTAACTATATAAAGCAATTGAGGTCAATGGAGGAAAACCTACAGATGACAGCTAGCTTAGCTCTTCATCATTCTAGGATCAAATTCAAACTACCCTGGTTGGCATTTCAAACCCTTAATAATCTGGTTCCAACTTCCTTTCTAGGAATATTCATACTTTCCTCCATTGTTGTTCTTCCTCAAACATAGCATCCCATCTCCTGACTTTGATCCTTTGCATGAGCCTAGTGCCTATATTATCTTCCATCCTCACTTCTGTTTCTTACAGTTTTCAGTTCAAGGGCTACCTCCCACATTTAACCTTTTTCCTGATCCTTCCTATCTACAAGTGCCCTTCCCTTTCCCAGGATATTACCTTTACTTGTGTAGATTTTGCATGTATTTAGATGCTGTCACTATTGATAGAATATAAATTTATTGTGGGCTGGTCATATTTGACATTGTATCCCCAATACATAATAATTCTTAATAAATGCTTATTGATTGATTGATCAGCTCTTCCTGGACTATTCAATAGCCTCCAGGGTAGTTTTCTTACTTCTAGTCTCTCCTCTCTCCAAACTTCCTTCTAGAATAGTGTAAAAATAATCTTTCTAAAGCACTGATCTGAACAGTTCACTCATCTGCTGAAGAATTTCCATTGCAAAATGATTACCCAAGGCTAAAATGACAACTCCTCTGCCTACCATTTAAAGTGAACCATAATTGCCTTTCCTAATTTGTTTCATATTACTCTATTTTATGTACTTGACAGACCAGGAAGAAAAATACTGGATCTGTTTCCCTAAATTATCTTGGATTTATTTAACTATTTACCTGGTATATCTTAGGAGTATGCTCCCTGAGGGCAGAAACTGTTATTTTTTTCATTGTATCTCTCTTTGCACTTTGAAATTAGCAGTAATTAATAAATTCATTTTTACTGAATATAATATCAAATGGCCTATATTTTTTTAAAAAATTAAAAAATCAATTAACAAGAATTTGTTCTACCCACTGAAATAAAAATAAAAATAAATCCTTGTAAAAAATAGGAACACTTAAGCAAGACATAACAACCCATTGTCCATGTCTAAAAATGAATGCTTATTTTCCATAAGAAGTTTATCATCTCTCTGTTAGGAGATTTTTCATTTCTCAGTACTCTGAAACTGTAAGATCTTAAGTCCTCCAAAATTGTTTCTTTTACAGAAGACATCCAAGAAATTTCAGTTTAATCTCTTTCTCCAAGAATGCTCTACAATAAGAAGCAGCATTTGAGGTTGTCCTGCTAGACCTTATCCAGCTTTAAGAGGATAATTACAGTGAAAAGAAAAATCCAAGAACTTCAGTCCCAATCCCAGGAAGTTTTCAGTTCTTCTTCTGGGCTCCCCACTGGTGTAGGAGAAGGTACCTAAACTAGATGGTAGAGTTTTTTTTTTTAACACTGAAGAGTCAGCTATGTAGGGTTGGATTAAGGAAAATGCTCCGCCACTAAAGGAGGCAATACTGGAGAACAGCAGAGACCCATAGGCACTGTTTTCAAGGAGTTCTGCCACATTTATGCTTTGATCACAGCCCTATTTCTGCATTGGACATTTTTTGTGATTCTCGCTTCAGAGACCATTGCATTATATGAATGACTCAAGAGATTTTCCAACTCATTTGGCTTATTGTTATCTTGAGGAGCAGACTGACTGAGACAAATATCCTGAAGTGAACTCTCCACTCACAAACACAAATTTCAGGAAATTCAAGAAGGAAAGTTTTATAGAAAATGAGAAGATAAACAAAGTAGAATCCACTGTAGAATTCTTTGAAAATGAGAAACATTCTCCAATGAGCAACTCTTCTCCCAAAGGTCTATATAGAGTCTCAAGCATTTAGAGGCAGAGAGAGGTATGTTCCACATGGGTGTTTCCAGCTGCTGTTGCCAAGCTTAACTCTTCCTACAGTGGTCCCTAGTGCCCACCAGACCACTTCAGGTAATGCTTTTGGCATGGCTTCTCTAGCACTGCTGCTAAGTGTCACCCAAGAGGAGAAATTAGATATAATTCCTTTTAGTAGATTCTTCTGTGGTTTCCTATTAATAGGATCTGTGATGATCCTTCCAACAAGTGGTCCAAGGTATTGTCATCATCAGATAAAGCTAAACCATCTAGAAGGGTGTAGAGATCATCATCATCATTACCATCTTTTTTCTTCTTTTCCTCTTCATAGTCAGCATTTCATAATACTTCAATAGTTTTACAAATTTGATTCCTATATTAGTTTCCTAGGAAGTAGGTACGCTTGTTACCTTCATTTTACAGATGAGAAAACTGAGGCAAATAGAATTTAAGTAACCCAGGTCACACAGGTAGTATCTGAGGTAGAATTTGAACTCAGTCCAATATCCTTCAGAGAGATCTAATTTAGCCCATGCATTTTAGAGAGGAGGGACCTGAGTTCAGAGAAGTTGCCCAAAGTCATACAACTTAGTCAAAAGGCACAAGTACTGAGGTTACAAAGAAATAGAAAAGTAGAATTCAAGATTTGAATCCAGGTTCTCTGGGTCAAAACCAAAACTCTACTAGATAGTGTATTTTCTCCACCACTGGATGAATCAGTTTCCCTTATCAGGCAGGTGATACAATAATCAATCAGTGAGGTTATGCTAGGCTAGGAGCATCATCTCATAAGATGATGTCCTATTTCTGTTATTCCTCCGAATCACTGGTGTCACAGAAGCTTTCTATGAGAAAAATATAGCACTTGACTCTGTCCTCAATAGCATCAAATTCCCAACCCCAGATGCAAATATGACAATTATAAATTTTGATGTCATTTTCTCCTCTGTCATATGGTAACATTTCTCCTTTTTGGGAGAGGACTCCCTCATGCTCAAATAATAAAGGAGAGCAAATAATTAACAGTTACTTGGACTACGTATTTTGTATTTTTAAAATAATTTCCCCAATGCTATTATATTTTAAAGAGCTGCAATTTCACTAGTATGGGTTCCCCTTTAAATGACATAGAATATGATTCTTTCACACACTTAGTAGGTGAGTTTTAAGAGTTGCTGTGGCAAAATAAAGAAAGTCTTCACTTTGTCAACTTGGTGATGAACCGATTCATATTGACTAGGTTGGCTAGGCTGGTTTTTGGACAACAGACAAAGATAATGACTCATTCCTGCCCTTCCTTAAAACTCTTGTAGAGACAGGTCAAGGCTTGCACTTAACTGGAATGTCCTTCAAGAGGTAACTAGGTGGGGGCAGCTAGGTGGCACAGTGGATAGTGGTCCTGGAGTCAGAGGGCCTGTGTTCAAAGCAGCCTCAAGCACTTGACACTAACTATCTGTGTGACCCTGGACAAATCACTTAACTCCCATTGACTTGTCAAAAAAAGAAAAATGCAAGATGTAGCTAGGTGGAGTAGTGAATAGAGTACTGGACTTGGAGTCAGGAAGACCTTAGTTCGAATCTCTCTTCAGACACTGACTAGTTGCTTCTCCCCCTCCTCCATTGCCCCAGTCTCACAACAGGAGATGACCTTTCTTTTTACCAAGACTAACACTTATATATGTAAAGTGTTCTCATTCCTTCACATCTTTTCCAGAAGATTGACTCTCTCCTTGTTGTTCTCTTATTGATCTGAATATACATTAATCTCTTTTGCTGACTCTTCATACAGATCAGAGCTGCTAACCATGGATAACCCACAGGGCACTATCCTGTGTCCTATTCTTTTCTCCCTCTCTATTATTTCACTTGGTAATCCCTTCAGCTCCTGTAGATTCAAAGATCATTTATATGCTGATGATTCTCAGATCTACTTATCCAGGTCTAATTTCTCTCCTAAACTACAGTTTTGCATCTCCAACTCCTCATTAAACACCTTGAATTATATTTCCAACAAAGATTTTAAACTAGATGTCCAAAATGGAACCCATAACCTCCTCTTCCCCAACTCCTCTTCCTCCCAAACTTACTTATTATTGTGGAGGGCAGTACCATTCTCCTGGTCACCCAGGTTCACAACTTAGGTATTATCCTTGACTCTTCACAATCTCTCACCTCCATATTCAATCTATTGCCAAGGTCTGTTGACTTTATCATGGCAACATTTCTTGAACATGCCCCTTTCTATCATTTGATACTATCAACCCCCTGGTACAGCTTTCATCTCATCAGGCCTGCACTATTGTAATAGCCTATTGGTCAATCTGCCTGTTACAAGTCTCTCCTTGCTACAATTCATTTTCCACTCCACCGTCAAAGTTGTCACCCAGCTACTCAATAAACTCTAATTACTCCCTGCCACCTCAAGGATCAAATATAAAATCCTCTATTTGGGATTCACCATATCCTCCCCTCACCATTTCAGTCTTCTTGCGCCTTTTACTCTTCCCTTCCATACTCTTTGATCTAGTGCCACTGATTTCCTTGCTATTCCTCAACCAAGATGTTCCATTTTCTTTATCCAGGTATTATCACTGGCTGTTCCCCATACTTGGAATGCTCTCCTTCCTCATCTCCACCTCCTGGCTTCCTTGGCTTCCTTGAAGTCCCAGTTAAAATCCCACCTTCTACAGAAAATCTTTCAAATCCCTTTTAATTCTCGCTTAATTATTTTATATTTATCTTGGAAATAGCTTATTTATACATTATTGTTCTTATATTTTCTCCCCATTTAAATTGTAAAGTCCTTGGGGACATAGACTGTCTTGGCTTTCTATTCATGTATCTTCAATACTTAATATGCTTAATAAATGTTTAATGACTGACCAACTGATCCCAGACAAATCACCTAACCTTTCAGTCTCAGTTTCTGTGTCAGTAAAATGAGGCTAATGTAGTCCAAACTTTACAAGGCTGCTATGAGAATCCAATGAGATAACATATAAGATGCTTCCTAAACTTTAAAGTGCCATATAAATGCTGGCTATTACAATCATTTTTATTAAGAACCAAGGTCAACTCCTTACTATAATGAAGCATCAGAGCAGAACTTTGGGGAGTTTGGTTTTTTTTTCCTCCAACTAAATGTATCATTGAAAAGAAGTAGCTCTTTATATGCTGGTTCTGGTTAGTTTGAATAATGAATCCAGTAAAATGGTCACAAGTCCTCCAATTTCACACTATTCAAAGTTATGACTATATAAAATATGACAATTGTTCAAGCCCAATGGAAATATGCAATGTGAATTTGAATAATATGACCACTTTAAGGATTCATTATTCACACTAATTTGGACCTAGCTATACTGTTCTTAGCAATTTATTATATGAACAGAGTAAGTAGTCAGCATAACTTACCCTTTCTATGTGTGATGTGTAAAGATACCCACTGTAACTCAATGCCACTAAAAGATGGAAGTCCTTGTGTCTAAAGTCCTGGACTCAAACTTCAACTCAACCACTGATTAACTGTCCAGCTCTTGCACAAGTCATTGATCTATAAAGTCCTTAGTTGTAAAATGGGGACATTCCTCCTTATTCTATCTATGTCACTGGCAAAAGGTCATATAAAAAAATACATGAGATTTCCTTGGTAACACCTACACGTATTTTTGCACATAAGCTTCAAATAGCTCCTGTAGCTAAGGAGTCAAAAAGATAGAAGTCACAGAACCAAGGGAAAGTTCTAAACATGACTCTATAAGGGGAAATGTGAATAAGAATTACTTGACAACTGGGTCTTGATACAGACATAGGAAGTGCTTGAAAAGTTGGCATGCCATTTTTTTGGGGGGGGTAAATTTCCTATATTTAAATGTAAATAAATTCAAAGAAAATTTAATTGTGCTGATGTTCAATTTCAATAATCATTAAAAAGTTAGAAAAAAGACAAAGACTTACTTATAATGTCATATTGAAAGAAGGGCTGCAAAGCCTGTCTTCCCTCTGTGGGGAATATTAATTGTGTAAAGACTTGGAGAAAAGTGTAACCCAAGTCCCAAAGCCAATTGGTATGGAATTCTCTCCTCAATGGTGGAGATGAAAGCCATGGATTTTTTTTATTAAAACTTTCAGCCTCCTTATGCAAGCATAAAACATAAATCTCCTCTTGTAAGGAGAGCATGTCACAAAAATAAACTTTGGGACTGGGGTTAAGAAAGAATGAATGCAATTCTTTTCAAATCAATTGGATTCAATATTTATTAAATACTTACTGTAAGCAAGACATTGCCCTAAGTACTGGAGATATAAAGAAAAAGAAATTGGTACCTGATCTCAGGAAGCTTAGTTCAAGAAAGATTAAAGGCTATGTGAGGGACTATGGCAAAGAGAAAGACTGTGGGATTGCATTTTGTATATAATAGCTGAGAGTTTAGAGGAGGGAAAGTTATTTTTAGAAAAATATACAGCTATTCAAATTCAGTGTTGTTCAGCTATGTTATATCTAACTCTGCATGATACCATTTGGATTTTTTGCTTGTTTTTGCAAAGCATTGGGGTTAAGTGACTTGTCCAAGTTCACACAGCTAATAAGTATTACATGTCTGAGGCTGAATTTGAACTCAGTTCCTCCTGACTCCAGGACCAGTGCTCTATCCACTGCGCTACCTAGCTGCCCCTGGGATTTTTTTTAAGATGCTTGAATGATTTGACATTTCTTCTCCAACTCATTTTTCAGAGGAGGAAACTCAGGCAAACCAGGTTAAATGACTTGCCCAGAGTCACAAAGCTAGCTAAGTCTTCCAGGTCTTGTGCCCTATTCTCTGAGTCACATAGCTGCTTTCAAATGCTGTAATTTACAGCAATTAGAAAGTGCTGTAATGAATAATTGCTTTATTTCTGATTTTTGAATCATCTCTTTGTTTTTCCTCTCAGATGTTTTCTTTTTGCCATCTCTAACCACACTCTCATGAGTTGCCAGTAGAGGCTGACTTTTTAAATAAAAGGATTCCCAGGAAACCCCTTCATTGGGCTCTTGTTTGTATACATCTTTCAGCTCTCTTTCCAGATAATGAGTCTTCATTGAACAGTCTTCCTGTTGCATTTCTCAGGAGTAATTGTTTTTCAAATGCTGCCCTTTATTTCAGAGGATTGAACTTGTTCACAGTCTTCTCCATAAGGGATTCTGGAGAGTTTAGAGAAAAAATATTGTTGTATAAAGGGATTTGAGATTCTTTGCTTTCCTAAATCAGTAGCAATTCTCAGATCCCATAAAGTTCTGTTTTTTTTCCATGAGCACAGTGCAAGGTGGGTACAGTGTTAGACTGATCCTGGGTCCAAACCCTGCATTTGATACTTTCAATAACATTTATCTCACCAGAGAAAGGGGGTTATAAAGTTAAAATGATATAACACGTTAAATGTCTATTGAAAATTTGAAAATGCTATATAAATGCTGGCTATTACTTTTAAAATTCCCAAATCAATCAATCAAAACACAATTACCGGGGCAGCTAGGTGGCCCAGTGGATAAAGCACCAGCCCTGGAGTCAGTAGGATTTAGGTTTTAAATCCCATCTCAGACACTTAAAAATTACCTAGCTGTGTGGCCCTGGGCAAGCCACTTAACTCCATTTGCCTTGCAAAAACCTAAAAAAACCCAAACAATTACTGGGGTGACTAGGTGGTGCAGTGGATAGAGCACCAGCCCTGGAGTCAGGAGTATCTGAGTTCAAATCTGACCTCAGATACTTAATAATTACCTAGCTGTGTGGCCCTGGGCAAGCCACTTAACCCCATTTGTCTTGCAAAAACCAAAACCCAAACACATTTATTAAATTATTACTATGGGTCAGATATTATTCTTAGCAAAGATGAAACTGTACTCCTCTATCAGGGGAGGAAATATATATATATATATATATTCTTTTGATAAGGGCAGCTGGGTGGATAGAGCACTGGGTCTGGAATGAGGATGATCTGAATTCAAATTTGGCTTCAGACTCTATAGCTCTGAGACTCTGGGCAAGTTTGCTTCAGTGTTTTATCTGTACAATGAACTGGAAAAGGAAATGGAAAATCATTCTAACTTCTTTGCCAAGAAGAATAACTGAACAACAATAAATTTTCTATTATATTTAATTTATTTTGTTAAATATTTCCTAATTACATTTTAATTTGATTCAGGTCCACTGGAGAATGTGGTGGGTCTATCTGAGGCCAGGCAAGATCCAGGGTGGGGAGGTAGGGTTGGGCCAGAGTCAAGACAGACTCAGTCAGCAAAACCAGTATTAGGTCTATATCCAAAAGAAATCATTAAAAATGGGAAAAGTCCCATGTTTTCTAGAATATTCATAGCAGCTCTTTTTGTGGTGACAAAGTATTGGAAATTGAAGGGATGCCCCTCAATTGGGGAATGACTGAAAAAGTTGTGATACATGAATGTTTTGGAGTACTATTGTTCTTTTAAGAAACCATGAATGGTCGGACCCTAGAGAAGCATGGAATGAATTACAGGAACTGATGCTGAGCAAAGAGAGCAGAAGAGAACATTATACACATTAACACCAACATTGTGAGTTGATTAACCTTGATGGAAGCAGCTCCTCTCAGAAATTCAGAGAGCTTGGACAACCCTAGGAGACCTGCTATGGACATCCAGAGGAAGAAAAACCGAACCAAACCAAAAAAACCCTACAGAATCTGAAAGAACACAATAACTTTTTTTACAAAAAAATTCTCTTCTATTTTTCTTTCTCATGATTTTCTTTTTTTTCCTCTTAATCCTAATTCCTCATACAGAAAATTACTAATCTTTAAACCTATTAAACCCAAATGTGATTGTACAATATTCATCATACTGTTTGTCACTGAGAGGAGGGAGGTGGGAAGGGAGTGTGGAATGAAATCATGTAACTTAAAAATATGCGTATGCATGTGGATGAATGTTGAAAAACTTTCATAACAAGTAATTGGAAAAATAAAATAAAATATGAATACAAAAAAGCAATCTTAGTTACCACAGGAGACAAGAGAGAAGAAATTAAAATTAATAGCAGAGATAATGATAGACAACTAGCTTTAAGTAGCACCTCTGATATGCTAGGAACTGTGCTAGCAGACTCTTTAAATATTATCTCATTTACTCCTTATAACAAATTTGGGAGATGGGTACTATTATGAGACCAATTTTATAGTTGAAGAAACCGAGTCAATACAGAAGTTAAATAACTTGCCCAGGGTCTCTATACCTATATATACATATACATTTGTATATATGGGTATATATACATACCCATATATAACACAGTTAGCAAATGACTGACGTTTGAACCTGGAGATTGTCTTGACTCTAGTTCGAGTGGTCTATGTGTTATGGTACTTTCCTAGCTGTAATATATATCATATGCTAGAAGACTGTAGGATGCAACCATGATTTTTATTCTTTTTGAGTTTAATGTGTTGAAATATGAATGTAGAATGAGAAGTCAGTCATGAGATGTTGGGGAATACATAGATTTCTTTTTTTTTAAGCCCTGAATTCAAAAGGAGTGATGATGATGAATGTCTTAAATACTGTCTACCTGAGTTTCCCCCTGCCACTCCCATTGATGAAGAATATCTTACTATAATTACTACATCTGTAACTCCAATATCTTATGGAGGATGGTTGGAAGCATCTTCAAGGAACACTCTTCAGATACCATTTAGGCCTCACCCCATATCTTTGCCTATTGAGGAGTCTGGCAATAAAGAAGATGAATGGAAAGACCTGGAAGAGACTGCAGATGTAGAGAATGACCTGTCCAAGGTAGGTAACAATTCCTCATTGTGAGACTGATTTTTCTGAGATCAAATCACACACTAGGACTCTTCAGAGTTTTCTCTGTTGCTTTTTTTTAATTACACTAAGAGTTGACAGTGAATATGATATCACCAGCTCAGTTGGGTTATCCATCTGCAGAGTAGGACTCTCCTGAACCTGACTTTACTCACTCTTTTTTGTTCTTGGTTATGGTTTATTTTTGCAAGGCAATGAGGTTAAGTGACTTACCCATGGTCACACAACTGGGTAATTATTAAGTGTCTGAGGCTAGATTTGAACTCAGGCCCTCCTGACTCCAGGTTCAATGCTCTATCCACTGAGCAACCTATCTACCCCTGACTACACTCACTCTTAAGGCTAGTTTGATTTTCCATGGAAATTAGATCTATTTGAGGTCAGTGTCCTTCATCTAAAACCCTTTTCCTTTCATGCACAACCCTCTGCTTACCTTCTGTTCTGTACTGATAATTGATTGGATCAACATAGCTTGGGGAAATGATAAGAATGACAACTCAAATCTTTTCTGTTGAATTTCTGTTTTGGGATAAATTGGAATCAGGCTAGAGACCATGTTGGAATAGTATTGTGGTTTCATCAAACAAAGGGAGACATTGGAGGGTGGGGTCATAGTATGAGACTGTGTTAAGAAAATATAAGAATGAGAATCTGGGAGTAGTGTTTGAGGAAAAGCTGCAAATATAACAAGTTAGACTTAGAACATAGAGAGTCCTGTGTTCAACAAGAAGTATGTAACCACTTGTTTTTACAAGTCTCCAATATGAAGTAAAAAAAACCCAACAAAATAAAACTTGTTGAATTGTCAAGAAATTTAAAAAAGATGTAGGCTTTAGGGGACTATATGCTAAAATTCTTAATATTTGCAACTGTGACTAAACATACTGGTTTTCATTCAGAAGTAATTCAAATTTCACTTTCCTTTATTTGTACTAAATATTTCTAGTTCTCAACTGGGAAGCTCCACTCCCTACAAATAATTAAACTAGTCTCCAAGGACTATACAGGCAGATACATATGGAGGGTAAAAATTTGTAATTCAAATCACTCTCCTCAAGAGACCTAGTTCTTATCTGAAATATGAAGCAACAAGTTAATGGAGTAGATGAAATGGAGGCTTTGAATGTGCTGGGCCAACATTGATAGGAAAGTCAGGTTCCTGGAATGATTAATTATAGATTCACAGTGTCATGAAGCAAACTGGAGAACTACTTATGGAAAGAAGTCATTCTTAATGAAGTGACTGTAAAGCTTAGCAGCCCAAAGGAGAAAACAGCCTAGAGGCTCTGGGAAACAATAATAAGAGTCAAATTAATGTACGATTGGAATTGAAGCTTCAAGTAAATGTACATATATAGATAGGAAAAGCGCCACACTATACTGGACAGAGACCCAGACCTTGGAGTCAGGAAAGACCTAGGTGCAAGTCTAGCCTTTGATAGATCAAACTGTGTGACCCTGGGCAAACAACCTTTCAGTGCCATTGATAATTCTAAGACTCCAAGCTGTAGGTGAGCTTTTTCCCTTTGTTGGGTGGAAGGCATTTCTAAATCATCAATCCCCTGTATCAACAAAATCACAGGTCTGTTTCTACACAAAGAGCTGTCATGCTCTCTAATGTAGTAACATTTTTCAAAGAGATGATCAAAGTGAAATCTTATGATTGCATGTAATCATATTCCCTTCTTTCTGTCTATGCCCTTAAGATATAAATGGTCTGGTATGTTCTTAAAACTATAAAAATAACCTTTGTGCCTTTACAAGTCTTGTGAATGTGTTTGTATGGGATCACCTTCTGTAGGTAGTGGAGTGGTCTGTATATTAACTTAGGGAGTAGCTTAGGTGAAGGTGGGAGAAGTTTGTATTATTTCAATTATTTGTCCAGTCCCTTTAATATATGTACTTCTTTGTAGTAACCTATTTTCCATGTATTATTCATTTGACTGAATTCATTTGTCAGGTTCTTGGGACATAGCATAATTAATGGAAAGAGGGACACAGACATGTACCCCAAAGATTTCCTTCTTGTCTTCCACCCATGTGTGGAAAACTGAAGGAAGAAATAGCTTCATGGGGTAGGGAGGTAAAAAATGGTATTTAAGGTCAAAGTTGCTTCAAGGCTGACATGTTGCCTGGAAGTTTGGGAGGAGGATGATCTAGTATATAATATAAGAGGGAGAAAAGCAGTTGTGGAAAGAATGCATTTTGGGTATATGTTCATTTGAGATTAAAGTGAGGGAATCAGAGAAGGGCAAGTGTGAGCATAGAGACTTGAATAAGATCAGGGAATGAGTACAAGAAGGTTTGGTAGTGCAAGTGGATGTAACAAGAGTACATTTGGGATATATTTGGGAAAGTGAGTCAGAACAGCTGTGCCCTCACAGGTGAGACTGAGAGTGGTCAAGAGCTGTGTCTGTTTCCAAGACCAGGGTCCATCACTGAGTTCTATGGAACCTGGGGACAGGATGCCTTCACTGCATGAAATGGATTATAATTTCATGTTTGTTGTTTTAGGGGAAAGGAGAGAAGGATTTCTCCTATGATAACTCCAAAGTGCTCTTCCTGCCTGATGCTTCTTCTGAACTCAACATGGTGGTTGATCCTGTGGAAGACATCTCCATTTTCCTCAGACCAGAGGATGTGCCTGAAATAACACTTGTGAAAGATAGTAATGGGCAGCTAGGTATGTGAATGAACCTTAATGAAAAGCATAGCACTGCTTCCAAAACATTTACTTCATCTGTGATGCGCCTTTTCTCGGTATCGAAAGAGACAGCATGGGATAGCAGTAAAAGTTCTAGATTGAGAATAAGGTAAAACAAGGTTTGAATTTAGAATCCTGTACTTCATATTTTGTGACTGTGGACAAGTCAACGATGCTCTATTAGCTTCGTATTCCTTATCTTTAAAATAATAATAAATGTTTCCCAATATACTTCATGAGTGTTCCTTTCAGGCAAAGAAAAACAGTTAAGCAAAACTTAACAAAAACTTAAACAAAAATTAACAAAGCAACAAGTCTCAAAATATATATGACATTCTGTATCCATAGTTTCCTTTCTTTTTTTAACTTTATTTTTTATTCTCATTTTGTACAAATTTTTTTTACATTAATAAAATATTCTTGTTTACAAGTAAACAAAATACCCCTCCCCCCATGAATATAGATAGACTTGCTTGGGCGAAAAAAGTAAAGGGGAGAGAAAAAAATTAAAATAAAAAAAATAATAGTAATAATTGTAGGTATGGCCAGGTGGTGCAATGGACGAAGCACCAGCCCTGGAGCCATGAGCACCTGAGCCCACATCCAGCCTCATAAACCCAACAATCACCCAGCCATGTGACATGCAAGCCACCTGATCCCCACGGCCCTGCAAAAACCAAAAAAGAGGGAAAAAAAAAGAAAAAAAGAAAAGAAAAAAAAAGACCCAAAATAAAATAAAATACTAATAATAGTAGGGGTGGCTGGGTGGCAGATAGAGCATTGGCCCTTGAGCCAGGAGCACCTGGGTCCAAATCCGGCCCCAGACACCCAAAGATCACCCTGCTATGTGACCCCAGGCAGGCCACCCAGCCCCACTTGCCCTGCACCCTCCCCCAAATAATAATAACAAAAAATGTGCTTCAGTCTTTGTTCCAACACCAACAACTCTGTCATGGGTGGATCACATTCTTTATGATAAGTCCATCACAAAAAAGTTACTTTCATATTTTTCCACTGTTGCCATTGCTGATCACAACTCCCTCCTTTCTTATTTCTCCACTACCATGTACTATGTTTTCTCTCTCCTTTCACTCTGATTCTGCTGTAGGGTCGCTGAGCTGCACAGCAGACAGATTCCTGGTCCTGAGGCCAAGAAGCCTTGAGCCCCCCTACCACCCCTTAGGCCCAGAATCCACCTGGCCCTATGGTCCTGGGCAGGCCTTCCAATCCCAGCCCCTTGCAAGAAGTAAAAAAGAAAATGTGTTATATCTGATCACTCTCCTCCCATGGTCCATCCTCTCCTCCTTTATTCACATCCCCACCCCTTCCCCCTGCTCCCCCCCTCCTTCTTACTCCAGATATCTATACCCCATTGAGTATATATGCTGTTTCCTCTTAGCCACCTCTGATGAGAGCAAAGGTTCCCTCATTCCCCCTTGCCTCCCCCCTTCCATATCATTGCAATAGCTTATTGTAATAAAAAAATCTTATTATGTGAAATATCTTGGACTATTCCCCCTCTCCTTTTTCTTTCTCCCATTCCATTTCCCTTTATTTCTATTGACTCCATTTTTACACCATATTTTATCTTCAAATTCAGCTTTCTTCTGTGTTTCAACTATAAAAGCTCCCTCTACCTGCTCTATTAACTGAGAAGGTTCATATGAGTATTATCAATGTCATTTTTCTATGCAGGAATACATGCAGTTCATCCTCATTAAGTCCCTCATATTTCCCCCCTCTCCTCCAATCTCCATGCTTCACCTGAGTCCTGTATCTGAAGATCAAACCTTCTGTTCAGCTCTGGCCATTCCAAAAGGAACATTTGAAATTCCCCTGGTTCATTGAAAGTCCATCTTTTTCCCCTGGAAACGGACATTCAGTCTTGCTGGGTAGTTCATTCTTGGCTGCATTCTAAGCTCTTTTGCCTTCTGGTATATTGTATTCCAAGCCCTGCTAAGTCCTGTGTGATCCTGACTGCAGCTTCACGATATTTGAACTGTGTCCTTCTGGCTGCTTGTAATATTTTCTCTTTGACTTGGGAGTTCTGGAACTTGGCTATAATATTCCTAGGGCTTGGTTTTTTGGGATCTCTTTCTCTGGGGGATCGGTGGATTCTTTCCATTTATATTTTGCCCTCTGCTTCTAGAATATCAGGGCAATTTTCCTGTAGTAATTCTTTGAAAATGATGTCAAGGCTCTTTTCCTGATCATCACTTTCAGGTATTCCAATAATTTTTAAATTATCTTTCCTAAGTCTGTTTTCCATATCACTTGTTTTTTCAATGAGATATTTCACATTTTCTTCTAATTTTTCATTTTTTTTTGGTTTTGAAGTATTGATTCCTGATTTCTGGTATATTCATCAATCTCCCTGAATTCTATTCTTTGTCTGAAGGATTTGTTCTCCTCAGAGAGTTTTCTTATCTCTTTTTCCATCTGGCCAATTTTGCTTTTTAAAGCATTCTTCTCCTCATTTGACCTAAGCTGGTTTTTAGCATGCTATTTTCTTTAGCATTTTTTTTGGATTTCCTTGACTAAGCTGCTGACTTCATTTTCATGTTTTTCCTGCATCTCTCTCCTTTCTTTTCCCAGTTTTTCTTCCAACTCCCTCATTTGATTTTCAAAGTCTTTTTTGAGCTCTGTCATAGCCTGAGCCCAATTTCTGTTTTTCTTGGAGTCTTTAGATGCAGGAGCTTGTGCTTCCTCATCTTCAGACTGAGTATTTTGATCCTTCTTGGGCTCATTTGCAAAATATTTCTCAATAGTCTTCCTTTTGTTTCTCTGCTTGCTCATTTTCCCAGCCTGGGTCTAGTTTTGGGGTGCTTCCTGAGCTTTGGGGGCACTCCCACAAGAGTCTCAGTGTGTGAGGCTCTGTCCTCCCTCCTGGTCTGTGAATGACCATATGTGCCCCCCTCTGCCACGGGGCCAAGGTTGGGGGGGAGACTGCTGTTCTATGGGGGGGGCCTAGACTGAGATCAGGATCTGAATGTGGTCAGAGCCCCAGAGTCCTGTTCCAGGGGCAGAGGACAGAAGAACTCTGCTGTCTCTCTTCACTCCCCTCCCTCAGCTCAATGAGCTCATGCCCTGGGGGCTCCTGCTTACCGGCTCCACCTGCTTCTGTTTCCCGGTCTAGGCTGCAGAAAGACCAGGCTGCTGGCTGTGTGCCCTGAGGGCTGGGCTCCATGTGCTCACTTTGGCAGAGGTCCCCCGCTGTTCCTCCACTTTGTGCCGGTGTTCCCCGGGGTGCAGCTCAGGAGACTCCCCTGCTGCTGTGAGCTGAGGCGCCCAGTGCCCTGGGGCTGCCTCCGGGAGGCTGAAGTTCTTTGGCTCTGGTGGGCTGCCCCTCTGACCCCGGGGAGCAGAGCCTTTTTGCTCTTTCCCAGGTTACCTTGAGTAGAACTGTCTCACTGGGTCCCTTTGTGGGTTCTGTCTCTTGAAAGTTTAGTTTAGAGTCCTTAGTTACAAGTTTTATCAGAGAGTGCCTAAGACTTAATCCCTTCATGTTGCCATCTTGGCTCCGCCTGTCATAGTTTCCTTTCTAAAAAAAGAGGGGATGTCCTTTTTATAAGGAGTGGGAGAGTGACTTCCACTGGGGAGGATATTTCAATGGACTTGTATTAAGACATTCTGATTTTAAGTCCCAGATAAGTCACTTGCTAACAATGGGGATAATAAACAAATAGTTTGTTTTAAGATTCAAATGAGTTATTTTATGAAAGTGCTATGCAAAACTTAAAGCATTCAGTGAACGTTACTTTTATTATTACTAACTTTGAATAGTGATTCAACTGTAATCCTAAGTGGATGACTTTGGCAAGTGTGGCTCAATGAATCCATTTAGCTGTTCAACTTTAAAGAGCTCATAATAGTATGAGATGATTTATTATTCCTTAGGACCAATATGTGAAAGTGAATTCAGTTATGGTACAACTCAGCTGAATTTTTCTTTAGTGAAAAAATAGGAGAGAAACAATTAAGTTAGAAGACCTGGTTTCAAATCTTGACTCTACCAGTTATTATTTGTAAAACCTTAGGGAAGTTATTTAATTTTCCTGGGTCTCAGTTTTCTCATTTGAAAAATGTGTACTAGATGACCTCTAAGGTCTAAGGAAAGCTATTGACTCTATGGCCCCATGATACTAAGTTAGAAAGCAGCTAGGAATAGATTTGGTTCTTGGCCTCTGTTTGGAGAAAATGATGTAACTTCCTGTGCAACCAGGAAGATATAAATCCAAATTCTTTCTCAGACACCAGCTGTGTGATATTGGGAAAGTTATTTGACTTTTATTTGCCTCAGTTTCCTCATCTGTAAAACAGTACCTATCTAATGGGTTCTAGTGAAGATCAAATGAGATAATACTAATAAAGTTCTTAACACAGTAGTTGGCAAATTAATAGGTGCTTCCCAAATGCTAACTAGTATTACTATTGCTATTTTTATTATTCACTGGAATACTAAATAGCACACAGTAATCAAAAAATGTATCTTTTTTTTTTTTACTCATTTACACAGCTAGGTGGCATAGTGTATTGAATACTGGGTCTGGATTAAGACCTGAGTCTAGCCTCAGACATGTACTAACTATGTGATCCAATGGAAATGATAAAAGTATCTACCTCCTAGGATTGCTGAAAGGATCAAATAATATGTATATTTATACATACATTTATACATATGTACATATTATATACATACACATATATGGGTGTAAAATATATATGTATATACATATAAATGTGAAAAGCTTTTAGTTTCTGGTATATTTTAGGTGCTGTATAAATGCTTATTCCCCATCCTCCTTCTTTATTTCCATAAGTTTCTTTTCCCCCTCAGGACAATAGCATTTAGTTTTTGTCTGCCCTCTCTGTCCTTCTTGAACAACCCACAGGTATTTATATAGGCTATTTAAAAAAAAGTGAAGAATTCAAAAACTGAATGAACTTCACTAGAGTCCTTAGTTTCTGATATGCTGAATCTTTTATAGTAGAGATCGAAAAAATCTAATAGGTCACTTGACTTCCTGCTTCTCCATATTAATATTTTATTAATAAAAAGTTATGCTTATAACAACTCACATCTGATTAGTATTACTATACAGTTTTCAAAGGTCTTGAACTATATCCCTTATAAAGAGGTTAATATATAGGGGCAACTAGATGGTAAAGTGCTTAGAACACCAGCCTTGGAGTCATTAACATCTGATTTCAAATTGGCTAGCTGTATGACCCTGGGCAAGTCACTTAAAAAAAGTCACAAAAAAAGGTTAATAGAGAAAGTAGTAGCACTTTTAAGTTATAGATGGGTAAACTGAGGCTTGAAGAGAGCAGTGAAGGAACTTGGCTTGCAGAGTTAGCAAGTGACTTATCTAGGACTTAAAATCAGAATGTCTTAATACAAGCCCAGTGAGATTTCCTCCCCAGTGGGAGTCATTCTCCCACTCCCTAAAAAAAAAAGGACATCCCCTCTTTTTTAGAAAGGAAACTATGGATACAGAATGTCATGTATATTTTGAGACTTGGTTGCTTTGTTAATTAGTTTTTCTTAACTGTTCTTTGCTTGAAGGGAGGACTCAGTATGCATATTGGGAAATGATTGTGTTATAAACAGAACATGATAAAATATATCCATTTTTAAAATAGGGAGGAGTAAGAACTATAAATTTTTGCGATCTGGTTTCAAACACTTTCAGGACTAGAATCTGCTTCCTTGGTACATCATTTCTAAGGTTTCAAGGTTAAGGCAGTTAATGAATAAGGCAATGGAGCACATCTATCACTGTTATCACAACTTTGGAGCTGCCAAGAGGCTGAGAATTTGAACTGTTTATTTTCATTCAGGAAGAGAAATGAGTGGATGTAAATTCAAGATGAATGTTTTCCTCTTCCCTTCCCCCCACTCCCAGGATGCCCAAGGATCTCCTGGGTGTGATATCCTCATAACTCCTCAACTATAATTCAGACTGAACAGATGAATTTATTTCTGGTGAGGTTCAACACCAGTTCTTTAGCCTCTTTTCTGGATTGAGTTTTAAAAGAAAATCCAGGCTTTTCTCCCCAAAGCTTTCTTTCTAGGCTGTATCACCTAGCACTTCCAGATTCCTTTAGAATATGAAACTCTTGGGGCGGCTAGGTGGCACAGTGGATAAAGCACTGGCCCTGGAGTCAGGAGTACCTGGATTCAAATCTGGGCTCAGACACTTAATTACCTAGCTGTGTGGCCTTGGGCAAGCCACTTAACCCCATTTGCCTTGCAAAATCCTAAAAAAAAAAAATGAAACTCTTCAAAGTTATATGTGATACTTAACTCTTTCTCCATTCTCCATTAACCATTGTTGAACAAAAACATTTGTTTCCTCATATTAAGCAACTTATGGGCAAGGAATTTGCCCTATATTACCCTAGTAATCCCTTTCTCTTAATACATTAATATACTGAAAGATTATCCCCTAATACCCAACCACATGGTTGTCTTTCAATAAATAGTTCATAATTGTTCTCCTGAAGTTGATACTTCTAAGATGTAACCAATGATAGGACCTTGGAGAAGTCACTGGAACCCATCTTCTTTCTCTGTAAAATTAAGGAGTTGGAAAAAATAGCCCTAAAGAGTAAATGCCTCTCTTAGGAGTAAGGTGGAGAACTACTAAGACAAAATGTTGTTGTATAAGTTGTGTATTGGTTGTTTCTCATTGACTGTTTTTATTGTAAGCAAGGGACCAATTCAGGAGCAGGGTGTGAAGGAAGTAAGCATCTTTAGAAATGGCTGTGATGTAAAAACAAAAGTCATCCACAGTTCTAACAATAATAGACATTTTCAAAAACATTTTAAAGTTTGCATAGTACTTTGAATTATATTACACATTGAGTTTAATAATATCCAAGAGAGTTAGGTATTTCAGGCAGCTAAGCAGTTGGTACATAGACTTCTAGGTGACACAGTGGGTAAAAAAACTGGACCTGGAGTCAGAAAGGCCTAAATTCAAATTTGGGCTCAGGCATTTCCTAGCAGTATAACTCTGGGCAAGTCACCACAGTTTGCCTCACTTTCTTCGAAATGAAATAATAGCTGTTGTGATGTTGAAATAGGATATTTTTAGGGTGTTTAACATGGTGTCTGGAATATAGTAGGCATTTAATAAATGCTCATTTCCTTCTTCTAGGCATTATTCTCTACCTCTATGCCATTGCATGCTTCCTTTTCTCAGATTGTTCACTGTTGAAATCCTACCAAACATTTAAGATTCAGTTCATATGTTGTGTTCAATGAAGCTTTTCTCGATCCTTTCTATTAGAAATCAATGAATAAGCATTTATTAAGGGCTTACTATATATTTAACAGTGTGCTATTATCATTTGTGGACCTTGAAAGTACATTAATGGGTGGCATAGTGAATAGAGCACCAATTCTAGAGTCCAGAAGACCAGTTCAAATCAAGCCTCAGATACTATATACTTACTAGCTGTGTGACCTTGGCAAATCACTTAAACCCATTCCCTTGCAAAAATAAAAAAGATATAAAGAGCATGGTCATGTTCTGTTCTGTATTATAATGTATATATTTTATGAATTCCACTTCATACTAGATAGAGATGCATTCTATCCCCAAGTAGATTAAAAACTCCATGAGGGCAAGAGTTGTGTCTTGTTTTTAATGGCTCTCTCAGGACCAAGGACAGTGCCCTGCGCTGTTTGTATATTGATTTGAATCAGGTAGTCTTATGGCATGTAGCATCACATAATCATTAGAGCTTATTTTTATCTTTTTTTTTTTTTATCTAATTTCAGTTTTTCTTTATACAAATAAAGAATCTGAGACCTAGATATATCAGTATTCTAGCATGGAAATTTTTATGAAAGCATTAAGAAACAAGAAAGGAAAAGTTAAATGTAAAGGGAATAGATAGATTTCAAAATTGTTTATGAGACAGTGGGGGGGGGGAGAATGAGGAGATAAGAAGGGAAGAAGTCTGAAAAGGAGTTTTCTGTCATATGCTTGAATATAAGCCCGGAAAATTCAATTCAACTATGACATAGGAAGCAATTCAATTATACACACACACACACACACACACACACACACAAACAAACACTCACACACCTATATAAATATAAATTTACTCCCCAGTGGGGAAGTCAGTCTTCAAACCAACTCTCATGCCCAAATGTGCTTATTATCAGCAACTTTTCATCTACAATTTGTACACCTCTTCCTACTCCTGTCCCTTAAGCCTCTTTGTGGCAAATTCTCTTGACCATCTCTCATCAGCTTTTCATGTGCCTTTTTGTGTGAAGAGGTCATTCTTGGACATGACTATTTCCTTTGACTGTTTTGAGAATATTTGAAAATAAAAGACTTTATTTGTGTCTCGCATGTGAGGAATATATTATTCTTCATCCTAACATTTTGGTTTGCTAAAGTGGTGGGATATTGTATCCTTAAAATTAACTGTGAAGGGGAGGGATCTGGTGTCCAAGGAAGTGGGGATATCATGGGTAATGAATAGGTGACTGTAGAGAGAACTATCAAGACCTTCAGAAAGAAGCAAGTATCCAAATTTTGATCCTCTGAAAGATATTCTACTAGTATGCTCAATTCTTATAAAAAAGACTGGCAGTACATTCAGGTGTCTCCAAGATGGCTATTCTATTCTTCCCTATTCTTTTTTTTTAGTTCTTGCAAGGAAATGGGGTTAAGTGACTTGCCCAAGATCACACAACTTAGATAATTATTAAGTATCTGAGTTTGGATTTGAACTCAGGTCCTCCTGACTTTAGGGCTGGTGCTCTATCCACTGCACTATCTAGCTGCGCCCATCCCTATTCTTTTTCTAATTTCCTCCTATTATAAGAGTCCTTCTGTGCTTTTAATTCTCCCCAACTTGCTTATTTCTGTTCTGTACCTTTCAGGTATACTGGTTCTATAAATTTCATTTTCCTATTTCCCTACTTTATTATTGCAGGGTTGAAGTTAACAGGAAGAGCTGAAGATGATAGGGAAGGCATTTATGTCCTGGAAATTGTTCCAGGTTCACCAGCCAGCAGAGAAGGAAGCCTTCAACCGAAGGATCAAATACTGTCTATCTGTGGAGTATGGATGGAGGGTATCAGCCTGGATGAAGCCTTGCAAATGTGTCAGGCAGCTGACCACACAGTCCATATCCGAGCAATGAGGTAAGTTCATGTATCCCTGTAAGTTGAATTAAAGTGTTGTTAAATATCTGGATGTTTTTTCTGGTTTGGGGCTTGATGCAATTTATTTTTATAGAGCATCCCATGTGAAGTCTCTCACAATGTGAGAGGGAGAGAGAAAATAGAAATATCTTCCAGATTGACTTTAAAACCTTCCTACTTCATAACTGACTCACATGTGGCAGTATTTGGTGTGAAGGATGCCATCTAAAAATAAATTGTGTTGTAAATCATAGGAAAACAAAATGGCAGATCTGAAGGAAAAGAAGCGTCATTGAAAAGTTTCTTGCTGTTTTCTCTCTGGAAACTGGTACATTCTATCTTAGCAGGGAACTGACCCAGATTAGATGATACAGGTTCTCAAAATTGGATCTGGCTATCTTAGAGGATAAATGGATTTTCCTCTGATGGCCTATGTGATAACCTGGCATTTTTCAAGGGAGAGTGCAACCATCCCTGAAATACTGGGTAATTTGGTCAAGTAGCTATATATTCTGAGAATTTTCTCAGCTTGCTTGGTGGAGACTGTCTAACTCTGCCTCCCAAGGGAATCTCGAGAGATTCCAAATTATCATTTTAGTAAAACTAAGTTAATGGTAAAGAAAGGACAACCAATTTTAGGGGATGGGCATGCTTATCCAATTTGTTGTTGCTATTCAGTTGTTCAGGCTGAACTCTTCATGACACCAATGGACATAGTATGCCAGGCTCTTCTATGTCCTATTATCTTTTGAAGTCTGTCTAAATTTGTGTTTTTTTGTTTCCATGACACTAGTTACCCATCTCAACCTCTGCTACTCCCTTTTTCTTTGATCCTCCCTCTTTCCCAACATCATGGTTTTTTCTAATAAATGTCAGTCATGTTCTCATTATGTGGCCAAAGTATTTAAGCTTCAGCTTCAGTATTTGACCTCCCACTGAAAAGCCTGAATTAATTTATATAAATATTGATTGACTTGATCTCCTCAAAAGTCTTCTCCAGCACCATAATTTGAAAGTCCAACTTTCCTTATAGTCCATCTCTCAGAGTTCATACATTGCTACTAGAAAGAGTATAGATTATACAGACCTTTGTAAGCCAGGTGATATTTCTCTGTTTAGTATGCTGTCCAGATTTTCCATAATTTTCCTTTCAAGGAGCAAGCATCTTTTAATTACATGGCTTCAAGTCATCATTTACAGTGATCTTTGAACCCCGGAATATAAAATCTGACACTGCTAACATTTCTTCCACCTTTATTTTCCAGGAAGTGAAGGGACCAGTTGCCAAGATTTTTTTTTTTTAATGTCAAGCTTCAAGCTAGCTTTTACCTTCTCTTCTTTCTCCCTCATCAAGAGATTTCTTTAGTCCTCTTCCATTTCTGCCATCAGAGTAGTATCCTTTTCAAATCTGAAATCGTTGATATTTCTTCCAGCAACTTAATTCTGATTTTGATTCATCCAGATTGGCATTTTTGCGTAGTATACTCTGCACATAAGTTAAATAAATAATGTGATAATGTGCACTCCTATCATGCTCCTTTCCCAGTCTTAAACCAATCAAGTTTTCTATGTTTGGAATACTTTCTAACTAAACTTGTTTTTCTTGCTTTTTGGTTCCACAGGAGACAAGTATGATCTGGTACTCCCATCTCTTTGAGGACATTTTTTTTTTATGATCCATGCAATCAAAGACTTTAGTATGGTCCTTGAAATATAAATAAATGTTTTTCTCTATCTTCCTTGCTTTCTCCATAATTCAACAAATGTTGGTAATTTGGTTTCTAGTTCCTCTGTCTCTTCAAAAGCTAGCCTATTTTTTGATAATTTCTGATTTATTTATTGTTGAAACTTGGCTTGCAGAATCTTAGGCATAACCTTTCTAGTGTGTGAAATGAGAGCAATTGTTTAGTAATTTGAACATTCCTTGGCATTGCCCTCCTTTTAGATGGGGGCATAAATTCATCTTTTTTCAATCTAGTGGCCATTGTTGAGTTTTTTAAATTTGCTGGCATATTGATTATAGCACTTTAGCAACATCATCCTTTTAGGATTTTAAATAACTTAGTTAGAATTTTATATCTCCATTAGACTTATTGTTAGTAATGATTCCTAAGGCCCATTTGGCTTCATTCTCCTGGTTGTCTGACTCTAGATTAGTAACCATACCATTGTGATTGGTAGTGTCAGTAATGATAAATTCTTTCTTGTATGATTCTTGTGTATATTCTTGCCACCTCTTCTTAATCTCTTTTGCTTCTGTTCAATCATTACTATTTTTGTTTTTCATCATGCCCATTTTTATATGAAACATTCCTTTGATTCCCTAATTTTCTTGAAGAGACCTCTTATTTTCCCCATTCTATTGTTTTCTTGTATTTCTTTGCATTGTTTATTTAACAAAATTGTTCTAAATCTTTCTATTCTTTGGGATTTTGCATTCATTTGGTCATATATTTACTTTTCTTCTTTCCCTTTCTTTTTCCTTCTTTCCTCAACTATTTGTAAAATGTCCTCACATAGTCATTTTGTTATTTTTGTACTTCTTTTTCTTTAGACTGTTTTTGTTGCTACCTCCTATTCCATATAATTAACCTCTGTCCCAGGTTCTTTAAACACTCCACTAGCTTATCTATTCACCACTTGTTTTCCCCTACTTTCTTCAATTTAAGTCTGAATTTTGCAATAAGAAGCTCCTGATTTGAGCCATGGTCAGCTTCAAGTCTTATTTTAACTAATTGCATAGAGCTCCTCCATTTTTGGCTGGGAAATATATAATTAATCTGATTTCTATATTAATCTTCTGGTAATGTCCATGTGTAGAGCTGCCTTTTAGATACTGGCTATGTGTTGGCTATAAATTACCTTTATTTTTTTTTAATCAGGGTTTTCAATTATTGTATTTGCTTTTCTAACTAAATGCCATGGCTAGTTTTTAACAAAATTTTTTTTTGCACGATTTTGAACTTCTCATTTTTCTCCCTCCTGCCCTTCCTTCACTCTTCCCTCTAATAGAGAGCAATCTTATATAGGCTAAACATGTATAACCATGATAAATGTTGATCCATGTTAGTTATATTGTGAGAGAAGAATCAAATCAGAATGGGGAAAAAACATTAGAGAGAAGAAAAACACCATAATACATAAGACAACTTTATTTTTTATTTTTTTGCAAGGCAAGTGGGGTTAAGTGGCTTGCCCAAGGCCACACAGCTAGGTAATTATTAAGTGTCTGAGACTAGATTTGAGCCCAGGTACTCCTGACTTCAGGGCCAGTGCTTTATCCACTACACCACCTAGCCGCCCCAATAAGACAACTTTTAAAAATTGAATATAGTGTGCAGTGGATAGAGCACCAGCCCTGAAATCAGGAGTACTTCAGTTCAAATCCGGCCTCAGCCACTTAATAATTACCTAGCTGTGTGGTCTTGGGCAAGCCACTTAACCCCATTGCCTTGCAAAAAAAAAAAATCTAAAAAAAAATTGAATATAGTAAGCTTTGGTTTACTTTTAAACTCCACAGTTCCGTCTCTGGATATGGATGGTATTTTCCATCACAAGTCTTTTAGAATTGTCTTTGAGTATTGTACTTCTGAAATTAATGAGTCCATAACAGTTGATCATCACCCCATGTTGTTAGTGTATATAATGTTCTTCTAGTTTTATTCATTTCACTCCACATGAATTCATGCAACTCTTTCTAGGCTTTTCTAAAATTCCATCCCTCATGATTTGTTATACAACAATAGTGTTCCATCACAAACACATTCATATATCTATATAGCTATCTCTATCTATCTATCTATCTATCTATCTATCTATCTATCTAATCTTCCACAGTTTGTTCAACTATTCCCCAATTGATGGGCCTCCTCTCCCCAATTGATGGGCCTCCTCTCATTTTTAATTCTTTGCCACTTCAGAAAGAGTTGCTATGAATATTTTGTACATGTGAAATTTTTACCATTTTTCTTGATCATTTCAACGATACAGACCCAGTAGTGGTATTGCACAGTGGGATGCACAGTTTTATTGCCCTTTGGGCATAATTTTCAATTTCAGCAAGTTATCTTGACCAAACTCTATTAATTTCTTTCCTGTTTCATTTTATACTCCAACATCAAACTACCTATTATTTTAATTATCTTTTGATTTTTTACTTTAGCATTCCAATTTCCTTTGATGGCTATGACATCTTTGGAGTATAATTACTAAAATATTTTGTAGGTCTTCATAGAACTGGTCAACTTTGGCTTCTTGGACATTGGTTACTGGAGAATAAACTTGTATTACTGTGGTGTTGAATGATTTGCCCTGGATTCATACAGATATCTTTTGATTATTTTTGAGATTACACCCCACCACTGCTTTTCTCACTCTGGTATTGACTATGAATTCTACTCTATTTCTTCTAATGGATTTTTGCCCACAGTGTTTATGAAGTGATCACCTCAATTAAATTCACCCATTCCCATCCATTTAGGTTCACTGACACCCACAATATTGATGTTCAATCTTTCATTTTATGTTTGACTACAAGTAACTTACCTTGGTTCATGGATCTTATATTCCAGAATCCTATGCAATATTTACACCATTGAACTTTCCTTTCATCACCAAATGCATTCACAAGCAACCTTCCTTTTGGCATTGATCCAGTCACTTCATTAGTTCTGAAGCTACTTCTCATACTTGTTGGATACCTTCCAACTTGAGGGGCTCATCTTCTTATATCATCTCTTTTATTATTTTAGTATTGTCTATGGGGTTTTCTTGGCAAAGACTTTGGAATTGTTTGTCATTTTCTTCTTCAGTGGATTACCTTTTGTCAAAATTCTCTGCTATAACCTGTATGTCTTAGGTAAATCTGCACAGAATAACTCATAGTTTCATTGAGCTACACAAGTTCCTTCACCATGACAAGGAAGTAATTTGGGTGGGTGGCATGGCAGGAGAGAAGAGTGCTTATCTAATGCTTTTCCCAATTTCTGTTTGCAATTTTCATTTATGAGAAAGTTCAGAATTATCTTCAAATAATGGCAAAAAAATATACAAAGGCCTAGGCTATGCTGTTCTATTGTTCATGCTTTCCCATTGACTAGGAAAAAAAGCACTTGGCAGAGAGCTCCAAATAGTAGACTAGGTCAAGGTCGGCTGTCTTGGCTGCCAGACCAGTATGGGAGCACAGGATTCTTGGAATGGTGTGTATGATTGAAGAACTGGTATCAATTCTTCAGTCATCAGAGATACAGAAGATTAACTTGTGATTTTGTCACTATGAGTTCTGTTGCTATTTACATATAGATTGTCTTCTGTCTCTTCTTTTGTTTATTGTATTTGGATTGACTAATGATTTGACTATATTGGTGTAACAAGTTCTAATGGCCCAGAGGATCATTTCATTGTCATTAACCTAAAGAATGTCACTGATGGACCTTGCTGTGAGGGCTATCTTTACCAAATCACTGCCTCGATCCCGAGTTAATGCCTTTGGATTAGGCTGGGTATGATAAGTTGCCCTCCTGTGATGTAATAGGTAAGTTTGTGACACCCTAGAAGTGGTCTTCTTTGGTCTAGGAGACATCCTCTCTAACATGCTGGGAAAAATGTAGGTGAAAATAATTCAGTCAAAAGGGATTCAGAGTCAGGTGGCCTGCATTCAAATTGCCTGAATCACTTCAACTTTCTGGACCTCAATTTTCTTATCTATAAAATGAGGTAGTTGACTTAGTGGACCCCTTACATCTTTTCCAATTCTAGATCTGTAATTTGATTATTTGATAATCTGTTTGACCCTGTATATGACTATTCAGTGAAAATGAAGGAATAAAAGCTATCCTTTGTTTAGTAATTCTTACTATTACCTAGACTGAAACTTAGGGGGGGGAAACTAACATACATACAATGGTTGAAGGTTTATAGAGACCTTAAATGAATTATTTTATTTTATTCTCATGACAGCCCTGGAGGGAAGGTATAAACACCCAATCCCTTCTCCTATTCTTCTTCTTCATGATCACAATAATGTTAAATGATTAGTTTGGTATCACCCAATCAGTATTTGTCAGAGTTGGGTTTGAACCTAGGTTGCCTCTCCTAACTCTCCTAATATTCAAACTCAAACTCTAAGACATGAGAGTTGATTGGGCATCCACTCTGCCATGATATAAGTTCATTTTAGGCTTGAAACACACTGCAGAATATAGATTATACAAGTTATCTCCCAGACCAGCCTCTTTCCAGTTTTAACAGTGTTATTAATCTGTTATCAATATTTATCTAGCACTCTAAAATTTGCAAAATACCTTACACACATGATTTCACTTCAGCCAAATAATAACTCTGAAGGGGTTACAATCACAGGTATGCTATTATGATTTCTGTCTGTCTTATGATATTCCTTTCCATGAGGAATTTCTTCTGCCAATTTCCCTGGGCACCTACTTCTGCAAGTTATTATCTTAGAAAGTTGCCCAGATCTGAGAGGTTAAGAGACTAGCCCAAGATCTTGCTTCAGTTTGTGACAAAAGGCAGGACTTGAAATTAGGTCATGCTTTAGAAACAATCTTTCCATGTATGATGCCATGCTGACTCATCACCATATGAAAACTGAGACTCAGGGAAGTCCAGAGCCTTGCTCTTTCTCACAGAACCAGTAAATGTCCCAGGCAGGATTGTTGGTACTCAGGTGTTCTTGTGCTGGGATGAAAATGGCTACGGGTGAGAAATGGACCACTGCTGACGAACCCAGAGCATATAAATCCCAGTCCAGTCCCCAGGGCAGCTGGAAGGTACAGTCCAGGTTTTCTCTCCTCTGCTACCCAAACAGACACATTGAAATCTTATGGCTGAGTGAAAAGGACTATTTTTACTCAGGGGAACTGAAGCTGTCCAAAATCAAAGGCCTCAGATTTCAGAGGTTCTTTATCAAAACAACTCACTGTTAAAATTATTCTTTTCTGGCACTCCTATTGAATGACATACCCTAGCTGAAACCTTCCATGCCAACCTGACCAATCACAGACTGAATCCCTGACCCACTTCAAGTCTGTCCCTTCTGGATATGAATCCTAATTCTCCAGTGAAAACAGTAATCAGCCTGAACCTACATGGATCTAACTCTGCTTTAACTGCAAAGCTTATATCTGCCTCAGAAGGGATGGTATGTTATTATTGGGTAATAATTTCTCAATAGAGAAATAAAATTCACAACTATTGAATAGTTAGAGAATAATTGAGTGTAGACTGCAGTAGACCAGACTGTGTAGCTTGCTGTATCTATCTATCATCTATCTATCTATCTATCATATCTATCTGTCTGTCTGTCTGTCTGTCTCTGTCTGTCTATCTGTCTGTCTATCTATCTATCTATCTATCTATCTATCTATCTATCTATCTATCTATCTATCTATCTGTAGAAGAGGTATAAATGTCTAGTTCCTCTAGAGGTGATGGGACAGGAGGCAGACGGACCAGCCTTGACAGGAAGCAAAGCTAATTGTTCTAGCCCTGAGAGTAAAAGCAAAAACTTTTGTGGAGGACTCAGGATGCAGGCACTAAACACTCTGGTTGGACCAAACCCTCCTGTCAGTTCTAAAAGGAGTGGGGTATTCAGTCTGTCAGAGAACATTGAAACTTCATTAATCTGGGTCACCAGACATGAGCATCATGGAGAGACTTGGGACTAGAATTATAGGACACTGGGAAAGCACTTTTGCCAACAGGGAGGCATAATACAGACTATTTTTTCCAGATAGAACCTTAGCCAAAGGGAGACAGGGCAATGGACTTCTCTGTAACAACTACACGGGCCAGCCGCAGAGGTGTACGTTGCAGATCCCTGGATGAGCTGAATCTTTACCGAGAATTGTAAGTGATATTAGGGAATGCCCTATGGGGACTTTGGAATGCTATTGCTTACCTGCCTGAATTAATACCTTTCACACATGGTTATTTTAAAATGTTTCACAAAACTTACAATTCAGTACATTATATTCCATGTCCTTGAAAGATGGTGTGCATGCATATGACCAAAGAATTGTAGAGGAAATAATGGAAGCCCATTAGAATGCCCTGTTCTAGATTTTCCTAAGGGTCTGAAGGTTCTTTTGGGGATGGGGTGGGGAGCTCAAGACAGGTATTATAGGAAAACTCTGAAAGGTAAAGGGGGGTATCTTTGAGTCAAGAGTTACAGAGTAATTAATGGAGACATTTTAGAATAACCTCAACATCATGGCATCACTAGGTGGGTAGAGAATCTGGAATGACAAACTAATCAGGAAAAGAAGGTATTCTGGTAGAAACAATCTTGTGACTTGTGAAAGAAAGGAGAAAGGAAGAGAGAGGGAGGAGAAGGGAAAAGCATTTATTAACTCTCATCTCTTTGCAAAAAACTGTGCTAAGCAATTTATAAATATTATTTTATTTGAACCTCACAAAACCCTTGGAGGTAAATCTATTACTATCCCCATTTTAGAGTGGAGGAAACTGAGGCAGACAAAGCCACATAACTTGCTAGTAAGTACTGGAAGACAGATCTGAATTTGAGTCTTCCTGACTCTAGGCCTAATGCTCTATCCATTATAGTACCTCTCTGGATAGAATTTTTTTTCAGGAAATGGGAGCAATCAGACTTATACTGTCTACTTGATAGAATCATTATGAGGAAAGCCCCTTTTATTTTGGACCTATTCCTTAATTCTCTTGGCATAGGAGATGCCTAATGAGAGATTCCTTGGAAAGATACAGATAAGCACTTGCTCTATAGCTTAAAGTTTTAGAAAATTTCCTAGGGACATTGTGGAATTAATTGGCTTACAAAGCTATATTCAATTCTTAAATTCAATTCACTTGCATGTCACAGCATCATATCTTTGCTATCAGGGTCCTCTTATAGAAGGAAGGACAAACAACCACAACCACAACATAGCCAGCATGTATCTTCCTTGAATTTAGGTTTAACTGACTCTGAGATCAGCACTCTATCCACTACACCATACTTCCTCTTTGCCTTAAGTAAACTAGAAGAATTTGGGGAAAACTTTCAATCTTATGCACTAAATACTCCTACTTTGACACCTTATCATGGCATGAATTGACTCTGTTCTCAAAGGGTGTCCCAGAAAACAATCAAGTCTGGCAGATTCTAAACTGGAAAAGCTCTGTATATGGTTCATGGCAACAGAATATGTCTTCTGTGCAAGGACCAGGCTAAGTGGATATATGCTTGCCATGAGATTTTGAATTCACTGACCATGAGAACCCTTGAAACAAATAATAGTAGATGAGATCCCTCAGTCTCATGTGGCCCCTTTCATCTGCAATGCCAGTGGGAGAAAAAGATACCAAAATGATCACATGGTCTTTCGGAACATGCAAAAAATCTAATTCAAATGTGAGATCTTTGTTCAATGACACAGTTGACATACTTTTGGAGGCACTAAGCTGCATACACATTGATTTTTGATAGAAATAGAATCAGAGGACACAATGGAATTGAAGCTGATGAAAGAGATGACTTACAAATTTTCCTCACAAAGGGGAAAAAAGAAATCGAGTGAGCTAGTTTCATTATACTTTCAATAAGAAATATTGTATCCAGGTTATTTATAATAGCATAATTCTAGAGCTATAAGGGAAATTTGAAAACAAAACAGATTACCTTTAATTTAATTGTGACCTGTGTACTAACATAGCTGCTCCAGATAAAGTAGTGATATTCATGGAGAATTTGATAAACTCCTCTGACCAAGACAACAAATGCACCAATACTTGTTGATCTCCATTTGAAGAGAGACAAAGGAAAAGAGAGAGAAGAATATTGTAAAATAGAATTCAGAATTAGGAACAAAAATACTTTAAGTAAAAACATATATTGGGGTGGCTAGATGGTGCAGTGGATAAAGCACTGGCCCTGGAGTCAGGAGTACCTGGGTTCAAATCCGGTCTCAGACACTTAATAATTACCTAGCTGTGTGACCTTGGGCAAGCCACTTAACCCCATTTGCCTTACAAAAACCTAAAAAAAAATATAGAACATGAAGAACCTAGAATATCTTTGCAGAAAAAACTGAAATTATCTATATAGTGGCAGAGAAAAAATACAAACATTTCAGAATCAACAATCTTCATGGAGTTGAGAACAAATATCAAAATTAAAAACATTTTAAAGGAAGGTATAAAGTGGAAGACAAAATACTTCTTGCACAGTTATAAGGACTTTAACCCAATTTATTCAGGGAAGTTATTTCTGGAAAATGGGAAATAATAAGGGTAAAGTCGTGGGCTTTAGTTGCTGGTGTTTCTAAGAGAAGTTAATGTTTATATATTCCTCATAATGAGTGGGGCAAAAGAGTTCAGAAAACAGTTGAATCTCTTTGAAAAACAAAAGGCACATGTCAGCTAAGGGCATCACGGGCTTAGAGAGTGAGCTTATTTGTAAATATTGTGGAGGAACAGCTAAACAACCAAAAATAGTGCAGAGGAAAAAGAGCACTAAAAGAAAGTTTGGTCTGAAATCTATTAAACCAGACTATCCTGAGAGCACTTTACAGATTAAAATGAAAGATGAAAAACAATTGGACACAGCATGGAACAAATTTAGTGATCTAAACTATTCTAGCATTTTTACAAGTGTCAAAGACAATAGTGCCTAAGACACTAGAAATATTAGTGTCATCATAAATAATTTAAGACCATTTATGTAGTCAATAGAGTATTGGATGAAGAGGCAGGAGGACTACAGATCAGTTTTCTTTCTATACTTACTACCTTTGAAATTATAGACAATGGTTTTAATGTAAATTTGCTGAGTTGCAGCTTCCTCCCTTGAGGGATGAGGGTCATAATAAACATAAACAGTACTTACTAAGTGCTGGCTATGTGTTAGGCAAGGAGAGATAAAGACCAAAGGAAATAATTCCTACCTCAAGGGCTTACATTCTGGCATGGGTTTGGGAAGAGGACTCTATGTGAATATAAATTATTAACAATATAATTTTATTAGGCTCAAATGAAATAATGTTGCAAACCTTAAACATTATATATGTATATATTATATATATGTGTGTGTGTGTGTGTGTATGGATGTGTGTATACACATATACATATATGTCAGCTATTGTTAAGAACAACTGAGACAATGTATGTTAAGATACTTTGCAAACTTTAAAGTGGAATTTATATATCAGCTACTATTAATAACTAGAATTGAACTCAAATAGTCTAATACTAGATGTGTGAGCTCCAGCAGGAAATGAAGATGATAATTAAGAGACAGAGTAGGGAAGAGCAGTTGGATCTGCTCAAAGCCCACAAAGGAGAAACCATCATTGGCGGTCACATTTTAAAATGCCTTTTGGAGTTTATTTTTAAACTTTTTGTATCTTTATGAACTTAAATATCAACAAATTTGAATGTTACCATGTACAAAAAAACCCCGGAGTGGAAAGATATGAAACCACGAATCTCTAATCTATATATGGATATATAAAGGATACATAAAATTGAATAATGGTAGTTCCAATACTGCCCTCCTTGTTAGAGTTCCTTTTTGAACCTCCTTCTGTTCTCATATGTGAATTTTAAAAAATTGTCCATTTATCATTTTAAAAAATTGATTTGTTGTTTAAATAATTTTGAGCCATACTTTTTTCTCATTATTATTCCTCTTGTTTATTATAATTTCCGATCTTTGCTCTGATGAGTCAGTGATCAAACTGATCCTAGATTGCCAACTTAGGGACAACTTTTCATGTCAATAATATATTTTACTGTTTGTTAAAATGTAGTTGATTTTATTGTGTTGTTCTTTAGTACTTTCCAAATTCAGTATATACAAATTCTTTTTTGAAAAAACATCTTCAAAATACAGAATTATAAGGTTTCTATGTAGCTTACTAGCTTTTGGCTATTTTAATTTCTTTCTCCAGAATAATAGTTTCCTAAAACTATATCTTATATTTTTCTGTCTTTTTCATTGAAGTTATCAAGCATCAGAATGTACATTAGCTTGAGTTGGAGGGTCTCTATTATTTTATCTTCAGCAACAGGTGTTGATGCTTAAGTTTCCATTCTTTACATAGTGGTTTGTTTTTAAGATACTTATTATGAATTTTGTAATAAGTGATGATAAAATGTCTCATGAAATATTATTGTGGTGTTGGAGTATATAATATATGTTTATAAATGTACACATACACATATATTAATTTTTAAAAATAATACCACCTTTTGGATACCTTTCTTTGCCTCTCCAAGAAGTTACAGAAACCACTATTCCATTAAACTGTAACTTCCTTCTTCTAGTTTCATTTTATGAGCCCTAGGTCCTGTTGTTCCCATCTTGCTTCCCAACCAAAAAATGGACTAACATCTATAATCTCTACACTGCCATATGTATGCCTCCTGGGTTGCCTGGGTCAGGACTTTTTCCTCCTAGTTCTCTCACCTCATTCTTTTTCTTTTTTGCTTTCTCTTACCTGTTGGAGATCAACTATCTAGTCTCAGAGGTCCTAGTGACTATAACCAAGAGAAATGAAAGAGTAGCTCTAGGTCTTGGGAGCTTACATCAGGTTATGTTTCAATTATTTCTTTAGGGGTTCAACTATCATAAACAATGGGGTAACAAGATGGCAGAGTAAGAATCCTAGCCACAGCATCAGTATGACCCAAGTTCAAATCCTATTTTAGAGATTCATTGGTTGTGAGCAAGTCTTATCTTCTCTCTCCCACTTGTGGCTCCATGTCACATATATTGAGATTATCTAGGTCTTGAGGGTTTGAATAAACTGTCCTCTTAATACAAATATTCAAAACCCTGATAGAGAGGAGTTTGCTGGTAAATGTTTGATAGTCAGTACTTCAGAAGAAAAATGTATTCATCACATGCTTTAAAATTTAATCTGCATTTTAACATCACTTTTTAAAGTCTAAACAATTCACAAAACAATAAATCAAATTCTGATTTGTAACTGAGATATAAATGCTCACACTGAAAATGTACCAATCTGTAGCCTTTGTGAATAGGCTCCAGTACACATCGCTCACCAGGTTAAAAACAATCCCCAAGGAGTTTAAAATGTAGTTTTTGTTGTTTTTAATCATATCATATTCATTTTGACCCCATTTGGGGTTTTCTTAGGCAATTTGTTTTATAAATAAGGAAGCTAAGGCAAACAGGGTTAAGTTGCCTGGAGAGACACAACCAGTAAGATTCTGATGGAGTTGAACCATCAAAATGAGTCTTATATCACTTATTTATTCATTAAAAAAAAGTAGTTCACAGAAAGATAAAAATGCATAAAAGTCACTAGCAATATTTTTTTAAGCAAAGTACAAGAAAGTTGTCTGGAATTCCAAGAACTCTAAATATCCTAGACTGGATTTAAATCTTTCTTTTTCAAAGGGCCTAAGCTGTGTCCTAAATCATCTACCTGGGGGGGGGGCAAAGTTAACTCAAACTTCCCCAGGTCAACTCCAGAGTTTTTTCCATGGTAAATATCTCTCCCCTCCCATAGCTTCCCACATCTGGGGTCGTGGTAATGTGAAACATTAACCAACAATTCAGTACTTTCATTGCTTTGTGTACCATAACACTATCGAATCCCACTTCCTCATTTGTAAGATGGAGATAATAGTAGCATCTAGCTAACAGGGGTTTTTGTGAGAAACAAATGAGATGTAACGTAATTTACAATCCTCAAAGTGCTATACAAATATTAGTTATTTATTATTATTGTTATTATTATCATATAGGATAAAATGGTTTATAAAATACATCTCATGAGTATCAAATCAGGATTGAAGCTTAAAGAGAATATATGGTCAATTTCCTCAGAACTGTCCTTGAACAGCATTTAGTCACACTCAACAAGAACTCGGAAAATGAACTCTTCATGTAAATGAACCAAGATCAACACGCCCCCAGCGTGCACACACACACACACACACACACACACAGACACACCACAGAAGAAAAAAGTAAAAAGTCTCTATTTGCTGGTAGAGGGGAGGAAAATAAAGGAGCTTCTTTCCAGCAAAACCAGTTGGCAAAAAGGCTCAATTATCATTTGCTCCCTTTAGACTTGCTTGGTGAGCCAATTCAACTCTATGCTGTCCTCTTGAGTTCCTAATGCCCTCATCATACCGTGGATGACACCTAGTCAAGTCTTAGTCTGAGCTCACTACCACCATATTCTATCTTCACCCTTGTTGAATGAAAGTGGAGAAATTCAAGCACCTTTCCTGAATGGGTAGTCTATAAATTTGTTACGTAAACTAAACTAATTCCTGCTCTACTTCTCTGATTAACTTGCTATTCTGCTTTCCTATTCACATCACTGGTCCTTCCAAATATTTTTGTTCATCCTCAAACCTTTCATGACTCTCTCTCCCATCACCTTGTCAGTTGAGAACCTTGCCTCATATTTTACTGAATAAAAATTAAGATAATTAATTCACTGCTAATTTTGCATCACTCAGATGACTTTGGCACTATCTCTTCCAAAATCGTGTCTTGCATTAAAAAGTGATCTTTCTCCTTACCAAGAAAAATATTTTTATTTGCATGAGTAATCTTATTATACCTAGTCTTTTCCAGCAGATTGTCTTCCCTATCATACTCACTCTTAGACTTATCTTCAATCTCTCCCTGTTTATTGACTGTTTGTCTCTTGCCTATAGACATGTCTCTCTCCCCCAAACAAAAAAAAATATCCTGGATCCATCCAACTCTGATAATTATTATTTTATATCTTTCCTGCCTTTTTGTTTTTAAACTCTTTGGGGAGACTTTCTACAACACAGTCTTCCACTTCCTCTCTTCTTATACTCTTCTTAATTTGGCTTCCAATTTTTTCATCTAGCTAAGACTTGCTTTATGCAAAATTACTAATGATCTTTTTAATGGTCAAATCTGATGGTCTTCTTAATCCTTAGCCTTCTTTACCTTTCTGCAGTTTTCCACACGTTCAATCATTCTCTTCTCCTTAATACACTATTCTCTCTAAATTTTAAGGACAATACCCTCTCCTATTCTCTTTCTACCTCTCTGCCCACTCCTTGGTCCTCTTTTCTACATCCAGAGAATGTCTGCTCACCATGAGTATCCTAAGGGGTTCTATCCCATGCTTCTTCTCATCTCTCTAAATATTATTTCACTTGATGAACTCATCAACTTCTATGGAATCAATTGACATCTCTATTTTTGTTTTTGTTTTTGCAAGGCAATGGGGTTAAATGACTTGCCCAAGGTCACACAACTAGGTATTTATTAAGTATTGGAGGTAGGATTTGAATACAGGTCTCCTGACTCCAGAGCCAGTGCCCTATCCATTGCAGCATGTAACTGCCCCTTTACAGGTCTATTAAGATGATTTTTTCAAATCTGCTTATTTGATCCTAAACTTTCTGTTCATCTCGTCTCACATCTTCAACTGTCTATTAGATTGAATATACTATAAATATCTTAAATTCTGCATATCTAAAACTGAACTCAGAGAGGGCACCACCATCCTCTCAGTGCCCCAGACTTAGAGCCTAGGTTATCCTTGATTCTTTACTATCTCTCACCCCCTCCCCCTGTATATCCAGTCTGTTACCAAGTCCTGCTGATCTCATCATTGTAGCATCTCTAAACTATAGTCCCTTCTCTCCTTTGATGCTGTCACCACCATGTTGCAAGCCTTCAACATATATATATATATATGTGTGTGTGTGTGTGTGTGTGTGTGTGTGTGTGTGTGTGTGTGTGTATCCATTCCCGATTGAGTATGTAAATTATTCTTTCCATTTCTATTTTACCCTCTACTTCTAGGACATCACAGCAGTTTTTCTTGATAATTTCTAGAAAGATAATGTCTAGGCTTCTTTCTATTTTTGATCATGGCTTTCAGGTAGTCCAATAATTTTTAAATTATTTCTCCTGGATCTATTTTCTGGGTCAGTTGTTTTTTCAATGAGGAAAATCACATTTTCTTCTAGTTTTTCATTCTTTTGGTTTGGTTTACAGTTTCTTAATTTCTCACAAAGTCATCAGCTTCCCTTTGCTATATTCCATATTTTAAGGAATTATTTTCTTCAGTGAACTTTTGTATCTCCTTTTATATTTGGTCAATTCTGCTTTTTTTAAAGTATTCTTCTCCTTATTGGCTTTTTTTGGATCAATTTTTCCATTTGGCACAGTGGTTTTTAATGTTATTTTCTTCAGTATTTTTGAGTGTGCTGCCTTCACTAAATAAACTGCTTACTTGATTTTCATGATTTCCCTCATCACTCTCATTTCCTCTTCCCAATTTTTCCTCTACTTCCCTTACTTGATGTTCAAGTAAGGGAGCTCTTCCATGACTTGAGATTAATTAATATTTTTCTTGGAGGCTTCGAATGTAGAAACTTTGACTTTGTTATCTTTGTCTGAGGGTATATTTTGTCCTTCCTTATCACCATAGTAACTATCTATGGGCAGATTATTTATTTCTGTTGTTTTCTCATTTTCCCAACTATGACTTGATTTTAACTCTTTAACTCTGCTTCCAGAGTGGAGAGTGTATTGTCCCAAGCATTTGGGATTTTGGGCAGCTTTTTTTCAGACACTTCTTGGGATCTGCAAGTTTTCAACTCTTCCAAGTTCTTTTGATCTAAGGAGAGGTTTTTTACCACTCTCCAGGCCTGTGCTCTGGGCTCTGGGGGACCACAAGTACTTCTTTCTGCCCTGGAACTGTGAGGAGGATTGCTCCTCAGCTGTGGCAGTTAGCTCTGTAATGTTTCCATTCCTTTTCCTAGGACTAGGACCCAAGACTGGGACCCAAGACTGGGACCCAGATCTGGGTATGGGTAAATCAGCAGAGTCCTGCCTCAGTGAGAGCAAAGAGACCCTTTAATCTCCTTCTGACCCTCTTACCATTCATTGCCTGAGACCTCTGGAAACAGCTACCACTGCTGATTCAGTGGCTCCTGAGACCCTGATAGACTGGGGTCTGGTCTGTGCTGCTGAGGCTTGCACTGGACTTTGCTCCACTCTCACCTGATACAGCAAACTTTTCTTGCTGACCTTCCAAATTGCCCTTGGCAATCTCTGGACTGAAAGTTCTGGAAACTGCCACAGCGGCCACTGATCTAATTGCCCTGAAGTTTGTTTCTGGATGTCTGAGACCAGTTCACTCTCGTTCGGCATCACCCCACCCCATCGTCCCAGTCCCCACTGCTTTGCATTTCTCTTTCACCCTGGTGCAGCAGATCCTTCCCCAGTTCTTCCAAGATGTCTTGGACTGGAAAATTGCTTCACTCAGACTTTTTGTGGGTTCTGCACACTCTAGAATTTTTCAGGGTCATTATTTAAAGGTATTTCAAATGGTTTGTGGGAGAGCTCAGACTAATCCTTACTTTTATTCTGACATCTTGGCTACCTGCCTCTTCAGCCACTTTTGATCCCAAATGACCCCATAAAGGGATCTATCACATTACTTACTTTTTAAAAGATTAATTTATAATTGATTTATTTTTAAAAATTCATTTAAAAAAATGAGTTTCAACTTTTCTTCCTCCTTTCAGTCCTACCCCCATGCATGGAGAAGGCAAGCATTATCATCTCAATTATATATGTAAAGTCATGCAAAATATAAGTCCACATTGGCCAAGTTGCAAAAAAAAAATAAGAAAATTCTGAATCTTAAATTAAATTTTCATCTGTTTTCTCTGTGGAGGTAGATAGAAATTTTCATGAGTCCTTCAGAGTTGTCTTGGATCTTAGTATTAATCAGAGTAGCTAAGTCTTTTTCAGTTGATTATCATTACAATATTGTTATTATTGTATATAATGTTCTTTTGATTTTCCTCACTTCAATTTACATCAGTTCATATAAGGTTTCTCACATGTTTTGCTGAAATAATCTCATTTTCTACTTCTTATAACTACAATATACCATAGCTTGTTTAGCCATTTCTCAATTGATTAACATTATTAAATTACTTAATAATCTGGTGTTTGGGACTATAGCTTATAGCAAGAAGTCAAAATTGATACAATTCAGCCGCAATAGCAACATGTTCACTCAATGATCACTGATCAAGAATCTCATGTTCAGAGTATCAATTGAAAAATTAAAATTTGTTGATAATCTAAAGACTGTTTCTTATTGTTCTGTGTTTCCATTGTCATTTTCTTTGTTGCATGGGCCATCATGGCCAAAAATTCCATATGTAAATGATCCATCCCTAGTTGGCCAACTTATTGATGATATACTTCCTTTTGTTTATATAGGCTTGTGCTCAGAAAATAAACCCAGTATAATCCTGGTTCCTTACTCCAAGATTTACTAGAGTGGTAGAACTTGTCAGAACTTATGCTTTACTGGCACAGCTTTCAAACTCCAGGTTACTTCCTCACCATATTGGGGCATCAGAGTAAGAATTTATGTGGGTCAAATAAAATGACATCAGCACTGATCAGTTTAATTCAGAAACTAAAATATTGTATATAAAAGGTTACAAAAATTTAGAAACCATCAAATCAACTTAGAAAATGCCTTAAGTTGCAAAAATTTAACTTATTTGAGAAACAGAGATGGTTGCCAAAGACAACACTGAATTAGAATATAAACTTGTACGTAAAATCTCAAAAAAAAATGAAAACTAATTATGAGTAGTATTATCTCATAAAGCAGAGAGAAGTAGTAGAGACTAAAACAGTTAAAACTAAGCTTGGCAAGATATCAACAAAAGAACTTAAAAGAAGTGTCATACAGAGGGCAATGGAAAAATTATAGGAGCAATCATGCTGAAAAATTTAACTAACAAAAAATTCTGAAAAGGACCAGTAGCAAGAGGTATCATTAAGACAAGATGAAGAGTGAGAGATGACATGGGAACATTGTTAGAGTATTCTTTCAATTCTATCATCTTTGTGGCTATAGAAGAAATTCAGAAAAACTCCAACATGTTGGGGAGTATCCCTTATCAGGGAATGTGGATAAAAGTCACATATGATGACCAGGCATGGATACACTGTAATTCACATTGTTGGATTAGGTCCCCAAATTGAGTATTTGATTGAATATTTGCTTTGAAACTTTGTGGTCCATTACTATAACTATTTATAACTACTCTGAGTCATAATTTATTCCATCCCCATCTCTAAATAAAAGCCCTCCTTTGTTAAAAAAAAAAAAGTAAATGTAGTCAAGCAAACCAATCCCATGCATTGGTCATACTTGTGAATGTATTTCTCATTCAGCATTTCTACTCCATCATTTCTCTTCTGGACTCAAGATTAGTTACTCTCTGATGAGAGTTCTTAATTTTTTGGAATATTTCTTTTACAATGCTTTAGTCACTTTATGCTGTTTTGGTTCTACTTTCTTCACTCTGCATCAGTTCATATAAGACCAGATGGTTTGATAAATGAATTTTACCAAATACTTAAAGGACACTTAATTGCAATATTAAAGAAGCTAGATTTATGTATTATAGAAAATAGACATAAAAAGTAATTTCAAATTTCTTTTATCATATGTTGCGGATACCTAAATCAGGGAGAGCAAAAAAAGAAAGAAAACTATAGACAGACTTCCCTAATGAATATTGATACAAAAATGTTAAAGAAAATACTAGGAGAAACTACAGTAATAAATCACAAAGATCATATATTATAACCAGATGGAATTTATACCAGGTTGTATTAATATTAGGAAAACTATCAGCATAGCTTGCTATTTCAATAACAAAACACTGTAAATCATATAATCATCTCAAAAGTTACTGAAAATGCTTTTCACAAAATACAATATTCATTACTATTAGACATAATAAAAAGCACAGGAATAAATGGAGATTTCCTTAAAATGATATTGTCTAAAATCATCAACAAGCATTATCTATAACAAAGATAAGCTAGAATCCTTCTCAATAAAATTAAATAAAGCAAGAATTCCATTATCACCACTTCTATATAATATTATACTAGAAATTTTAGCTTTTATAATAAGAGAAGAAAAAATTAAAGGAATTAGAATAGACAATTAGAAACTAAAATTATCACTTTTTTACAGATGATAAGGTACTGTACTTGGAAATCCTAGAGAATCAACTAAAAGCATAGTTGAAATAATTAAGGACTTCAGTAGAGTTGCAGGCTATAAAGTAAATCCCCACAAATCATCAGCATTTCTATAACTTACCAATGAAGTCCAGGAGGAAGGATAGAAAGAGAAATTTCATTTATAATGACTGAAGACAATATAAAATGTTTGAGAGTCTACCTGCCAAGACAAACTCAGGAACTATATGAATACAATTAGCACTTAACACAAAGTCAGATCTAAACAATTGGGAAAATATTAATTGCTCGTGAATATGCTGGGTTAATATAATAAAAATGAAATCATATTTAAATAAATCCACTTAATCAGTGTTCATCAGATTCTGAAGAGTTGTTTGTGTGTGGGGGGGTGGGGGGGCATTAACACTTTTAAAAATCTGTTAATTATTAAAAAAGTGTAATGAGGTGACCAAAACATAACTCTTCAGAAGCAAGTTTTCTATTGTAAAATAGGGTTATTTGGGAGTCAATGATCAATTTGAGGTGGTGCCCATTAGTCACTGCCAAACAATGATTCATGAACTAAGATCTCATCAGATTGATTGGGGAACTTTTCAAGCTGTTTAATCACTCTCCTAATCACTCATCTTGCACAAATATATGACTCATTAGAGCATTAGGGAGATGTAAGGGCTTAAGTTTTCTCCTAAGCATGTTCAGACCATTCAAAATTCTTTATTGGGTAAAATCACAGTGAAAATAACTTTGGGGATTTACCAAAGCAATATTGCAAGTGAGGCACAAAAGAGGATGACATGTTATTGAAAATAGATTCATCAGTGGAGAATGCTCTGGGAACTCTCTGAAATGGAAAAGGCTTTTCCTACAGATGAGATTTTCCCATTGTTTCTGTCTTTGGATAAACACTAGTACTATATACATCAAGATCTGACACACAAAGGACCCCCTTAATGAAATCCCCTTAATGAAATGCACAGGGTCAAAAAAGTAGCCATCCTCAAAGGGGAAAAACAAATGAATGAAGAATGAATATTGTCCTGGATATGATATGAAATTGAATGGCAGCTCATTGAATTAGCCTATCAATACTTATATAGTGGATAGGTTGTGTAGATAGATAATGAAGGGAATTAAATATCAGGAACAGATTGGGATGGATAAATTGGAAAATTGAAAATTTTTCAATTATCTCAAACTACTGTTTAATGTAGAATTGGATATTTTGTATTCTCCTGGTGATGAGAAATGACATATTTTATAGGAGACTTTTCTTGGGCATCTCAGCTACTAGGGTCTTCCCCTCTAAGGTTACATTCCATTTTCTTCATATTTTACATGGATGTGTTTTTGTATATTGCCTTCCTCCATTAGAATTTATGTTTTGTACAGACAGAAACTGTCTGCCTTTCTTTTTATCCCCTGTGCTCAGAATAGAGCCTAGGGCTTGGGGATCAATTGGTTTGTAATACAATATGGTTTAGCATCAATGAATAAGGACTATTTTCACTTTCAAAGAATAAAAATTGTAAGTGAACTTAATGACAATGAACTGAATAATGGGTGTAAACAGACTTCTTGACCTAAAATGAGTAAGCAATGTGATAAAACTATCTAATGTAATGTTTAGCTAGTGATATTATTAATGATAACTTTCATAAAACAAATGGTAACTAACATCATCAAGAAACTGTTAACAGAAAGGAATTGATTGAGAATAAGGTGATTAGCTGGAGGATGACACTGATGTCTACAAAATACTAATATTCATTACTGGATGGGGCTTAAAGGAAAGGCATTAGGTAGATCAAATGTAGGGAATTTAGAAAATGAGTTCAGGAAGAAGCAGGTAGAGATCATGCATCCTTTAAAATATTGTTTTCAGTGTAATTCTAAAGTATTTCAAGCCTGTCATATTCTCACTGATTACTTAGCTTTTCACTGGGGAGCTATTTGGCACTTGCAAGCACCATTGCTAATATGGATAAAATGATCAGTCAGTCAACAAGTCTATGACATTACATGTCAATGTATAATGGAATTTGAGGGTTAGAAGGGACCTCCCAGAATGTCAAGGAACTCAGTAGCTATTCAGTCAAAATCACAGGCAAAAGCAATCCTCACTGTGACATGTGTGATAAGTAGCTGTTGAGATTATGATTGAAGACCCTCAAGGAAGATAAACTCGCTACCTCTTGAGGCGGATCATTTCAATTTTGGACAGCTCTCACTTTTAGGAAGTGATATTATTGTTGTCTTTAATCACTAGACTAAATTGACTTCTTTTCAACTTTTTCTTGTTGTGCCTAGTGCTGGACTCTTAGACCATACAGAATAAGCAGATTCCCTCTTTGACACGCTATCCTTCTTAAGTCATCTCTTCTGTAGGCTAAAATCCCGTGTTGATTTAAGCAATCCTTATAAGACATAGACTTGTGGCCCTCCTCCCTGCCTTCCTCTGGACAATGGTCTCCAGATGATAATATGCTTTTTAAGTGGTGATGTTCAGAATTAAGCACAGAATACCAGATAAGAAGTGACAAGGGTAGGGTACATTGGGACTGTCACCTCCATATTCCTGAAAGTCACGGCTCTCTTTCCAAATCCCAAATTTCATTTTAATTACCACATACCTGACTCATAGTGAGTTTAGAGTCTCCTAATCTTCCAGAGCTCCAGATCTACTGTGGCTTAACTTTACCTCCTTCAAATTGTTCTACTTACATTGATTTCTTTAGCACCCAAGTGTATGAGTTTTATTTATCTCTGTGGAATTTCAATATACTAGATTCATCCCAGTTCTCTAACCTGTGAAGACTCTTTTGGATCCTAAATCTGTTATTTACTGTTTCATTATCCCTTCAGCTTTGTGCCATCTGGAAATTTGATGATCATGTCATTTATGCCTTTTTCAAAGAGACTGTTAAAAATGTTACACCACACAAGACTAGGGTCCTCAGAAATGATTTAGTTGAATAAATTCCTGAAGCATGAATCATCATGAAGCATCCATTGATCTCACTGTCCTCACTTTATCACCTTGAATTTCCACCTCTAATGTTTACTAACTGAATTTTGGCAAGTAATTGATCCATTCTGAACCTCATGTGTAAAATGGGGTTATTACTGCCTATAATACTTATCTAACAGGGTTATTAAGAAACTTAAATGAATCAATATGTGAATGTCAATTCATAATTTCTGAGCCTCAGTTTCTTCATATGTAAAATAAGGAATTCTAATAGTATAAGCTACTAATTGGGGTTGTGAGGATCAAATGAAATAATTTAAAGCATTTTGCAAACCATAAAGTAAGTGTGAATTCTTGATTATTATAAAAACACTATATAAAGTAAATTATTATTATCAGGTTGCTTTAGACAAAAGTAATAGTTACTGCTTTAAATACTTTTTAAAGATTTCTCTCTAGATCATAAATTCTGTACTTTGGAGCTTCTCTGATTATAGCATCTAAGGTTCTGCCCAGCTTAAAGACTGGAAAGGTTTTTAGGGAGATCCATTTGCTTTATCCTCTTAGAAATGAGAATGAGAATGAGAAAATAGGCAAGGCTAATAATCCCTGGCATTTATATGCCACAGCACCAGAGTCACTTTGTTCCTAAATTTCAATATCTGAACCTGTTCCCTCCTATCCTTCTCCCCAACCCCCTAGCAAGGACTTTACTGGTTTTTTTTTTTTTTTTGAAAAATAACATGTGTTCTAATGGTTGTTGCAAAGACCGACATTCTCTGAAAGGCTAATAACTAGTTTGGCAGACTGCACAGTGTTAGGAATTGATTCAAGTTAATGAAAATGCTTTAACTTCACTGACTGTTTGAAATATCTTCAGTGAGCAGCTTGAGGCTGAATGTGCTTGGAAAGCCGACTATATTAAAGTCATTTGATCTCTGTAGGCTGTCCCCAGAATGGACATAACATTCAACAGCTAATAAAACCATGCCAAATCCATTCAGATTGGCAATGCCTTTGTGGAGATCTGGTCTCCCAAACTGGCCGATTATTTATGCCCTTCATAAGGGCACAGTTGAATATGAATAGATGAACATAGGCATCTGTAAATTTTCAGAGCTTTACTAGTATTCCATATTTTTGTTTATGAGGAGCCAAGACACATTTCTTTCTCCCCTACCCCAATATAGTTTCTTTTTCCTTTTAGCCCTGCTAAATAATTCATCCCCTTAAGGCCAACCTACTGAAAATGAACCTCTTGGAGTTTAGAATGTCTCTCAAATAGTCCAGTAGATTCTGGTAAAGCTTGTGCTCTACTGTGTATATATAAATTTTGAGAAGTTAAGGTTTTAAAGAATGGTTCATGGGGGAAGTAATCAGCAGCATATTTCTTGAATAGAGTTTTATAGAAGTGGACATATTCTGAGAACACCATGTAAGAGAGAGGCAGTCTGAAGGCCACATCTTTTTCTATGAAATAATATATGAACCTTTTGTAATATGTAGATCTTAATTGGAAAAATAATGGATAAAACATGAGAAAAGTAATGAGTGAACATGGGAAAATATAGAATGAGAAGAGATGGATGGATAATTATATGCTTCAATGGACTGAGAGTATCTTTAAAGAAATCATGAATCCAGTGAAGAACTAGGATTGAAATATTTCATATGGTATGGCAGATATACTTTTTATATTACTCAGAGAAGTGAATATAAATCCCATTTTCATCTCAAATAACAAAGAAGAAGACTTCTAATTCATCTCAAAAACATCAGGAAACACTCTTTGCCGATATTCCTAAGTGGTTTGGAGCTAACCCTTGATGTGTGGGAAAAGGTTTCAGAAAATAAAGTACTTGTAAGAATATATGAGAAGGGGAATTATACATGTAAGAAAAAGGAATGAATTGAATGAGGAGTTATCCTAAAAAGGGTGAATTAGGATAAGACTATATCTTGCAAATTAGATAAAATACAGAGTAGTTACAAAGAAGTATCTGTAATAGTTGAGTTATTCAGTTCATAGGAGATTAAAATACAAGAAAGTAGCCAGGAGCAAATTCAATATTTCAGTTATATCAAAACTACCTAAAGTTTAGGCAACAAACAAGAAGAATTAGACATCCTAGAGGATGAAGACAAAAATTGACATCATAGGTATCATGAAGACATGGTGGAATGAGGCCAGCAATTGAACCCTGATTCTGGAAAGGTCTAACTTATTCAAAAGAAACAGAATGGCAAAGAGGAGTATTTCCAATTACATGGAAAAATAATTTTTGTTTCAGTCCCAAATTCTCTCCCTCCCTTTCCCCTCTATGAGAAGAACAATTTGAAATAGGTTATACTTGTGAAACCATGTAAAACATATTTGCATAGTAGCCATGTTAAAAAATAGGTAGAAAAAATAAAGTAAAATAGTTATGTTTCTGCATTCAGACTCCATCAGTTCTTCCTCTGGGGGTGAAGAGCATTTTTTTTCATAAGTCCTTCAGAATTATCTTGGATCATTTTATTGCTTGGGATAACTGAATCATTCAGAATTGATAATCATACAATATTGCTGTTGACTGTGATCTCCTGGTTCCATTCACTTATCTTTGCATCAGTTCATGTCTTTCCAGTCAGTTTTTTCTGAAAGCAACTTTATCATTTCTTAGAGTGCAATAATATTACATCATAATCATATACTTTAATGTCCAACCATTCCCAAATTGATGAGAAAACTCTCAATTTCCAATTTTTTGCTGCTGTAAGAAGAGCTGCTATAAATAATCCTGTACAAATAGGTGCTTTTTCTCTTTTTTAAAATTCCTTTGGGATACAGATCTAGTGGTGATATTGTCCTGTCAAAGATTATGCACAATTTTATAGCCCTTAGAACATAGTTCCAAATTGCTCTCCAGAATGCTTAGATCAGTTCACAAGTCCATCCATAATGCTTTAGTATCCCAATTTTTCTATATCTCCTCTAATATTTGTTATTTTTCTTTTTTTGTCATATTTGCCAACTTGATAGGTATGAGGTGCCTCAGAATTGTTTTAATTTGCATTTCTCTCATCAATAGCTATTAAGAGCATTTTTTGTGACTATAGATTTTATTTTTTTATCTGAAAACTGCCTATTCATAACCTCTGATCATTTATCAACTGAAAAATGACTTGTATTTTGAGAAATTTGACTTAGTTTTCTATATTTGAGAAATGTTGCATTTATCAAAAAAATTTACTGTAAAAAATTTTTCCCACTTATGATAACTCCCTGTGTATTTCCCTCCATCTAGTTTTTCCATTGCTTCTCTCTCATGTCTCTCTGTCTGTCTCTGTCTCTGTCTCTGTCTCTGTCTCTGTCTCTCTCTCTCTCTCTCTCTCTCTCTCTCTCTCTCTCTCTCATTTCACCCTGTCCCTCCTCAAAAGTGTCTAGTTTCTGAGCACTATCTCCCTGAATCCCCTCTTCCTTGTATTGGTCCTTATTCACATACCTCATTCTACTTCTCCATAGCTTCAGATAGATTTCTAAATCCAACTGTGTGTGCATGGTTTTCCCTCTTTTAGCCAATGAAGGTAAGGTTCAAGCTTGCCCACCATCTCAGCCTTCATATGCTTTCATTCATACCTCTTTTGAGTGAAATAATTTACCCTATTTTGCCTCTACCTTCCCTTTTCTCCTACTACATCCCTCTTTCTTACTCCTTGATTTCATTCCATCATAACCAACTCCTACCCATGCCCTCTATGTATGTTCCTTCCAACTATCCAAATAATGATAAAGATTTTAGGAGTTACAATATCATCTTTCCAAGTAGAAATGTAAAGTTTAGCTTTATTAAATCTCTTATTATTTCTCTTTCTTAGGTAGCATTACATTTTAAGGAGCTAGCTATTCTCAGTGAAGTGAGGAAATCCAGGAACCAGATGGGAAAAGTATGAGAGAGACTATTTGGGTGAAGGATGGAGAAGCAGAAGAGATTTTGTCATCATAGCATGTTACAGAATGCCTGAACAGAAAGATGAAATATAAATAGATGACAAGTTTGGAACAGAACATGATGTAATTGTGACGGGAAACTTTAATTGTCCAAATATCTTCTGTAACATCATTTCTGCCTAAGTAAGAGCAGCTGAGAATTTCTTGTCTTGTCTTAATGATAATTTTATTCTTCATAATATGGAGGAACCAAAAAGAGAAAATTCAATTTTGAATCTGATTCCCACTAATAGAGAAGGACTGGTTGTTGGAAAGGATATAATGTGAATCCTGGAAGAATAGTGACTATACTCTCCTATAATTTGTGATTGAGAAGGAGGAGAAAATCTGGTACACTGCAGATTTTAGAAAAGCAAATTTACATTGATTCAGAGGAAATACAGATAGGTCCCCATTGACTAAAATACTATAGGAAGAGTTAGGTCAGGAAGAATTAGAGATGGGAGAATCAAAGAAATGATAAGTTTTTTTTTTCCAAGGATGGATGCAGGGGTGTGCTAAAGTTGGATCATACCAACCTTCTTAGAGCCAATGGTTGAATTTTTACAATGGCTTTTACAACTTCAGAAACTGGAAAATGTTATAAATCAGGACTTCTTGTATTCTTTTGTTGATTATCTAGACTTAAGAATATGATGGAGAAAATGTTAATAATGCAAATTAAATTTAAAAAGTGTATTTCGTATGCTTTTATTTTTAAGAACTGGCTGTTAAACATTTATCAGCACACCCGTGGGTGGATGGTATGGCAATAACTTACAAAAGAGAGTAGGAAGAGCTGCTCAATTATTATTTTCTTCTGCTTTCTTTGCCAAGGTTAATAACTTTTGCTTTGGAAATTGCACAACAAAAATGATTTAATAAGAAGATTCATCTAGCTGTTTTTGATGAAGTCAAGGCTTTGGTCTAGAAGATGAACTACTCCTTGAGGCACTAAAAGCAATGACATGTGACTGCTGAGTCACTATCTGTGATATTTTAAAGGTGATGGAAAATGGGTGACATAGCACACAATTTAAGAAGGGCATATGTCTTGATTTTTAAAATAGGGGTGAAAATAGAGTCTGCAAGCTGTAGGCCAGTGGGGTTGACTTCAATTTTTCAGAAAACACAGGACTAATTTTTAAAGAGATTATTAGTGAACATTAAGAAAGGAAAACAACAATCATGAAGAATCAGTATGGCTTCAACAAGAACAAGTCACTTGAATTAATCTCATTTTTTGGACAGAGTTTCTAAGTGAACTCATAAAGGAAAAGGTTCTTACTAGTTGGGGAACCCTGGGCAAGGCATTAACTCTACCTCAGTTTCTTCATCTGTAAAATAAGTTGGAGGAGGGAATGGCAAACTACGTCAGTATCTTTGCCAAGAAAAAATAGAAATGAAGTCAAAAATGAATCAGATACAACTGAATTAGCTAGCTAGGGATGCAGTGAGCTTGGAATCAGGATGACTCATCTCATGAGTTCCAATCCAGTCTTAAGCACTTACTATTTGTGACCACAGGCAAATTACTTAACCTGTTTGCCTCAGTTTCACATCTATTAAATAAGTTGGAGAAGAAAATGACAAACCATTCCAGTATCTTTGCCAAGAAAACCTCGAATAAATGGGGTCTTGACAAGTTGGCCTTGACTGAATGACAAATGGCACCTCTCTCATCTTCCATGATCTTTTAAATCTCACTGATGGGGGTTGAGCAATCAGATCTGAAGTGTGTGCTTCTGAATAATGGGATTCCAATTTTATCCCATGATCAGAGAGAAATATAAGAGTGAGAATTCATTAGAAATACCAATTTACAGTATATGCATGATGAATGTGTAATGATTTGAATAATGAATTACAAGTTACAACCAATTTTCAAGGGTGTTGAAAATATACAGGATTGCAGTTATTGGTCGAGTTAAAGTACTCATTATAAGTTAAAAGACAAGGTTATTTAGGCTAGATTAAGTGTGTGAATCTGCTGCACAGGTATGATAGTTGCAATACTGAAGCAGGGTACATAACAGTGGAGGGAAGGGGGTATTTTGAGATCATTGTCTGATCTAATGAAGATGTATTCTCTCTGGTAACCAGACAAAAAGGTAACAATCTGTATAGGGAATCTGTGTGGTAGAAGACACAGGTGGTTGATTCAGCACATCCATAGTTGGATATGGCAAAGAACATTCCTGTGAAAAGAAATTCCAGTATGGAGAAGTTGGTTACAGTGGGAAACAGATATGTAGGTTAGAGTACCTATCATTCAGAAAAAAATCTCATTGTTTTCCTGGATCCATTCCTATGGGGGGGGGGGGTGCAGATCATTTCTGCTCTAGATATCTGACTATTTTCTGCCAACCTCTTCCTTATATGGAACAGATGTCTGGAAATATCTATGCTAAAAATGTCTAGAATCTTACTCAACTAAAGGAGATGTCACTCCTTCTTATAAAACTCTTGCCCATATCCATTTGCTGCCCTAGTTTTACAAGGAATCATGATAGGTCCAAGAATTTTATTCAGCAGGGAGGAATTGCAAAAGCTTGGTATAGCAACTGAGAACAATGAAAGGTCTCCTTCAGAATCATCATAGACTTTCTCTTCTACTTCCTGCCATTGCATTATGACTTTTATTCCTAGGATTCTGCAGATTTCTTGGTTATGTCCCATCTCCATTCTATTTTGCAGCAGATTTCTCAGGGTTGTACTTCTCTGCTTCAAGGGAAACTCATTGTTCTCCTCTCTTTAGTCTACTAAAATACCAAATTATAATGATCGGGAGAAATAGCCTGGTTTGGAAGCTAGCCTTAGAGTGAAGAAAATCTTGGTTTAAGCCTTTTTTTAAAGGTTTTAGCAAGGCAAATGGGGTTAAGTGGCTTGCCCAAGGCCACACAGCTAGGTAATTATTGTCTGAGGTTGGATTTGAACTCAAGTACTCCTGATTCCAGGGCCAGTGCTCTATCCACTGTGCCACCTAGCTGCCCCCTCAAGCCTTGTTTTTAATACATACTATCTTTATAATTATAGGCAAGATGCCAGACTTTTAGGAAACTTTGAAAGACTCTAAGTTAGTGAATACTTTCCAATTTTTAAAGGACTAGGCTATCACAAGTTCAGACTTACTTTTTTAATTTGCTGCCTACAGATACCCTCAGATTAGTACACATTTATAAGATCCTTATTAGGATTATTGGTTGCAGCTGCTACCTTCCTATCCCACAGACCTGCCTCCCTTCCTCTGGAAATATGGTCAATTAGCATAGGGAATAAAGCAATGTAATTGGGTTATCTAGTTGGGAGGTGAGGAGTTGGACAGGGTGTTAGGTGATTACACCAACATTTTCACTGTGAGTAACATTAGTATATTTAAGAAAAGAATACATGTAAATATTGGCCATGAAATTCAAAAGATGGCCAAAAAGTTTTGAAAATATATTTTCTTAATAACTTTTATTTTTAAATTGTCTACATTTTCCCCTCTATTCTTCAACCTCCTTATAACTGGGAACTAAAAAAAAAACTTAGCAAAACAACATTCTAAAATTTGGACAATTTCCTTAATAATATTAATAACAATAATAATAACAACAACAGTAGTACTTACTATGAGCCAGGCACTGTGCTAAGTGCTTACGACTCCCTTAGGAGGGAAGTGTCCTCATGAACCTCATTTAAGGCAAATGAAGGTTAAATAACTTGTCCAGAGTCACACAGGTAGTAAGTGTGTAATGTCACATTTGAACTCAGGTCTTCTTGACTCCAAGTGTGACACTATGCTGTCATACAGCAATGAATGTCATACAGCAAATGAATCCCAATGAATCTCAATTTCTGCAAAACAATGGGAGAGAGACATCTTCTTCTGTCTCTTCTATCTGTACCAATGGACCTAGCTACTGCAAAGTAAAAGAGGGGAGGTGTCTTCTTATTTGAGTTCAATTTGGTTCTAGATAATTTCACAATATATACTTTTTGTTGCTTTGTGATTGTTTTTTCTATTTGTATTGTTGTAACCAATGTATATATTATTTTCTGAAGCTTTGCTTAGTGTGTCTTTTCAGGATTCTCTGTTATTCTTTGTATTCATTGTTTCCAATTACAGAGAATTCTACAACATTCATGCACCACTTTTTTTGAGTTATTCCTAATTAAAGGTCATCTACTTGGGCTGGTATTTTGCTACTCTGCAAAGAGTTTCTATTAATATTTGAGTGTATATAGAATCTTTCTTTTTGTCAATGATTTCCATGTGATATGTGATTGAGTGATTGTTGTCCATCATAATTGAAGAAGACCATGACATCATATAGCATGGCTTGCACATTATGTTGATTATAGTGAGGGGAGTGTGTGCAAAAACATCCTTTCCATTTCCTCTTCCAGAACCTTCTGTACCCCCATGGTCTGATCTAATAGGAAATAGGACTTCTAGTGATAGTCTGGATACAGTAGGGGACTTTGACCTTTTGAATGAAGTCTTTTCCATAATATTGAGGAATCACAGTCTAATCTATCTCACTGTGATGCCTCAATATTACCATTAAGAAGTTGGTATACCCACCACTGGGGGCTTACATAATTAATATGTCAGAGTCTCATTTGTTATTTGAATTAAGCAGACAATCACTCCACCAATTAAAAACAGCTGTATACCATCACCCAATACAATCAAGAAAGAAGTATCAATTGTCAATCCTTTCCATGTCTGGGTTGGATGAGTTTAGATAAATTAAGCTACAGGTTCCACTTCTGGTGGTACACTTCTGTCAGTTCCTTTACATTTCAGCTTTGTAACCATACTCCTCAGAGAATCCAAAGACTGGTTTTCTGGAAGCTGCCTGGTGGGACAAGGGAATAATGCTGTCAGATCACCAGTCAGTCTTGGACTGCATTCAGGGAAATGGCTGAACTCCCCTCAGCAATATTTCTACAAATCTCATTTCATCAAATATCATAGAAGATGGACCCTTTTGAACGTTTTTCAAGTTTCCTTTTTTTTCAAAAATAGTTACTGAGTCACAAATTAAATTCAAGGTGTCTCTGTATACAATTTAGCAGTGCTCCTATTCTTGTTGCACTTCAAAGATGCTTTTGGAGAAAAATCTAGATAACATGGAATACCTAGTAACTGAGCAAAAACAGACTTCCTTGATTGGTTAATTAAGGTCCCAATTTAATCTTTGCTTCATTAATAAATTGAAGTCAGGCCCAGCTTTCAGGAGCTTAATTCATTTTGTGTCTTCAGAATTTTGAGAATCAAATTAAAGATATTTCCCAGATGTTTAAGCAAGGCCATTCCTTAGGGGGCCAGGGAAAGGTCTGGGCTTCATGGAAAATCACAATATCCATGCCCTTCCCAAGAAGCGGCTGATTGTAGCAACCTTGGTCATTGTGACAGGCTCAAGATCTTAGTTTTAGAAGGTATTATTGTCAGTTATCTGTGTGGGTTGCCTTGGTAACTCTGGGGGAGGGGAAGATTTATGTGGCAGAGCTCACTGTATATGAGCACATCAAGTCTTTTCAGAAAGCTAACTGCTGGGGTTGGAGGATGTAATTTCTTTCTTTCCTTCCTCCTTCCCCCTCCTCTTCTGCCTCCTCCTCATCTCCTTTGTCCTCCTCTCTCTCCCCTACTAACTCCTCTTTCCTTTCCTCCTCTTCCTCCTCTCTCCTCTTTCCCAAACCTCTCCTTCCTCTCAATCTTTCCCTCTTCTTCTTCTCCCTCTTCTTCTTTTTCCTCCTTCTTCCATTTTCCCTCCTCCTTCTTCCCTTTCTTCTTCTTCCATCTCCCCTCTTCTTCCCCCTCCCTCTCCTCTCTTCTCCTCTCCTCTCCTCTCCTCTCCTCTCCTCTCCTCTCCTCTCCTCTCCTCTCCTCTCCTCTCCTCTCCTCTCCTCTCCGCTCCTCTTCTCTTCTCTTCCCCCCTTTCCTTCCTCCTTGCCCTCTTCCTTTTCCTCCTCTTCTTCTCCCTTTTCCTCCTTCTCTCCTACCTCCTTCTTCCCTTTTCTTCCTTTCCCTCTTCTCCTCTTTCCCCCCTCCTTTACTTCTTCTTCCTCTCCTCCTCTTCAACCTTTCTTTCCTCTTCTTTGTCCCTCTCCTTCCATTCCCTTTCCTTTCTTTCCATTTCTTCTTCACTCTCCCCTCTTTTTTCCCTCACTCTCCTCCTTTCTTCCTTATCCTTTCTTTCTTTCTTCCTTCCCATCTTCCTCCCTCCCTCATCATTTTTCTCCTCTTGCCCACTTTTGCCCTTTCCCTTTCTCCTTCTACCCTTCTTTATAATAAAAATATATTTTTTTCTGTACTTGCCCTCCCCTTCCTTCCTTTGCTTCTTCCCTCCTCTCCCTCATCCTCCTTCTCCTATTCCATTTCTTCCCTATTGCCTTCCCCACTCATTGCAGGGCTGCAAAGTCTTGTGTCCATCAAGTAAGATAATAAGGATTTGTTAAACATTATTTTCCAGATATTATGCTAAGCCCTGAGAATGAGAACTAGATAATGAGAAAACAACAAATACAACATGAAGAAATATAGTCCCTCTTCTCAAGAAGCTAATATTCTAAGGAATTAAGTTCTTCTCTAGGGCATAATAATTATTCCCCCAGGAACTGAGAATATCAGATCCATGGGTCATATATGACTGAGAAATCATTTGCCTTGAGGCAGACAAGTTACATGCACTGGAGCCTTGAAATTCAATAAATCTAGGGGTGAATTTGGTTTTAGGGGTGAATTAATTAGATATTTGGTCAACTATAGCAGGCTAAATTTTAGGTTGATAATTATGTATGTCCTGCAAATGAGGTAATGAATATCCAACTGACCTTAGGCAGGAAAAAGGTTCCCCTTGAGAAAGACTTGGTCCCAAAGAATGGACTGTTAAGAGGGTTCATCTAGTCTAATTGAAAAACACGACAAAACTACTTTGTCAACCCATGCCTCAGGTCTAATGGAAACCACTTGAAGGTAAGGACTATTTTTACTTTTTGTTTTTAATCCCCAATATTTAGTATAGAGCCTGGAAGATAGGAACCACTTAATGTTATAAATGGCTCGAGAATACTTAGTCCAGAGTGAGTGATTAAAATGGTGTTCATTAAGATATCTTAACAAAATCTTAACACTTCTCTCATGGTGGGAGAGGGGCAGGGGAATCCCAAAATACAAGTTATCTTATATACTTTGAAAGGCTTTGTTCCTGCCCCCTCAAGCCAATTATAGGCTGGGGTTACAAATCTAATATTGATTCCTCTACATTTCCCCACCCTGCTCATTTACTAAGGAGCAAGAAGAGCTAGATCTCCTTCATGTGCAAAGGAGAAGGTCAAGACTCTACTAAGTTAAAAGTGGGTGGGGCTAGGGTTAGGGTTAGCTTTTGATCAGATTTGAGGTCATCAGCCCAGAAGGCAACAATAGGCAGAGCCCAGTCTTTGTAATGCAAATCTACAATCCTCCCTTCATATTCTTGTGGAACCCAAACACGAACATTTCCCTCATAATTTCCCCCTTTTCTTTTATAATAAGAATTTGGGTTCCATACCTTATTAGTGATTTCTTTCTTACATCACAAGCCTTGTTGACATAAGACTACTGACTTTCTTCTATCAAGATTTTCACTTCCTCATTATCAGAGACATGGACCCATCCTATCTTCTAAGTTTGTGCAGGAACACATTTTCAACTTTCTGATGTCTTTTGCTACTTGACTATGGACATCTATCTTGAGAGATTCAGATCAACAGATTTGTTTGCATGGCTTAACCAGCCAGCAAGTCCAGGCCCTAGCTGTCTAATTGGTAATTTTTCTACCACAGCTTAGAATCTAATCAGGATATAAATTGGGGTTTCATAGCCCCCCTCTCCCACCATGAGAGAGGCATGCCATTTTGTTAAGATATCTTAATAAAAATCATTTTAATCACTTAGGACTAAATATTCTTGAGCCATTTATAACACCTAATAAATGCTTGTTAAATTGAATTGCATTTCAAATTCTTATCTTTAAAGGAACTTCAGATTGTGTATTATAATAATAATTGCAAACTGTGAGAGTTTCATTGTTGTTCCCTCCTTTTTTCATTCAAATTTTCTTTATATATGGGAAACTGTACTTTTATTATATGGAGTTTTAGTGTAAATTAAATTTAGTAACAAAGTTGAAATGAAAGTAACAAAATTGCCCTGCTGACCAATTCTGACCAATTCTGAACATTCTTCTATGCTCTTCTAAGTCTTTTTATGTTCTGTTTACCCTTTAAAAGAAAAAAAAAATCCACTAACAGTAATGATTAAACCACTGTCCCTTGTACGGAAAAAGTCTCAGGCAAGCAAAGCAAATGAGTACATTTGATTCATAGTGTTCCACTAGTCCACCACCAATTGTCTTCTGAAATCATATTTGAGCAGGGTTCTTCAGTTTTCAAACTTGTTTTCTTTTTACATTATTCTAGGTCGGAATGGGAGTAGATTTGTGATTTTATTGATAAATTGCACATCAAGTCTGAGGATACTCCTTGTATCCTGTAATGTTAGGAAGATGCCTAAAGAACAGACTTCAAGGGATATATCCAGGGTCATAACCAGTATGTGTCAAAGTTAGGCCATGAATTTAGATCTTCCAGACTTCAAGGATCAATGCTTATCACCTAAGCCATGCTACTCCTCTTTACATTATTGTACTTAATGGGCAGTTAGATGGTGCTGTAGGTAGAGGACCTGAGTTCAACTCAGACCTCAGACACCTAGCTCTGTGACCTTGGGCAAGTCACTTAATCCTGATTGCCATCCATGACCATCCCGTTGTCCTGATTCCTATCTGGACACTGGACCCAGATGGCTCTGGAGGAGAAAGTGAGGTTGGGGACTTAGCACAGCACCCACTCACTCAAATCCAATTCACGGCTGTTCATGGCATCACCTTCCTGATGTTTTGGTCTTCAAAAATGAAGGACAAACATTATCACTGTAATTAGTGCATAAATTATTCTTCTGGCACTATTCAATCATTGAGTTCATGTGAGCCTTTTTATGTATCTGCTGTCTGCTTTTTTCATACTCCCATGTTCAGACATCAAACTTTATGATTTAATTTTTAAAGTTAAAACCAGGGTTTTAGTTTTCTTTTTCCCTTCTTCTATTCTCTCACTGGGAAGAGGTTTAAATTGGGACAAATACAAAACTTAAGGACAGATCTGCCAGCAATACAGCTCTTTTTTTAGATATGTACTTCAAAAAATAATTGTGAAGTTCTGGCATTTTGGTAATTGATGATGACTCAACCTTGGAGTCATCCTGGATTCTTCTTTCTCCTTAACCACTCCACCCCCACTTAATGGGTTGCAAAATCTTGATCCTACTTCAACATCTCTTAAATCTGTCCCTTCTTCCCACCCACATGGTCACTGCTTTCATACCTCTCATCTAGACTTCTGTGTAGTGTCTCTTCCCCCTCCAGTTCATCCTCTACCAGCTTCCAAGATAATTTTTCTAGAGTATATGTCCAACCATGTCACTGCATTGCTTGGAATCTTCCTTGGCTCCCTAATTGCTTCTTGGATACAGTACCCAACGCCTCAGCTTGGCATTTAAAGCCCTTCCCAGTCTGGCTTTCAGTGACCATTATGGAGTTATTGCATATCTCCCCATCATTCCCTTTCTGTTCCAACCAACCTCCTATGTGCTGTTTTCCAGATTTGGTATTTCATCTCTGTCCCTTCTGCTTTAGCACAATCTGTCCCCCATATCTGGAATGCATTCCCTCCTTCTTCTGCCTTCCATAATCCTCAGATTTGTTGAAGATTGGACTCAGGAGCTACCTTCTTCAGAAAGCCTTTCCCAATCCCCACATTGCTTTTCTCCATGCTTCAGTGGAATAGAATTTCCCTGAGGGGAGGGCTGTTTTTCACATCACCTTCTTATCTCCAATATGTAGTACAATACCCTACTCAAAGTAAAAACTTCTTGAATTTGGTGCCACTTTAAATTCCTCAGTAACACTCATTCCATAGAACCAATCTATACTCAAATCTCATTTTTTTCTACCTTCACATGACCAACTTATCAATAAATGTCTGGGGTTACAAAAAGAGGCAAAGACAGCTCCTGCCCTCAAGAAATTTATAATCTGTTTGGGGAATTAACCTGCAAACATTTATTTTAGGCATCTCCTCTTCATTCACACAGACACCACCCTGGTGTAATCCCTCATCAGCTTATCTCTGACTATTGAATGGTTGGTATTCTTTCCTCAAGTTTTTCTACTTTCAGTCCATTATCCACTCAACTGTCAAAATAACCTTGTCATGCCCTACTCAACAAAATTTAGTGATCACCTATTACCTCAAACTTCTGGCTTTTAAAACCCAGAGCAGCCTGGCCTCTTCCTACCTTTTCAGTCTTCTTTTATTTTAGTCCACCTCCCTCCCCATCTCCATGTTTTTCACAATCCAGAATCTACATTGGACTACTTGCCATTCCTCACACAGTATGTTCCAATGTGAATCCATGCTTTTTAAATGGCCATTCTTCATTTCTTTTCTCAAGTTCTCCTCAATTTTCTGGCTTCCTCCAAGACTCAACTTAAATTATCTTCTACAAAAGGACTAGCAAGTTCTTTTATTCTCCCTATTCCTCCTCAGTTTCTGAGATTACGGCCTATATATACTGCATATATTTTGTAGGTACAATTTTTTTTAATGCTTTCTTCTCCTTTAGAATTCAAGCACCTTGAGAGGAAGGACTGTTTTTTACCATTTTTTGTATTAGTACAATCCTTGATTTGTAGAAAGCACATGTTGATGCCTATTGAACAAATGATTAAATTAAATAATGACTCTATAACATTTGTGGATCACATTCATTATTTTGTACTCTGGGAAACCAGAACCTTAGGAACAGGGGCATAGGTGTGCAAAGAAATGATCTGAAATGCATCTAAAAGCATAAAAATCTCCAAGCTACTATTTGGAATGAGAATATTTAGAAATTCCCTCCTTGGGAGAAATTACTTTGTTTTTCAAGACTCCCAAAGCAGCAGAATGGTGTAATGGAAGGAAGTCTGAATTTAGACAGATTATTTTTTTGGGGGGGTAAGACAGTCTGAGATAAGTGACTTACCCAGGGTCACAGAGCTAGTAAGTGTTAAGTGTCTGATGCCAAATTTGCACTCAGGTGTTCCTGACTCCAGGGTCCCTAGCTACCCCATTACTTGGGCTTGAAATACAGTTTTGTTGATGCTACCTGTATGACCTCTGAACCTTAGTTTTCTTATATGTAAAATGAGAAAGGTATAGGGTAGGTAGTCTTGGTTCCTTCTGACCTTGAAATTCTATAGTATCTTAAATATTTATTAATAAATATTTTTTGAAGAGGTTAGGTTTAAGGACAGAGGATGATGTAGTAAGAAAAATTGGACCAAACGGAAAAAACTGATTATTTCCAAACGTGATGTGACCTATTGCAAAGTGGTAGATGCCTACTTTAGTTTTGATTTCAGTCTATCTTTTAATTCTTTATTTGCATATGTCCATAGACAATAAAATATAAAACCTTTTGACTGATGTTAGAACCTGTCTTAAAACAATGCATCTATTTGAAACAAGGGTTTTTATCATGGATTTGGGTAGAGAAGTTGTAATGGTCATCATTATATTAAGAACCTAAAATTGGTTTATAATCTTTATAAATTTAGAAATTTTTATTATATCAACAAAAAACCCCATTATATAAATATTTAAATAGCAAGAAATTTCGTCTTCCAGAATTCCCAGGACTTCACATAAGGTAGAACAAAAATAATTACCAATGAATCAATAACCATTTATTTTGTGGCTACTTACTGTATGCCAGATACTACATATAGGGGTAGGAAGACATTCCCATTGGCAAGCAAATAAGATGCTTTTGATCTGTGGATCATTCTAGGTCCATATGGAATTCTATGTCATTGGCTTTCTTTTATTTTTTTCCTTTCTTTACTCTTTTCCCCCATTTGTTATGGGGATTTCACTATTAGTTTTTTGCAAGGCAAATGGGATTAAGTGGCTTGCCCAGGGCCACAAGGCTAGGTAATTATTAAGTGTTTGAGGCGGGATTTGAACTCAGGTACTCCTGACTCCAGGGTTGGTGCTCTATCCACTGTGCCACCTAGCTGCCCCTCATGATTTTTATGTTACATATTCACTTGTTTATACCATAATAACATTCTCTTATTACAATGTGCCATAATTTATTTAGAAATTTTAAAAAATGATTGATAAGTTTTTTTCCATTTTTCTCTAAACAGAGCAGCTATAAATTATTTTTGTAGAATTTTTGTAGAATCAGGTTATTTTTTCCCCTTTTCATAGAAATTTCGTATAAAATTTTAGGCATACTAGCAACAGCCCACACTTATGTAGCCAATTAGGTTTTCAGGGTTTCATGTATAGCTTCATTTAACCTGAAATAGAATCACTGGAAGAAAAAATTATTATTTTTATGACTATATTGTTCTCCAGAATGTCCATAAAAGTCTTAAGTCCCACAGACAGTATATAGTAAGACATCTATTAACCCACACTCTTTCCAACATTGGATTTCATTAATTTTTGACATTTTTAACATTCTACAATTGAAATGTATATATGTAACATTCTAGTGGGTATAAGGTAGAATATTAAATTTGTCTCAATTTACATTTTCTCCAATTATTAAGCAACTTGAGCAGCTTTTTTGGGGGGGAAGGGGAAATCATGCAGCAAGAGATAATAGTTGATAGAAATCTGGCCTCTGAGACAGAAAAGACCTCTGATCACATATTGCTTCTGATGCATAGTGACAGGGTGATCTGGAGCAAATCACTTAATATCTTTAAGATTTTAAGTTGCAGAAAAGGTATAGACCTGCTTTGGTGGAGCTTCCCCCAATCCTTGTCTGCAGCCTTTCTACATCCCCACAATTCCTTTACTCCCTGGCTCTGAAATCATAGGGTTATATGCCAGCCATACATTTGTCTTTGCCATACATTTGCACTTTACCTAGTCCTATAAAATGATTTATTGGCATTTTGATTGATCTTATAAATGAATCTAGTAATTTGGAAAATATTGGTCAACCAAAACATAAATTTGGGGTACTCCTCCATTTATTCATTTTTTTTTAGGTTTTTTTGCAAGCCAAATGGGGTTAAGTAGCTTGCCCAAGGCCACACAGCTAGGTAATTATTAAGTGTCTGAGACCGGATTTGAACCCAGGTACTCCTGACTCCAAGGCCGGTGCTTTATCCACTACACCACCTAGCTGCCCCCATTTATTCATTTCTTCACTAACTTTTTGGTCAAAAGAAAATACCTTGAAGTTATATCTGTACAGTCCTATTATATGTCTTGTTTGTGCATGGATATTTGATAAATTCCCTTTCTATCAATTTCACTTGATTCTTTGGGGTTTATAGAAATGCAGATTTGTGGTTTATCTTTACAATTTTTTTTAATGCAATGGGTTAAGTGACTTGCCCAAGGTCACACAGGTAATATGTTTGGAACTCAGGTCCTTCTGACTCCAGAGCTGGTTCTCTATCCACTGCACCATCTAGCTGTCTGGGTTTATCTTGTATTCACCTGGTTTACTAGAATCATTTTGATGCTTCTAGAGTTTTCTAAGTATCTATACATGTTGGCTACTTACATTGTGAGCTCTTTAAGAGCAGGGAATTTCTTTATACCCCAACACTCAATGCAAGGTCTCAATTATAGAAAGCAATTAATAAATGCTTATTGATTTACTGAAATCAGTGAACAGATATTTTAACTTACTGAAGTTTATTTCTTTGATTCCTTCAAACATATTTCCTTGTTGCTATTATGTGTGTGTGTGTGTGTGTATGATTTCTCAATGACTTCTCCCTTCTTCCCCTTAGGTTTTTCTTGTCTCCTAACAGGAGTCCAGTTTGATGTTAGCCATGTTTTATAAAATTTGCTTCACTCCACACCTGTCTAACTTCCTACCTGAACTGAACTATCCAGAGTTCATGATGAGTTACCTATTAATTGACAAATCTAATGACTTTTCCTCTTTGCTCATCATTATTGATCTTTGGCACTTAACACCATGGATCACCTTCTTCTCCTGTTTACTCTCTCCTCTCATTTTTTTTTTGTGGTTTTCTTAGCTGCCCAATTATTCTTTCTTTGCCTCCTTTACTTTCATTCATGCCATGCCCACTAACTTGGTTTGTTTCCTCTTCTTCTATTGTCTCTTACTTAAAGGGCTCCTCAGGTTCCAAAGTTTCAAATGATAACTCTATGGTGATGATTCCCAGATTTATTTGTCTGGTCCTAAGTTCTAGTTCCACAGAATCAAATGCCTCTTGGACATTTAAAACTGGACGTCTTGTAGGCATCTTAGATTCATTATTTCCAACACGGAACTCATTTTTTTTTTAACTCCCAAATTGTCCCTCCTTTTCTGGTTCTATGGGGACCACCACTATGCTTCTAGTCAGCTAGGCTCACAACCTTGGTATCATTCTTATCTTCTTACTCTCACTCACTGCTCACCCAAATCTTATCTTTTCTACCTACAATTCTTTTTTATTGTGGATCTTTATGTACCTTGCTCAGAACCTCATTGTTTCTTGCTTGACTAGTTTCTCTGTTTCATATGTCTCTTACTCAAATCTTTCTTCCAGCAAAATCCCAAAGTGATGTTCTTTAAGGAATAGATATGACTGTGTCATACTCCCTCAACTCCTTAAGAACCAATGGTTCCCTGGGACTTTTGAAATCAAATTTGAATTCTTCTTATCATTTAAAACTCTCAATAAACTATTTCCTTCTCTATTAAACTTTCTTAAACTTCTCTCTTCTTAAATTTATATCTAGCTTAAATTTCTATCTCTTTCAAACCTTCTTAAACTTTTCTACCTTCAGATCCAGCTATACTGGCTTATTTACATTTTCTTCTGATTTTATAACTTTGTACTGGCTGCCCTCTATGCCTAGAATGCTCTTCCCCTCTCACCTGTGCCTCTTAACTCCCACCCCCCCCCCCAGTTTCTTCTTTTTCAAATTCCAGGTTTTGTGGGAACCCTTTTCCAGGTCTCCCCACAGTCTAATTCTCAATCCTCCTAAATTGCCTTCTATGTTCATCTTGTAGGTAGGTAATTCTTCACATGTCTGTCCATAGAAATGTTTGCCCCTTAAGAGCAGGGGATGTTTTTTGCTGTTCTTTGTATCCCTAGTACTTGGTTATGTAGTTGGCAAAGTAAACAAAAACAAACAAATGCAAAAACAACAAAGACCTGGAAAACAATATATCTGATAGCCATGAAAAGCAATGTATTTGATGGCCATAGCAATAACAATAGGTGATATTAAAAACCAGTATTTCTAGTGTCTTAAGGCATAACACATAAGTGCATTTATGCATTATCTCATTTAATCTTCACAACAACCTTCTGAAGTTAAATGCTATTATTATCTTCATTTTGCAGAAGAGTAAAATGAGAATGAGAGGTTGACTGATTTGATCATCAAATCAATAAACTATATTTGCATCAGTTCATACAATTTCCCAGGTTTTTCTAAATTCTTCTTTGCCATTGATTTCTTTTTCTGGATTTATCTTATTATTTTTAATCTTTAACTTATTATTGTATTGCTAACAAAAAGATTTCAGGTGAATCTACTACTTTATTGCTAGTGATATAATTTCTAAATCTATGTAAAATCCAAATGGTGAAAGGGTCACTCCTGTTTAACACTTGCTTTTCATTGAAGACTTAAAATGTTTTTGATTATATTCACTATTATCATATGATTTCATATGTGCATATATACATATCCATACATGTGTATATAGATGATTATCTATCTGCTAGATAGATCTATCTATTAAAATATAATCTTTCTGTAAGATGATAAAATACACAAGATTATATTATATATATATCAAGTTTTCTTTATATCTAAAGATATAATAATTTAGTCTTTATTTTCTCAAGATAACATTTATTACATTGTTTTACCCCAGTAGTAAACCATTAATTCCTCCCTTTGATAAATCATAATGAATTGCAATGATTTTTTTTGTCAGGGGATGTATTACTATCACTATATATGTCCCCAGTCAAGATCATGTATATATATATATATATATATATATATATATATATATATATATATATATATATATATATATATATATGTATATATATATAATCTCATTAATATTAATATAATAGTTTTTATTATCAGGTCTTTCTTTGTTTGGTTTAGGGATAGATGCTGTATTTGCCTTTGTGGAAAGACTTAAATAGCCAACCATCTCTCTCTCTGTTTTGAAACAACTAAAAAATAAAAAGAGAGTTGATGACCTTAAAAGTTATTTTTTCCCTAAAAGTTTGCAAAGATCTAATTTTGAGACAATCTGGACTGTGTCTCTGGACTGTGTCTCAGTCTGGGTCATGTCTCTGCATGACAATTTTTTTCATGCTCTCTCTAATTTTTCCTTTCCAGACTAGTCAATTTAGGTTATTCAAAATGTGTTTTTTAGTATCGGTTTTATGAAATTTTGTAGAAAGTCATTAATTTTTTAGTTTTTTTAATTTATTGATCTAGAGTCATGTATAATTATCTCTGATAACTTCCTTTATTTTTCTCTGCTTGGCATCATTCTCTCTTCTCATTCCCAGTTTTGTTGATTTGGGTTTGTTTTTATTAGATTCACTAATTGTTTATCAGTTTCACTCATCTATTTTTATGCATTCTTGAAATCATTTATAAGTTGTTTTCTTATTTTCAGTTAAATAGATCTCTGCCCTGATTTTTTGTTGACTTTTCAGTTTTCTGTCGATTTGTTCCATTTTTGCTTAGGTTTGGGTTTATATCCAGCCTCAATTCATTTTTTTTTTCTTTTTCATTGGTTGTAGGAATTTAACACTGTGATTCTACCTCTGAGTACAAGTTATGGTTACATCCTAAAGATATGCCTATCCAGGATCAGTATTATAATTATTTTTAATGTGTATCTCACTGTATGTAAAATTTCCTTTGTTCACTCAGTCCTTATTTAATCGGTCATTTAAACATTACCTTGGGGAAGGGGTCTATTTAATCATATTTATTATAAATTTTATTGAATTTTGATCTATGAAAAGAGGATCTCTGCCTAAATACATTTATATTTATATCTCCATCTGTATCTATATCTACATATGCCTTATATCATTATCACAAAGCATACTTATAGACTTTACAGATACTGAGAAAATCCCAACTTCAATAAGTTTAAGTTCTTCTCATATGATCATCAGATCTAGGTTTTTTAAAAATATTATGTTTAGCACTGTCAAAGCTTTTGTTGGATTTATTGTATATTGATAAAGAGGTATTAAAATATATCAGTATTAATTTCAATCTACTTCAGCTCATAAGACCCTGAGATTTTTCCTTTCTGAACTTTGCTGCAGAATTCCTAGAATTACAAATGTATTGAAAGATATCCTTTCATTTTGAATAAATCTTTTAGAATGATATAATGTTCCTTGGCTCTCGTAATTTTCTGGTTTGACTTGAATTCTATCTATATCATTAGGGTTCTGTTTGTATTTCCTGATTTAATGGTAATATGTTTAATTTTAGACAGTCTTTCATTTTGAATCTATTTAGAAATATCTGAATTAGGTATGTTTGCTGTCAGTAGCATAGTTGGATTTTGCTTTTAAGTCCACTTGCTAATTCTTTGAAATTATTGGGGAAATTTGGCCTATCTGTACTTAGTAATTATAATTATTAGACTTTTCTTGTCCTCATTCATTCACTTGGAAGGGAATACATGCTTCTTTATATCTTTTTCTATTTTTAATCCTAATTTAACAGAATCATTCAATTAATAATAAGACATAGATTACTTAATTTGGATTTCCCCTTTCTGAAGGAGAGGAACTTTGCTTTGGGGTTATATTGATCCTTATCTCTTTTTTCTTTTAGTTTTTCTAAAATATTTCTCTGAAATTTTTGTGATATAGTCAGTGCATTGCTCTAAGACTCATATGTTAGCAATATTCTATCTTGATTATTTTAAATACATATCTTTTTTGGATAGAAAACTGTCATTCAATGGCTTCCTTGAAGGGGATATGTCACTGTAAATTTTTCAACATCTATTTGCTTTTCAAAAGGCATTCTCTTGTCTTCATGAAAGCATATTGGGTTTTGCTTGGGAAATAAGAATGGGTCATTAAACTAGAATTTTTGATTTTGAAAGTAGTACATTCCAATTGCTACATCATCTGGAAACATCAGCTATGTTCTTAATTGTATTTTCCTGGGAAATATTTTTTCTTTTTCTTTTTTTTTTGTCTCATTTCACTTGCTTGTCTTATAAATTCCTTAGCTTTCTAGCTTTGGAGTTTTACTATAATATATATAATCTTGGGTTCCTCCTAATATGTCATTCTGGAAATTATTCCTTTCTGTATTTGGATAATTGCCTTTGTCAAGACTCGGAATTTTTGTGGATTTCTTGAAGTACAGATTCTTTTGTTTTTTCTGATTTTTCTAGGACATCAATCACAAGGTTTTTGTATCTTAGTGTAACATGCAAGGCTTTATGTTTTCAAATAGTTTGTATAATTCAATGATTGTGTGTGTGTGTGTGTGTTCATGTACCATTTCTATATTTTATTGTGATAAATCACTTATTCCTCTGGTAAATGGGTGGTTGCAATTAGATTTTTTTCATATTGGGTTTTTCCTTCATTAGTTCATCTATTTCTTAATTTTTACACCTAATGTTCCTTTTTCTTCAAACCCTTCTTTTATTTGTTCCTGTAATTTTCTTAGCATTGTCAACTCTTGCTTAATTTCTTTTAAGATGTCTTTATCTCCCTGGGGACATAATGAGATATCATGCCTGTTTTTTTGCATCACTTCCATAGGTTCCTTTTTTAGTGCTATTAGTTGGTTCAGTGGCTCTGAATTATCAGCACCATCTTTAGTTTTGTTCATTTTAAATCCTTTATAGTTTTTATTCTGAATGAGTTTTTGCTTTGTTTTGCTTTTTTGGCTTTTGATATTGCTCTTTGTTGTTTGGCAGTGAAAGGTTTGAGAATCAAATTTCCTTAAACCTTTTACCTCAAGCTGACATCTTACCTTGATTCCCTATATTTTTTTTCCTTTTCAAAACCAAAGTGATAGGATATAGACCATTATATTAAACCATGGTATAGGCAAAATATCATTTAATTTTCAACCATAGGATCACATGATCATCATAGAGAGAGAAAACTAAAAAAGGATCTTAGTAATCAGCAAGTTTGACCCCACAACCTTCTATTTTGTAGTAGAGGTCTGAAATAGGTTATATGACTTTTTTTCAGGGTTCTTCTGATTTTATGTACATTGCACTATTCAGATAATTTGACTTCCAGTCCAGGATCTAGTCCTACTTTTGTATATTGGAGAAGTTCCTTCATCTGCCTATACCTCTACAATGAGTCTTAGCATGTTAATCAGATAATCAATCAATCAATCAAAAATTTATTATGAGCTAAATACTATGCTAAGTCCTAGGAATATCAAGAAAGACAGAAACAGTCCCTACCATCAAGGAGTAGATAGATGATGAGAAAGGAAGAGGTCGAGAAGTTTATGACAGAGCCTCAATTTTTATAAGAATGTCCTTATTGCTTCAGAGGGGAGGCCAGGGCACCTTGGGAATTTTGAACAGGTGAGGTTTAGAAAAGTTCCTGCAATATATCAAATTAATTAGGGAAGAATAGGGTGTTTGCCTTCTAGTAGCGAGGGCTAACTTGAGAGTAGATAGCAAATATTTGTAGTGAATACAATCAGAGTGGTTTTGTGATTTCTTCCAGTTCTGTGATTTCTTCAGTGGCATATGATTAGAATAATCAACTTGATGGGGGTCTCAAAGTTACCTCTAGCAAATGATTACTTCTTAAGTTATAAACTACCAGGAAGATATGTAAATGTCTTTTGTTGGCTAGGGTAAGGAAGAGTCATTGAGTGAAGTATAGTAATAGCAAGAATATAATTATAGCCATAACCACAAGAAGATTTAACTGACATCTATATATTGATTTAAGATGTTCCAAATGCTTTCTGTTATATGATCTCATTTGACCTGTACAACATCCCAGTTAGGTAGATGCTATTAATACTAATAAAGATTAAAAGTAATAATTTAAGCCTGAGGCAAAGGGAAAGCATGTGTTATCACCTTCTAGCACTAATTCATATGATCTTGAAGCCCAGGCTCTTAGCGTCCTTATCCTAACTCACATGGATAAATAGCAACCTTAGGTTAGTTAAATCTATCCTTTGGGTTCTAAGGGTGGCCTTGAGGGATAGGTCAATATTTTTAATGCTATCTGACTCATGAGTCCCCACTAGTGTTCTTCTTCCAATAATGATGGGTTAATTATCAATTAGTTAGCTAGGCATAATTAGCTTTTAGAAAGAGGTGTTTACTAAGGAGAAGGAGTAAGATCAATTGGTATGTAATATTCCTTCAAAGGCATATGACATACCTTGTGACCATGAGTATGTATAACGTCAAAGAGGGAAGAGAGGTAAAGCTTAAAAATCACAGGCTATGAAGAAGTAATTCACAAAAGAGTATCTCCTCTATCTGTGATGGCCATCAGTCATATCTATAAATTTAGGCAATATATGTGAACATGTATATCTTATATGGATACATATATCTTACAGAAAGAATCCTTAACAATTAGAAGTATCAGAAATTGGAATTGGATACCTCAGGAGGAAGAAGTTTCTACCTTACAAGAGATCTTTAAGAAAAAGCTATCAGACAGATAGTAGAGTTTCATAGACAAGTCATGCTGTATTAGATGGCTTCTGAAGTCACAGCAGTGACATTTTGAAAAAATTTCACATATATTGTCAGGTACTTTTTATGCCCAGTTATTTAATAAGAACCCTGAGGTCCAGAAAAAATAAGTACCGTGCTTAAGGTAAGTTAATATTAAGCTCTGTGTCTCTGTACACCATATTCCATGCTCTTTTCTGCATGATGATGAACAACAACCATAATAGGAGCCACCTAGAAAAATGATAATTCTGCATAATTCTATAACATACTTGAATTGAGCTTAAATGTACAGTTTGTAGAAGAAGAATCTTTTAAGTGGAAAAAAATACAATTCTGATAAGCAAACTAATTAGTATTCTTAAAACTGGACTTTTAAATCAACTGTTAATATCACTGATCAAGACCAAGGATTTGGAAAACACAGTCTACCAAGTGAAATAACCAGGCAGTCTACATATATGAACATTTCTTCTAGTAACTTTATGAATTCCTTTGGCTGGGGTGTTTGTGTATATCTTTGGTGATGAAATAAAAGAAATACATTAAAAAAAACAAAACAAAAAAGGAAGTAATCTCATAGCTCCTAGAGGCTAGAAATATGTTTTTTCCTTTTGTAGGGTTCTGAAAAGTTCCCTTTTGACTTGGTGTAGCATCTCCCATGGACTGCTTGTGGAACTATGGAGTGGTCTGTTCAGTCTGTTCTTGGTTTCTAGTGTATAATTTCTTGCTATCTGATAGCCTATCTGATATCCTATCTGATAGAATGCTGTTGGGAAATTGGGAAATTCTCTGGACCTCTGAAGTTCACAAGGTCCTCCTCTAATCAAAGGAAAAAAAAAAGAAGCAGACTTAATTGATACACTCTCCTCTCCATACAAGACGTTGCTTTTCAGGGGTTTGGTCAAAATATACTTTCCTGGCTCATATTCATGCTCAAATTTTTAGGTCTAAATTGACTTGATATTTTATAGACAACCCCAAGAGTTTGGTCAAGTTTCTTTGGCCAATCCAAACATGCTTCCTAGGCAAGTCACTCCAGTTCAGTGATCTCAAACTCAAATAGAAATGGGGACTACTGAATCATGCATAAAGGATGTAGTGTGGGCCACATCCTGACTTAGAAAGCCACATGTTATTATCTTTCTTCTATATATTTTTGTTTATTTTAAAAATATTTCCCATTTCATTTTAACTTCTTTTGGGTCATCTTCAGGATACCAAGGGAAGTATGCAGCTCAAATTTGACACTTCTACTCCAATTAATCAAGGGATTTCTATATTTATTGGTTGAAATATATTTTCACCTTATTAAGACATCACACATACATTAAATGGGGGGGGACAATTTGTTTGATTTACTCAATTAAACCCCACTCATATAATATTCATAGGACCAGAGATCTAGATCTTGAAGCAACCTCAGTGGCCATCTTGTGTTCAGTTAGGGGTTCTTTAAGTTAATGAAGTTGAGGTCCAAGTTTACATAGATAAATTCCACTGACAATGTGTCTAAATAACTTGGGTAGGATGAAGTTACATAATAGTTGTTATATACTTCTTTTTTTTTTTCCCTTTTCTTTTCAGAGTTGGCTACCCAGTGATCCCCCGAAGACAACATATAGGTAAGACTTTTACCTTCTCAGGGGAATTATTGTAAATAAACCAGTATGATTCTGAGGATAAAACTGATTAATTAAATCTGAGAGACTATGAGGTAGGAAATGGTGACATTTTAAAAACAGAAAACAACACTTTCCAAGGATATATTTCCTTTTAATTTGAAAGTTCATTAAATCATGTCATGTCTTTTCTTAAGTTTAAAAAGTTTTAGCATTGCTAATCATTTAGGATAGAGGGGTTGGATCTGTAGTATAAGGGATAATTAGTGAAGAATGATTTAGAAGAGCTTGAAAACTGAAAAATACCCTCATGAAATCATAGTTCTAAAGTAGATTCTGACCTTACAAATCTACCTCATCAAATTATTTCATTTCCTAGGTAGAGAAGCTAAAATGTTCTCCAAATGGCAGAAATCAGAACTATAATCTGGGACATCTGACTTAATAATAACAATAATAGTTGGAATTTCTATAGTACTTTAAGGTTAGCAAAGCACTTTAGAAATATTATCTCATTTAATTCTCACAACTGGAAAGTAGAGACTATTACCATCATCTTCACTTGATAGATGAAGAAACCAAGGAACAGAATTTGGAGGTCATACAGATAGTAAATGTCTAAGACTAGATTTGAATTCAGGTCTTCAAAAAACCAAAGACTAATGCTGTAACTACTAGCTGCTTACCTTGACTAATTTAGGACTACTCTTGTTCCAATATAATCTTATGCTTTATATTAAGGCATGACTGTGTCTCAACTAATGTAAATAATGAATGCCCTGATGGCTTTGAATTCTTATTGCTTACTTCCTTTGGGCTAGAATCAATGATTATATTTGAAATAATTACACATTTGAATAGTGAAAATTTTAAAAAATGGGACCCTGAAGAGGGAATTCATTACTTGTGCTAATTGGGTCCTGGTTGTAATTCTGTCTGAGAGTATAAAGTGGATAGAGAGGCGGTGTCAGAATCAGGAAGACCTAGGTTTTAGCTATATTTCTGACATCCATAGGATTTCGTTTTTTTGTTTATTTTAGATTTTTTCAAGGCAATGGGGTTATAAGTGGCTTGCCCAAGGCCACACGGCTAGGTAATTATTAAGTGTCTGAGGTTGGATTTGAACCCAGGTACTCCTGACTCTAAGGCCAGTGCTCTATTCACTGTGCCACCTAGCTGCCCCTACAACTACAGTATTTCAAAAGTCTTAGTACAGTTTTAATTTATCATTTTATGGGACACTTCAGGTGACCCTGAGCAAATCACTTAGCCTCTAAATGTTCTAGGCAACTTTTGAAACTATAAATTGTGGTACAAGTATCCATTTGCTTCAGTAGCAGGCATTTCCTTATGGCGACTTCCTTATACCTATGAAGTCACAGTTTTGTCCAAACTTCCTTTCCCTCCAAACCATCTAGGTAGTTTTCAAATTTGCTCTTCTTGAAATTATAATTATGTTATTGGTCCAGTCCATTTGGAAATTTGAATACTGCAGCTAATTCAGGGCATTCACCTTAATGGGATATCATTCTAGAAATAAACATATATAGTCCATTCTTGTGATTTCATTGTGGCAAGGAACAGCTTGTAGTGGAAACTCCCTCTGCATATTTAGATTAGAAGCTTGTCAATAATTTAATAATTGCTGGTTCAGAGAAAGGGTTCTTAATCTGGGGTCTGTGACCCTGTTTTATAAATATTTTGATATTTGGTTTCCTTTGTAATCACATATATTTTATTTTGTGAAATTAGAGTATGTTGGTTTTACCAAGCTTCCAAATGTATCCATGATACCAAAAATAAATAAATGAATGAATGAATTTTTTGAGAATTCCTGACTTAGAGAATTGCCTGAGGAAAGAATAGGTTAAGTGATTTGCCAATGATTAATTAGCCAGCATACATCGGGGACAGAACTTGAATCCAGGTCTTCTCCTCTCAAAGACTGGTCCCTAAATCCAACTCTTCTATGACCTTTTAAACATAAGTATGTTTTAAGTTAAAGAGCAGGGCTATGTTCTAATAATTATCAAAGCCTGGATATGATCATTCTATAATGCAAAGATCATTTGAAAATGTGGAAAAGACCATTGGAAAAGTGTTCAATTTCTAAAGCAGTTTTGTGTCAAGAATAAGGATATTTTTGACAGAGATAGAGAAAACTTGGGTAGATACCTTACTAACACAAGAACAACTCATTTGTCCAATTTTGTCCAGCAGTGAAGGAAGAGCTCTGCAAAGATGAAGTTGCTAGACAACTTATGTTTATTCCTTTAATGAACCCAACTTTTATTTTCCTGACTTTAGATAGAAATCGTTTAAAGATTAATTCTATGCAACCATGCTTGCTTAGACAAAATATAATGAGCATATTTTAAAATTTTCCTATTGACTTCTTACTGTCAAAGTGCTTATCTCTAATGACCCATTTTTCCTTTTCTCTTAACTTTTTGTTTTTCTGGTTGCCTCCCCTATACTTCATTAGTCATTTCCTTTTTTGGAGTTCCAGATCATGGTCTTCTGGCTATCAAAGTTTTGACTTTTGAACTCTCTTGTGTAATCTAGAATGCACATCAGACTATGTATAGCTCTCTTGTTCTTATCTATTGCAAAAGCTGACACTGTGAACTGTGGCTTCCCTGCTAAAGCTAAGTGAAACTCATCTACCCTGTTAGGAATTCCTAGCCTCAAAGGAAACTCAAAATAGAAAAGCTAGATCTGGGACATGGAGTCTCCATTAGCAGAATCACAGAAGAGTTAAGTTTAAGGTGCAAGGAGTTTGAATTCAGGGAGACACTGGATTCTGGTTTGCAAATGGGAGCTCCTACTATCCCATTTCAGCTATGTTCACATATTCCTTAGCCCAGATTTGACTGTATAGCTCTAAGAAAGAGCCTAGCAATTCCTAGGTTTGAATATCATCTTAGACACTTGCTGTGTGTCCCTGGATAAGGTATTTAATTTCCTTTTGCCTCAATTTCTCATCTGTAAAATGAGAAGGGTTAGACTCAATGACCTTTACAGTCCCTTCCAGTTATAGAATTTCGATCAGAAATAAATCAGAAATTAGAAGATAATGATTCATATTAGCCTGTTGTCCATGTTGACCCCCTGGAACAGAACCCTACACAATCTCATCTCCAAGAATTCTCTTTTCTAGTGCAGAGAAAGAATATTAGGATTTTTGCAGTGGAGAAAACTGTAGGATTTTGACTTAGAGACCTGTGTGATAAATTGGCAGGTCACTTGCCCTCTTTGGAACTGAGTTCCCTCAGTCCCTGTCCAGTTGTATAGCTATAATGCAATTGCATGATCTGTGAGTTCAAAAGGGTGCAGAACTATGCAAGTAGAATGCTTTTACCTGCCTCATTGTTGCATAAAAGTTGATTTTATGTGGAAGGATATCACCACTCAGAGTTGCCTTTATTCCCAAGATTCATAGCATCAAGGGAGTGCAAACACTTCCCCCAGCCCTGGTCTCCATCCTTTCTATATTACCACAATTGATGTGTAAGCTCCTTACTCCATTCCTCCCAAACCATAGGATTGTGAACTGGCCACACATTTGTCTGGTGTCCAGTCATTCTCCATCAAGCAGACACTGATTTATAACAAACACTCTACTTCCCGACAGTTGCATTGACTAATCACTCAAATTCTGCTCTGCATTTTATCACAAACACTGCTCACATTCTAATTTCACTCATTTCACAACTACTCAATATTCTATCACAAATATATGCAGAGAGCAAATTTTGCTTCCACGCTAAAATCAGCATTAAGTATCTGTTCTAATGATCTTTTACAATCAGAGGAATAACTAACAATTACAAGCCACTGTGAACTCTTTTACCTTCTGTTCTTAGATGCCTGCCTTTTAAATTGTGCATTCTTAGAGTCTAAGACATTTTTGTTAAGCCCTCTGATATGTTTAACTGGTCCCTTCCTTCAAGGTCCAACTCATGTCTCAGCTCCTCTGATTCTTTCTGTCTACTCCTTTTTTCCTGTGGTCTCTCCTTTGCATTTTTTATAACTTGGCTATATCATAATTATTTGTCTTTATGTTGTTTCTTTTCTATCATAGTGTAAACTCCTTGAAAGTGTGGTCTGTGCCATATCCATCTTTGAATTCTTAGGACCCAGGGACTTATTCATAGTGATTAACAAGGTGAATTGAGTCAATTTGAATAACCAATCCAGGTTATTATGAAAATAAGAAGTTATATAGCTATACATATTATAGAGAGATTGCTGTTTTTCTGGTTGGAAGAGAGGTTCATATATCTTATTAAGCTTTAAGAAACTCCAATTTATTTTATCAGACATTGTTACCAAATGTTTACTTGTTCTAGGTGAACTTCATCTCATGGTCAGATTTTTTATAGGATTTCAAGGGCAGAGGTACCCAGAATAGCTACATTCTCATTATAGAAAAAGAGAAGAAGTTAAAGACTTAGTCTAAGTCACTTTTTCTTTATATTCTATTTTCTTTATATTTATATTCTTTATATTATATATAAATGAAATTATATATGATATACATCATATTATTTACAATCTATATATAACCCTTATCTTTTGAGTTGAGGTGAATCCCTTTACATCTTCTTGCAATATATTGCTACTTTGCTCTATCTTCCACTTAACAGGGGACTGTGGTGAGCGGGCATTAGGTGAGGCAGAGCTGAGCCTTATCTCTGATTGGTGTTTGCATCAGATGTATATACTCAGCCCTTCACAATTACAGGCAGGTCTCACCTTCAACTCCTTCACTGCAAGTCCCTGCCACCACACAACTCATGTCTCTTGGATGTAATACATCCTTTCATCACTATATTCTGGTCATGAATGGCAACCCTGCCAAATTTTAGTGCTGGTGTCTGGCATGTGCTGAGGCTTATGGAGTATTTCTACAGTTCCTCATAGTTACACTGAAGCATTTGACTGTTTGGCCAATGGAGATCACCTATTTGTCTGTGGTTATGCTGTGTATCATCTTCTTTATATATGCATATATAATAAATAATATAATAATAAAAAGTATTCATAATATATTCCCTGTATTATAGGTATTCATAATATATGCATATATAAAGAAGATGATTCCCAAAGTAGGAGAAAAGGGCATTCAGGGATATACCTCCTTTATCTCCTTCTCTTATGCATCATGTTCTTTTACCTTCTGCCCCTCATGATCTCTATGCCTCTGGATTTCCATTCCCTCTGTTTCCTTTGAATCTTTATTTCCCTCCTGAGTATTTTCTTCCATCCTTTAGGGCCACAATCCAAGTTGTCTGCAAGAAGGCAGAGAAATATTCCTGAAGACCTTCACCCTACTTTAGCAGTGAGTGACCTTTACAGGAAGCACAGAGATACAGTAGTTTTTGATTGCCAAGGGCATCACCACTGTGGCATATTTTCTAGAACAATTTACCCTACTGCTTAACTTGTTCAAAATGCATATGAATCTACCTGCCAACTTGGCTGATCAGTATTCAGTATCAGGACTAAATAAGATTCATTGTGCATAACAAATTAGGATAGTCAAACCTGGAAAGCCTTACTTTGAATTTATTCCTTCTATTGTCTTCAGCTTGACACATTTGAAAAAGGTTTATAGTTATGATTATGGAAGTGATTCCTGTATGAATGAAGATGTTTATGAAGATTTTTAACATCTATCAATTTATATCATTTTGGAAACCATGTAATCATTTTGGGGGGTGATGTGATGAGTTGGAAAAGAGAACTCTGTTATAACTTGTGTTATCTTGGCAATTGACTTCTTTCTGAGTCTCAATTTCCTTATTTGTAAAAAATAAGAGTGAAATAAGCCAAATTACCTCTGTTCTCTTCAGGCTTGTCTGTTCTTTGCTACTGAAATACAGGTGAAATGGAGTCTTTATATCCCCTTGGTCTAGTCTTTTTTTTCCATACTCTGTTCTGAAACTTTAAAATTTCTGTTGACCTTTCTGTCTTACTTAACTAATGTGTGTATGTGTGTGTGTGTGTGTGTGTGTGTGTGTGTGTATGTGTGTGTGTGTGTATGTGTGTGTGTGTGTTGTGGGGGGGGCATAAGAAGACTTTGCATCAGTTAATGCATTTTTTCTTTTTCCCAAAGGGATCATAATTTTTGTAAGTTCCCATATCAATTTTTACAGCAAATTGTTGAGAATAAGTAAGGGTATTCTATTTGAAAAAAATTAAAGCATGTAGAGAGTAACCTAAGGTTAGTTATAGTAAAAGAGTCTCTGTCATACTTTCCGCAATCTAGGTCAGGTCAAATTCCATAACATTAGACCTCCTAAATAATTTTTGAGTGTGAGAGATGGCCCACTCCTCATGCCTGCTTCATTTCTCTCCCCTATGATGATGCTGCTGTTTAGTTGCATCAGTCATGTCTGACTCTTCATGACCCCATTTGGGGTTTTCTTGGCAAAGATCCTAGAGCTGTTTGCCATTTTCTTCCCCAGCACTTTTCATAGATGAGGAAAAGGAGACAAATATGGTAAAGTGACTTACCCAAAGTCAAAGAGTTAATAAACATTTAAGGCAAGACTTGAACTAAGGAAGATGAGTTTTCCTGACTACAGGCAGACCACTCTATCCACTATACCATCTAGCTGTCCATTCTCTACCTTATAATGGAGGTATTATTACCTTATGGGAAAATTACCTTTAGGGTAATCTGTCTAGCATCTTCTTACTTGCTCATTATAGCTCCATCTCCCAATTTTTACAAATGGAAACCATTAAATCATAATAAAACAATGAACAGAGAAGTAATATACTATTTAATTACATAAATCATTCTGATGATCCTAAGAACTGATGGCTAGTGAGAACTTATGAATCCATTGCAGTAATAAGCTGAATTTAGAAAAGTTCATGTAAAACAAACCTAGAACATTTGCTCATTTGGTAGAAGAATTTTAAGGATGACATTCAGAATAACAAAACCTCAGTGGGATGAGTACTGGTTTGGAGGCAGATAACCTGGGATGGAGTCCGAGCTCTGTCACTTATCACCTATGTGACCTCAGACGAGTCAGTTTCCCCTTTCTGGTTTTCAGCTCCCTTATCTACAAAAATAAGGGTTTTGGACCAGATCAAAAGTGTCAAACTCAAAGAAAATCAGATTCATAAATCAAATCCTAGAATCCCTCTGGGGCACTAGTGCCTTTATTTTAAAATATATAAAATATGTTTTATTACATTTTTAATTTTTTAAATATAAATTCTTCAGTTAGATTTTAATCTGATTAGCACCCTTGGAGTGGTAAAAAGTATGTGGGTCATGTGTTGGACACCTTCAGTCTTGATGACTTCCATAGTCCCATCTAGTTCCAGATCTATGAGCCTAAGAGATAAAAAAAAGGGAAGACTTCTCTTAGATATGAAAATATTTTGTCCATGTCATCTACATGAAAACATTGGAGCAAACATCTGACTTCCTTTAAGATCAAATTAAAATTCCACCTTCCACAGGAAGCTTTCTCCAATTTCTCTTAATTTCAGAGATTTCCCCTTTGTTAATTATTTCCCATTTATCCTGTATATATATATTTCTTTGTATATATTTGTATTTATTTTTCTCCCTTATTAAACTGCAGCTCTTTGAGGTCCTGATCTGTCTTTTGCCTCTTTTTGATTCTTAAATACTTAGCACAGTTCCTGGCTAATATCATTCAATCATTTTTCAGTTGTGATCAACTCTTTGTAACTCTATTTGGGGTTTTCTTGGCAAAGATAATGGAGTAGTTTGCCATTTCCTTCCCCAGATTATTTTACAGATGAGGAAAATGAGACAAACAGGGTTAAATGCCTTGCCTTAGGATCCCACAGCTAATAAGTGTGAGGTCAGATTTGAATTCAAGATGATGAGTCTTCTTGATTTGAGGTCCATCAATCTATCCACTAAACCACCTAGCACCTAATGTTTATTGATCATTTGACTGATAGCAAAAGGTTTCTTTTTCTATCTGAATGTTTTGAGACTGAGCCCAAATATTCTTTAGAAATAAAGATACCTTTGTAGGACAGCCATACAATCCACATTTATAAGAGGGTAATGACAGCTTCCCGGTTGACTTGACAGAGCCTGTGGCCTTTTTTTTCTTTGTTTTTTACATCATTCTTTTTTAATATTTAATATTTATTTATTCTCATTTTGTACAAATAATGTTTTTTATACATTAATAAAATATTCTTGTTTAAGAGTAAACAAAATACCCCCTCCCCCCAAAAAATATAGACTTGCTTGAGCGATAAAGGGGAGAGAAAAAAATTAAAATTAAAAAAATAGTAATAATTGTAGGTATGGCCAGGTGGCGCAATGGACAGAGCACCAGAGCCCATTATCTGGTCCCATACACCCAACAATCACCCAGCCATGTGACATGCAAGCCACCCCAACCTCACTGCCCTGCAAAAACCAAAAAAAAAAAGAAAAAAAAGACCTAAAATAAAATAAAATAGTAATAATAGTAGGGGTGGCTGGATGGTGGACAGAGTGTTGGCCCTTGAGCCAGGAGCACCCAGGTCCAAATCCGGCCTCAGACACCCAATGATCACCCTGCTATGTGGAGCCTGTGGTCTTTTCTAAGGGCCTATGAGGTTGTCTTTCTAGAGAAGAATAATTTGTCCTCCAATGGATCTGTGCTATCAATCATGTGACTGACTATCCCCTCTAATAAGGTAGATCATAGCTCATTCCTGCCTTCTGAATCTGTGCAACTATTGTCCATGTCTTCCCATAAGTTCAGCACAAGAGTCAGTGCTTGAAGCCTTCCTTTTTTCTTCCCCTTGATGTTGCAGGGATACCAGTGCTTTCTGTGGATCAAGTTAAATAAAAATTAATCATTTGTTAGCATCTGTTAAATTATGAGAATTCAAAGAATGTGAAGAAATATTCTTTGCTCTCATTTCTATGGTTTTCTACTCATAATTTTTTTCTGAACAAGACCTTTATTTTCTTCATTATTCTGTTTGCCATTTTTCTCAGTCTCCAGCCTTTATCTCCATTGCCCTTTGGTAATACTCATTTTTAACTTTACAGGCATTGTAGTTTAATTATTATTAGGTTAATAACACCTAAACTGGCATACTGAATTTCTAACACACAGACACAGACACACACACACACACACACACAGAGACACACACAGACACAGACACAGACACAGACACATGCACACACACACATTTTCAGTTGTCCAAGTGTTTCCAATACTGAGTTTTAAAGATTGTTGTAGGAGGTACAAAACTAGAAAGAATGAACATGTAGGCTTAATTAACAGAATGAACAGGAGTATGCAAGCTGACAGGAAGCCTGTATGAAAGGAAAATGTGGGATTCTAATAATAATAACAGTAGCACAATCATCTTTGAAAATATGAGACTGTGACGACATGTCAGGAGGGGTCAGAATTTGCCATTTTACCTTCTTTGGTTGTTATTTTTACAGCGGAAGACTTGAGGAAACAAGATTATGCCTTACCACCTGGTACAGTGAATTCACCACCCACAGAGGTAAGAACCCAGAGCTTCATAGGCTGAAACGCAAAACCTCACAATAGGCTGCCAGTTATCCATGCCCATCTGAGATTTTCTTTCTTATGGGAATGATTTTCCTTTTGATGAGACATTTGTGCTTAATCTGATCATGCTTTAAATCACCATTCCTCTTAATTTAGAATTGTTGCTTTTGTTTCTGAGTATAGCAGATGAGAGAATCACAGAGCTAGAGACCTTATGATTCATCTCCTTTATTTTGAAGAAGAAATCCAGATTCTTAGATGTTAAATGATTTGTCTAAGGTCATATAGATAGTGAATGGCAAACTTTGAATTATAATGCAGGGCCTCAGGCTCTAAATTTAGCAACTGGGGATAATGTCATTTTTGAAGAAGGCCATGACAAACTGGGCTAAGGTACCAGTCTCACTTTCTCTTCTGGAGCCATCTGGGTCCAATGGCCAGATGTGAATCAGGATGATTGGAGAGTTCTGCAGATGTGAGGCAATCAGGGTGAAGTGACTTGCCCAAGGTCACCCAGCTAGTAAGTGCCAAGTGTCTGAGGTTGAATTTGAATTTCCATCTTCCTGAATCCAGGGCCCATGCTCTTTCTATTGAATCACCTATCTTCCCAACAACCTGGGATAGGTAAAGTAAGTCCCCCCATGTAACATATAAAGAAATTGAGGTCTACAGAAGAGGCAGGCCTACAGAAGAGGCACACATGAAAGAGGTGTACATAGTAAGTGGTAGACCCATTCCCCTATCCTCCTACAAATTCAGGACCTTTCCTTCTATTCTACTTCCTGTACTGAAAGTCAATACTTTTTACTACCTTAGTGATATTGGTCAAAATATTTAACTTCTGTGGGCCCCATATTCAAAATGAGGGCTTGGACCCTTCTAGCCATGAAATCTATGAGACCCTATATCTTTTCACCAGGTCACCCTAGCAAATCTTGGGATTTTAGAACTCAAAAACTCTTATATATTGTTATTTTGGGAGAAGGTATGTTCTAATGCTGATTTGATTACCATCTTCCCTAGCCTCAGTTTTCCCAACTATAAAACTGAAGGGTTAGATTCAGAAGCTTCCCATATCTCTAATTCTATGGATCCCACAGAAACACTTAACCTCTTGACTTTGTCATGGTTAACCTTTTGATCTATAATTTGAGTTCTTAAGTTCTTCAACCTTAGAAAGAGATTTCCTACATTAATGACTAGTACAAATTTCTCTTCCAATTGTAATTATTATTATAATTTATTTATATATCATCATAATTATTTTTAAAGAAAGATTTTATTTATTTTGTTTTACAATTTCCCCCATTCTTGCTTCCCTCCCCCATCCCCCACAGAAGGGATTCTGTTAGTTTTTACATTGGTTCCATGTTATACATTGATCTCAGATGAATGTGATGACAGAGAAATCATATACTTAAGAAAGAAAAATAAAGTATGAGATAGTAAAATTACATAATAATATAATGTTTTTTTTTTCTATTTTGACAGTAATAGTCTTTGGTCTTTGTTCCAAGTCCGTAATTCTTTCTCTGGATATAGATGGTATTCTCCATTGCAGATAACCCCAAATTGTCCCTGGTTGTTGCACTGAAGGGATGAGCAAGTCCATCAAGCTTGATCATCGCCCCCATGTTGCTGTTAGGGTGTACAGTGTTTTTCTGGTTCTACTCATCTCACTCAGTATCAGTTCACGCAAATCCTTTGAGGTTTCCCTGACTTCTCATCCCTCCTGGTTTTTAATAAAACAATAGTGTTCCATGACATATACCAGTTTGTTAAGCCATTCCCCAATTGAAGGACATTCACTTAATTTCCAATTCTTTGCCACTACAAATAGGGCTGCTATAAATGTTTTTGTACAAGTGATGTCATCATAATTATAACCCAATTAATTGTAATTATAATCACTATTAATGCAAAAAGTAGTATTGTAAATATGGGTTGTAAATCAATCTCTTATGGTTTTGTTTTTGCTAAACTTTGTCCCAGAGTCTGATCTCCCAGGCTGAGCTAACAGCATCGAGTTTCTGAACCCTCCAGCTGACTATAACTCAATAAGTCAGTTTAAAAGATATGAAAAGGGACCAATGGCTCTTTCTCTCAACTCCACCATTTCATTCATAGAAGTTTCAATATTGAGGAAAATGTGCTTTTGGAGGAGGGCAGTGATATTATGCTTGAATAGGTCCTCCTCTTTATGTTGTCAAATAAATTGCTCCGCAGCAATCGAAAAGGGGTATATTTTGCTACTAAAAATAATCCTGAAATTTTTCAACCTTTGGTTCAATCATTGATGTCTATTGACATCATAGGGAAGAGTGCTTAGAATGTAGGCTATCACAGAGTCTGGAGATCTATGGATTTTTCAACCACAGAATGAGATGCCACTCTTAAAAAGCTGCCCCAGAAAGGCCATCCCTGAGCCTCTTGAGATTGACTCTCTGCCAGCATTTGGTATAAGTCAGAGACCCAAAAGGACAGTAAGCAAAGGCAGGTTTTGGTTTTCACTGGAGTCAATTTGATTTGCAGGCACTGAAGAGGCTGAATATATCCATAGAGGCCATAGATCAATAGAGAAGAGACTTCTAGTTAAATAGACCTGACAAGAATTGTTTGTCTTCTATGTCAAATGACTCTTGCTTCATAAGAAAAATACATTTGATTTCAATTGAGCTAAAATGTTCACAAAGAGTAGAGAGAATAAGACATCACTCAGCTAATAAGTGGCAAGTGTCTGAGGTTGGATTTGAATTCCCATCAATCTGAGTTCAAATTCTGTCTCAGACACTAGTTGTATGACACTGGGCAAGTCACTTGACCTCACTAAACTCCAATTTCCTCATCTATAAAAATGAGGATAATGGCAACTTTCTCATAGGATTGTTGTGAGGATCAAGTGAGATTTTTATTTAGATATATATAGATGGAGATATAGATATCTAAATAAAATCTCACTTAGATATATGGATAGAATATAGATAACTCTAATTAAATAAAATCTCACTTGATTTTATTAATTATATATGAAATTTATTTATATATAACATACAGTAATAATAAATATTATAAAATATATGATTATATAATAAATAATTATATAATCTCTCTCTCTCTCACACACACACACACACACACACACACACACATATATATATATATATAAATAATGCTTTGCAAGCCTTAAAGCCACTAGATAAATTAGAGCTATTGTCATTGTTCAGTCATTTTCAGTCATGTCCAACTCTTTGTCACCCCAATTGAGATTTTTTTGACATACTGGAGTATCCCAGTGGGTGGCCATTTCCTTCTCCATTTTATTATATAGAAGAGGAAACTGAGGCAAATAGGGTTAATTGACTTTCCTAGGGTCACATAGCTACACAGCTAGTGTTGGAAGCCAGATTTGAACTTTAGAAGATGAGCCTTCCTCATTCTAGACTCATCACTTTATTCATTGTGTCACCTAGCTGCCATCATTATTATTTTGTTACTACTACTACTGTTTTTATTATGTATGATTATTTTTTAATCAGTGAAAAAATGAGGGAATCTCTTAAGATATTTTCAAAGTTCAGGTCATTTGGAACAAAGAAAACCAGAATTTAGAACTAAGCTGGACTTTAAAGATGATTTAGTCTGACCTTTTAAAACTAAGGCAGAGTTCTTTCAATGAAAAGAAGATTGGACCTCTGGAATCAAAGACTCATGGACCAAAAGAATTGGATAGGACTTCAGAATTCATTTAATCCATTTGCCCCTTTATTTTTATAGATAAAGAAACTTAGGAAGATGTGGGTTTACCTCTCACTCTGGTGTTTACATGAATGTCTATGGACAAATTGCTTAAAGTTCTTATCTCCAGTTTCTTCAAACTGAAAGCAAATGAAGAGGTTGGGGTAGCTGGGCTCTGAGGCTTCTTTCAGTTCTGCATTTATTTTCATAGGAATAATCTAAGCCAAGGGAATTTAAATGACTGACTTAGGGTTTCAAAGTCAGTTCCATAGAGCCGATGGGTCTATCTGTTTTGGAAAAAGCATCTGATCTATTTCTTAGTTCAATAATCTTCCCTCTTCTCCATCCCATCACACATTCTACTCTTTCTAAATCTCCAGGCACTAAGTCAAAATTACTCTGCTTCTACAGATCATTTCTTTATCTTTGTTTCCAAACTGACCTGCTTTCTTTTTTTAAGGATAAGGCAAAGTAGAAGGGCATTCCTTTTTAATTTTACTTCTTATTTTAAAGCAAGATCAATTTTCATTTTGAGCATAGTTAGCTCTTACTTAAATGTGGCAAAAGTATAAATATCACAGTCTCTGCTGCAGGTGAGATACTCAGTCCTTTTTTTGCTAGTAGCTCCTAGGAGTTTGTGTGAGTCTAACACAGGAGTTATCACTTTCCTTCCCCTACAGTTAGTGACTTCTTATCTGTTAGTACATTAGACAATCAAATCCAACTTTCTTTTGCTAATCACACTAGTCTCTTAGCTATTTTGTTTTGCCAAACCCTTTCTCTTTCTCTCATAGTTTTCCAAATTCTCAGGTTTTCTTGAACTTTCCCTTGACAATTCAAAGACTGACAAATTCAGTCTGTACATCTTCACAATTCTCAAATCTTTCAAAATTTCCTTCATAAATCCTTATCTTCTTCCATGAAGCTGAAAAGAGAATGTGGTGTAAGATTAATAAATGTTTACCTATTTTTACCTCAAAAGACTTGAACCTAAATTGTATATAAACTTCTCAAGTTTAAGTAGCATATTTGTCAATGGTTCTCCCTTTGAACTGGCCAGCAAGAATCTTTAAACTAGAAGACTGCACTCCTCTGTCTGCTCATGTAGCAATGAGATACACACACACACACATTTCATTTCAGCAGTCCAGCATCAGTCTATCCACTTTTACATAGGAAAAAAGGGCACAACTTTAGCAAGGGATTTTTATATAATACTTAATTTTTTCCCCCTCACAACTGGCATCTAAGTGCTATTATCTCAACTTTGCAAATGGAAAAAATGGAGGTTGAGAGGTTAAGTGACTTACTTAGAGTCATACAGTAAGTGCCTAAGGCCATATTTGAACTCAGGTCTTCCTGACTCTGACCACTCTCTGGACTGGGTAGATATTTACTCCATGTCCTCGTACAAGACACTTAACTTTCCAAGTCTTAGTTTCCTAATCTTTAAAATGAGAGGGTTGGACTTTATGCTTGCTGAAGTCCCTTTCAACTCTAACTCTTTAATATCTATGATCTGTGATGCATGGTGAGCAACTAGCAAAAAAATCAGACTATAAACTAGCACCTCCAAATCCTAACCCAATGTTCTTCCTACTGTACCACATTGCCTCTTAAATTTAATACATGAAATTTCAAATAAGAACTGTTTAACATGAGAGATGGACATTGGAAAACATTTTGTAATAATAGTATTGGGCAACTAAGTGGAAGAAAGGATAGAGCATTGGGTATAGGGTCTGGAAGACTCATCTTCCTGAGTTCAATTTTTGGCCTTTGATACTAGTTGGGTGTCTCTGAGCAAATCACTTAGCCCTTTGTAGCTCAGTTTCCTCATCTGTAAAATGAACTGGAGATGGAAATAACAAATCACTACCAAGAAAACCAAGTGTTAGGGCTCAAGTGATTATGAATGAACAACATGATGATGATGTTTGTCCTCCAATCTTGAAGACCATGACATCAGGGAAGTAATGGCATGATAAGCACTTGAATTAGATCTGAGTAAGGGGGTTCTGTGCTGAGTTCACTTTCAATAACAAATTCAGAAGACTATATATGACCCATCCCTTTGGTCTATCTTGGTACTTTTTTTCTCTCTCTACCTGCTCTATTAGCAATTTCCATCTATTCTCAGGACTTGAAGTCATTTTCTACCCCATTCACTCTAGGACAGAATCCAAACTCCTCAATCTGGCATTTAAGATGCTCCACAGTCTGGTTTCCACCTACCTATCCAGAAGACTTCCTTTAACTCTCTTTCAAACATTCTGTGTTCCAGTCAAATTGTTAACTAACTACTCCCCAAAGTCAGCATCCTGTCTCCCTCCTTGGATTCTCGCAGACTGTTCCTTATGCTTGACGTGTGGTCCTTCCTCACCTCTCTCTAAGAGTCCTAATCTTCAGAGAAGAATGATCCTAGGTTCTACCTCCCATGCAGCTAGGTAATTATTAAGTGTCTGAGTCCAGATTTGAACCCAGGTACTCCTGACTCCAGGGCCAGTGCTCTATCCACTGCGCCACCTAGCTACCCCCTTGTATTTTCTTACTTGTGAACATGTCATATCTCCTTTCCCCTGTAATTTAATATTTATCATCTCCAGGCTATACCTCCAGTGTAGGTCCTTAAGAAATACTCATTAAATCGAATGGAATACTATTCTACTTTAAAATCGATGTACAATGTGTGATGATTTCCTTAGATCTCAAGTCCATGTTAGCTGAGGATGAGTCAAAGGAATTGAAGGTGTCTGGCCTGGAAAAGACTAGACTCCAGGAAGACATGATAGTTGACTTAAAAAAAATATGAAGAGTCATTATGAGGAGGGTGTGTAACATTTACAACGTTTTATTCTAGAGGACAAAATTAGAAGTAATACATAGAGGTTGCAAACAAAGCAATTTAGATTTGATGACAAGTAAAGGTGTTCAAAAGTGTAAAGTTCTACCTGGTCAGGGGAAGACTTCTTCATCCTTCTATCTTCAAATAGAAGTTGTAGGGGGCAGCTAGGTGGCGTAGTGGATGAAGCACCGGCCTTGGAGTCAGGAGTACCTGGGTTCAAATCTGGTCTCAGACACTTAATAATTATTTAGCTGTGTGGCCTTGGGCAAGCCACTTAACCCTATTTGCCTTGCAAAAACCTAAAAAAAAAAGAAAAAAAACAAATAGAAGTTGTATAACTACTTTTCATATGTGGTAGGTAGGGGCAGCTAGGGGCAACTAGGTGATACAGTGGATAGAGTGGGGTCAGGTGGACCTGAGTTCAAATTTGACTTCAGAAACTTGATAGTTACTAGCTGTGTGACCATGGGCAAATGATTTAACCCTGATTACCTCATATCCAAGGTCATTTCCAGTTGTCCTGATAAATATCTGGCTCCATATGGTTCCAGAGGAGAAAGCGAGTCTGTTAACTTTGTACAGCATACCTTCATTCAAATCCATTCATACGCATGTTATGGCATCACCTCCTTGATATTATGGTCTTTGAGCATGAAGGACAAGCACTGTGGTGTTCTTGAATGGTATGGTGGGTAGGACTGTATGGCCACTGAGGTCCCTATCAACTCTTTAATTCTGTGTTTTCCCACAGGTTTTGGGTTTTGTTGGTATCATGGAAAGCAATGACAAGTGAAAGAGTGTTGAACTTTGTGTTCATTCTTGAGAAAGCTTCTCTTTGGGTATTGTGTTTGGCAACAGAATTGTAAGAGCTTAGCTAGAATCTAGAAGGAACTTCCAATGTCATCTAGCCTTGACTATTTCATATTAAAGATGAGGAAATAGATTTTATAGATGAGGACCAGGATGCTTCAAGGATTTGTCTAAGATTAAACTAGTGGAAGTATTTGAGTAGACAAACAATTTTCCTACTTTTAAGAAATTCAGATTTGTGGTTGACTGATGTGGGAAGAGAATGGTCACATCCAAGATGGAATTCAGTTCAACAAGCACTTGTAAATGGTCTATCATGTATATGCACTCACTGTGCTCCATTCTAGATATACAAAAATAAAACAGGAGGTGTTCTTCTCCTCAAAGAGTGCACAATCTAATAAGGTGGTAGGATGGGAGTGATGTATATTCTCCATCTGCAACTTGGTCCCTCAACTTCTAATCTCATCCTTGTGTGGTTTACTCAGCCCTGGATACTCAGACCTTCACATCTCCCTCAGTCTCCTCTCCTCTCTGATTGAAGTAGAGTACTAAACTTTTTCAGAAGTTTTCCTTTAGAAATTGAATTACTACTAATAAAACCAATGGTGCCAAGATTAGAAGAAAAATAGAAAAATGGGAAACAACTTTCACAGCAAGGGGTTTTGATAAAGTTCTCATTTCTAAAATATATGGAGAATTGAATTAAATTTATAAGATTACAAGTCATTCCCAACTGATAAATAGTTAAAGAATATGAAGAAATTAAAATTATATATAATCATATGAAAAAATGCTCCAAATCAATTCTGATTAGAGAAATGCAAATTAAAACAACTATGAGGTACTACGTTACACCTACCAGATTAGCTAAAATGACATAAAGAGAAAATATTCAATGCTGGACAGGTTGTGGGAGGAATGGGACATTAATGCATTGTTGGTGGAATTGTGAACTGATTCAATTATTCTAGAGAGCAATATGGTACTATTTTCAAAGAACAACAAAATTGATTATACTCTTTGACCCAGCAATCCTATTACTAGGCCTATATCCAGAAGAAATCATAAAAATGGGAAAATTCTCATGCTTCAAAATAATTATAGTAGCTCTTCTTGTAGTGGCAAAGAATTGGAAATTGAGGGTACTAGGGAAAAGACTGAACAAGTTATAGTATATAAATGTTATGGAATCCTATTCTATAAGAAACTTTGAATGTTTGAGCTCTAAAGAAGCATGGAGCAAATTACAGAAACTGATGCTGAGTGAAGGGAACAGAACCAAGAGAACATTGTATAAATTAAGAAAAACATTGTGAGTTGATCAACCTTGATGGATACAGCTCCTCTTAGCAGTTCAGAGACCTAGGACAATCCCAGGATACCTGTTATGAATAATGCTATCCACATGCAGAGGCAGAAAAACAAAAGAAAATAAAACGAAACAAAAAAACCTACAGAATCACTGTTTAAAAATTTCTCTTATGCTTTTCTTTCCTATCTCATGGTTTTCTTTCTTTTCTCTTAGTCCTAATTTCTCATACAGAAAATGAGTAATCTACAAACATATTAAACACAGACACCTTCACACACACACACACACAAACACACAAAAACACAGAAGAAATTAGACTGCTACATCATTGCACTCTATGTGTGCAGTTCTGCCTAGCATCAGCTTCATGATAAGCTGCCTGGATACCCTTTGGTGTCTCTCCTAGCTCTCAATCTCCAGCTTCCTTTTGTGTGTTGTCGTCTCCCATTAGTTTGTAGGCTCTTTGAGGGCAGAAACTATCTTTTTTCCTCCCAACACAGTGTTTGATACATAGGAGACCTTTAATCAGTATTTGAATTGAATTGAAAATTTAATTTAAATTCATAAGAAAAGTACACATAATAGTATGAAGGTTCAAGGAAGGAAAAAAATCACTTAGCATTGAGAGAGGGAAAAATAAACTACATGAAGAAGGATTCATCTGATCTAGTAATTCAAGGAAGAAGAACCTTATCTTTATCTTTGCATTCTGCATGGTCCTAGAATCATGACCTAAATGGAGAGGGCTCCCAACAGATATTTGTTGAGTTGAATTATTTTCTCATCTGCTGAATTTTAAGTTCCTTGGGAGTAGAAAGGTAACCAACATCTGATAATTACTATACAAAATGAGCTAAATATCAAAAATGCTATGCATAAGAGAGATCATAGTATGGCAGAGAGAAAGCCAAACTTTGAGGCAGGAATATCTGGCATGATCCATTCTATCTCAGATTTGTATTAGTTGTTTGATTTTGGGAAAATCACTGAATCTCACATTGCCTTAGGCAACTCTCTAAATCTATAAATTTGGAACAAGGTACTAATTTCCATTGATGCAGAGAAGTTTTCTCATCAGAAGCTCCCTCTACCAAAGCAATTAAAGAGTCAGCCCTATCCTGTGCCTCACATTAAATAAAAATATCTGAATTGAGTTCCCTTGGCCACAGAGGTAAAGTCCACCATCTTTTTTCCCCACCCTAGGAGCAATGAACAACACCACACAGCTTTCCCTGTCTACAGCTCATCTGCTAGGTTGATAGTCTCTGTTGACTGATTTTAGAGGCAGTCTCTGTTTGTAGAGGGGCTGGAAACACCTACTGTAGGAACTTAAAATAATAGAATTTAGAAACTGTCAGGGACCTTGAGATTCTTCTCTAATTTTTCTAGCTATGATAATTGAACACAGAGACTTGAAATAACCTCTCCAATGTGACACAGCTACATCTGGGATTCAAATCCATCCCTCTCAATTCACAACTCATTCTTTTCACTACCAATATTAAGGTCAATCTCCTGGAAAGTCAGGGCAAAGCAGAGTTGGACATCCCAAATAGGTCCCTGCATTTTTTCCCCTCCCAAATGATAAAATATACTGTAGTTCTAAGAGATGTCCTTCTAGTTTGATCTGCCTAGGATTCTGATTCTATTGAGCATTTCAATCAATCAACCTACAGTCCTAGGCACTATGATGGACTCTAGGGATACAGAGACAAAAATGAAACATGCTATGCACTCAAAGACCTTATAGGCTATTGGGAGAACCATATTCACAAATAAGCACAGAAGATATAAATAGAATAATTTTTTTAAAAATTGGTGGCAGGATACTGGGGGAGGGAAAAAATCATTCAAGGAAAGTGGTGTAGGCGAGGAGGAAAGATTAAGCCTGATTTACTTTGTATTTATCATTTTTTACATTTTAATTTGTCTCTTTATGTACATGTTGTCTTGATAGAATGTAAGCTTATTGAGGGCAAGAGCTACTTAATTTTGTCTTTGTATACTGAGTACCTAGCATAATGTTTGTCATATAGGTTTATAATAAATACTTAGAGGATGTTTGTTCTTCATGCTCAAAGAAGATCATAACATCAGGGAGGTAATGTGAGTACATGAACTCGATTTGAGTGAGGGGGTGCTGTGTTAAGTTAAGCCTCACTTTCTCCTCTGGAGCCATCTGGGTCTAATGGTCAAATATTAATCAGGATGACTAGAGATAGCTCTGAATGTTAGACAATCAGGGTGCAGTGACTTGTCCAAGGTCACACATCTATTAGTGTCTGAGGCTGGATTTAACTCAGGTCCTCCTGACTTCAGGGTCACTGCATCAACTGGTTGTCCCAAACATCTGATATGACTCATGGAATCATAAGATACTTGTAACAGATGAGTTAGAGAAAACAAATCTCCTGTCTTAAATTGGTTTAAGGAAAATACATTTAAATTCTAGAGATGGGAAAGTCTTCTTTTCCATTAAACACAGAAGTTCTTAAGTTATTTTGAGTCATGGACCCCTTTATCAGTGTGGTAAAACCTTCTTAGAATAATGTATATATATATATATGTTTGAATATATATTCAATATAATAATATAATTACAATAGAAAGAAATGCTAAATTTCTGATAAAACTAAGTGAAAATCATTTTCTTCTCATCCAAGTTCATTGACTTCCCAAATGTGTCCCTAGTCCCCTTTGAAACAATTAGGTAGTATACTTTGTGGGGTTTGGGAGTTAGCAAGACCTGAGTTTCTAATCTTGCATTAGGTATTTACTAGTTATGCGACTCTGGGTAATCCACTTAATCTTTCTGTTTCTCAGTTTCCTCATTTATAAAATGATGAATAATTAGCACCTACCCCCCAGAGTTGTTGTGAGCATCAAATGGATCAATATATGGAAAACATTTTGCAACTTGCTATATCATCAATGCTAACTGTGGACCCAGTTCAAGATTTTGATTTTAATGCCACCCTTCCTCCTACCAAGAATCCCACCCTGACAAGTGTGTGTTTGAAGAATTTCAATAATGGGCAACTTATTACCTCTTCAGGAAACCTGTTTGGTTTTCTAATAGTCATATCTATTTGCGAAGTTCTTTCTTCAGTTGAACAGGATAACTAGGTCACTGTGGATAGTGAATAGAATACTGACTTTGAAGTCAGAAGGACTCCGGGAGGATAGGAGTTCAGTCTCCATTTGTTCTGCTCCATATCTGGTCATTGAACCCTGATGACTCTGGAGGAGAAAGTGAGACTGGTGACTTAGCACAGCACTTCCTCACTCAAATATAATTCATGTGCTTGTCATGATATCACCTTCCTGATGTCATGGTCTTCTTTGAAAATGAAGGACAAACATTATCTTCAGTTGAACCAAAAGTTATCTTTCTGTGATTTACAACCAATTGGCTCTAGTTCTACAATCCAGGGTGTACACCTAATAAATCTAATCCATTTTTTAACATGGCAGTCTTTCAACTATTCTCCTATACATAACACTTTGTTTCCTCTCTGCCTCTGGACAATTTATCTTTGCTTTCCCATCTTATGTTCTCCTTCTTTCTTCTACTTTTTTATACTTTCTAATTCCCAAGGTTCAGCTCAAGAGAACTTTCCAGATTGTTATGTATTGTTGATGACTTCCATTTACTTTGTATTCAGTGTTTTGTATTTGGTTTACTATGTCCTTGTTTTTTCTTGCCAGGGGAGTACAGAATTCTTGAGAAAGATATTGTTGCTATTTCATGTGCCTAGATATGGAGTTGATACTTACTGCCAGTTGAATGGAAGTCATTTGGAGGATACTGGTCAAGTTTCTGAAAAATCTCTTCACCAGGCTAAATGATATAGCCAAATTCAATGGTGCCAAGAAAACAGTAATATAAAGCATGAAATTTGGTTCCTTTGCTAAAATTAAGATTCATAACAATGAATTTTATTCTGAGGCAGACTTTTGCATCACTGGTGAGACAAACCAATGAGTGGTCTGCTTTTTCTTTTCCCCTTTCAGCTTAGTGGTTCAGAGTGTAACAATGGTTACTAGAGACTGTCATGCTTCTAGCATTGGCCAGACAACTGCGTGAAAGGATTTGGCAAAGGGGAGTGCTGTTTGATTTCTAACTATAAAATTGGCATTTCCAAGGTCCCTTTTAGTTGTGGAAGCATTATCACTGTCTATCTTAGAGGTAGTCTACATCCTGATCCCTAAGAGCCTGTGGATTCTATAGGATTTTTTGAACTGGTGGGATATATCCTCCTATTTCCTAGCTCTATTACCGTGATTGGCTTCAGAATATTGGAGTGATTGAGCCTGGTTGGCGCAGGGATGAAGAGGAAAATGGAGGTTAAGGAGCCCCTAAGGAACTATAGGGTTATGGAGGTCAAGAAAATCAACATCAGTTCTAGCTCTTTGCATCAAATTCACTGGGAAGAAACACTCTTTAGAGTGAAGCCGAGTGCACAGTGGAAAGCAGATTCAGAGACCCAGGTTCAAATTCTGGCTTTGTTACCTGTGTGAGTGTGGGCAAATCATAACTTTTTTGATTTCATCTTGTCTTCTTGAAATGAGGATATTGATCTAAATAGTCTCTAAAGTTCCTTCCCAGCTCTAAGTCTATTATTCTATTTTCATTTATTTAAAAAAAAAATCAGCTTTTGTTCTGGAGCCAACATCTCAAGTTATAAATAGTATCAAAAGTCACATTTAGATTACATATCACACATCAGCAATCACCACTCCCATGTACCATATTCCCCTTGACTCATGAAGATAAATGTTTAATCTTTGTCTATTCTAGATGCAATACTAATGTCCTGTTGCTTTTCTAAATAGATGAGACATGTTACAGATTATACAGCAAAATCCACTTATGTTGGCTTTCAGAATTTTCTATTCCAATTAAAGGATCCCAGGTTATCTCGTTATTTACTCAGACAATAGTAGTCAGGCATACCAATTTCCCATTTAACAGGCTCTTTCCTCAGTATGAGTTTGTTTCACTGAATTTCCTGTGGTCTATGAGAAAACTTTTTTGCCCTGTATCAAACTTATAATATGAATTGTACTTTCACTCTATATCTAGTTTCATATTTGTACTTTATAATCTACCAAAGCATGTATTAAATGTTTGACAATGATTTATAATTTCTGTAGTATTTGATAAACTTTGAAGAGTTCTTTAAGCCTTTTTTTGTTTTTGTTTTTGCAATGAGGTTAAGTGACTTGCCCAAAGTCACACAGGTAATTATTAAGTGTCTGAGGATGAATTTGAACGCAGGTCATCCTGACTCCAGGGTCAGGTCTCTATCCATGGCACCACCCAGTTACCCCTCTTTAAACCTTAAGAGAGGTACTAAGTCAAGGTCCATAATTCTAACTTGGGGACATAATTCTGTCTTTGGGATATCAGCTTAAAAAATTCTCTTTGGTATCTGTGGGATGGATAATGAACTAGATAAGATGTAAGGTATAATCATCACCTATAAACTGATTTAATTCTTCTCTCTTTCTAGAGTTATCTCATTGAAATTGACTTGGAAAAAAGAGGGACAGGAAGCCTGGGGTTTGCCCTAACAGGTGGCAGAAATGGCCACTCATTACTAATCAAAGCAATTTCCCCTGGTAGCATTGCTGACCTTGATGGAAGACTTCAAACTGGTGACATTTTATTGAAGGTATAAGGTTTATATTACATATTTTAAAAATTATTCTTTGTTGCAACTAATGCTTAACCATATATTTATAGGATTCTAAAGTATCTATGCATGTGACAAATGTTAAAATATCCATGTGATTTCTGTCAAACTAATTTAAGAGTATTTGGGCAGCTGTAGGGTGCAGGAAGGCAGGAAAACTCATTTTCCTGAGTTCAAATCTAACCTTGGACACTTAACTCATGGATCGGACCTGGGAAACCTACTATATCAGTGATCCTGGACAAGTCACTTAACCCTGTTTGTCTCAGTTTCCTCAATTGTAAAATGAGCTGGAGAAGGAGATGGTAAACCACTCCATCATCTTTGCCAAGAAAACCCCAAATAGGATCAGAAAGAATTGGACACTGGAGTCACAGAGAATTGGACATGTCTTGAAATGACTGAATAAGAAACATTTAAAAACTTAAGTTTTTGGAGATCCAAGTCTATGCCATGTGTTTTCTGTCTGAATTCTAGTGATCCTAAGCCTTGGTGAGTGGGGAAATCCCAAGGTATGTCCATTGATTAAATATGAGTTAATTTAAATCATTATCCAAATTAATGTTAATTATCTTTAATTAAAAATACATCTCTCTTGTGCAACACTTCATGAGGAAGAGGCTGTTATGTAAGAATTCAGTGCTAGTATGATTTCCAAAAAGTTTATGAATTTTATATAATAGAGTTTGAGCTCTGATTAATATGATCCTCTTCTCTCCCTTAGGACCAAGCAAAGCCTTGGTGTTAAGTTGGACACTTAACTTAGTGTGTTGATTTTCTAGTGACCTGAAAGATTAAGTGTGTTTTCTGAAATGCCTTGGAGGGTGAGTTGGTTGGTGAATGGTTTCAAGCTCATTCCAATTTGAAAGAATGGGTAGTTTTTAGCTGGGAAAGAGAAGACTCGGGGGACATGTTATGATAACTGTTCTCAAGAATTTGAAAGGTTGTCAAATGAAAGATTAGCATTGTTCTGCTTGACCCTTGAAAGCAGAACTAGAAATAATGAATGGATGAAAGTTTTAGAAGTAGATTTAGGCTTGATGTATAGGGGGAAATAATACCTACTGGAGTCATAAATTGGAATGAATTGCTTTAGGAGTTTCTCAAATCTCACTAAAGGCTTTCCAATGAAGGTTGGGCAAACCATTTGCCAGTTGTATTATAGAACAGAGGTGGTCAGTCACCCCTGGTGTGTGCCTGGGGAGTGTGGCAAGGAATCCAGATCAAAATGTAATTAAGAAGTACTTAACAAAATAAACAATATAATTGGGGAATACTTAATAAAATAAATAAAATTCAACATAGAAATATGAATATGTGCTTTTCTAAATCAATATATAGCTGGTGGGGATTCTTATCTGTAACTGAGTGCCCCCCCCATTTCTATTTGAGTTTGATGACCTTGCTGCAGAGGACATTCTTGTTTCAAGCATAGGTTGGACCCAAAGGTTACCAAGGCTCCTTCCATCTCTGAGTTTTTTCCACAGTCATTACAATTTTAAGTACAATAACCAGTATCTATTAGACAATCAAGAAAAAGTGAAAAAACATGTGCAAGCATTTGAAAAACAGTATTATTTTGAGGAGTAAGCTTTAAAACTTAAATTGCTAGCTTTATTTTGATCACACTCTAATAGGAAAGTAGCAAGACAAAAAAAAACTGAAATTGTATTTCAGAGGCAAGAATACCGAATGACAACCAAAGTCAAGCTTTAGCTAAGTTATTTAGGCAAGAAAGAAACAAGGTGGGACATTTTCTCTTCAATACCAAGATGAATTTAAAACAATGTATAATCTATCTAAAGACATCAGTTCACATTTCATATTGTGATATATGTTCTAAAATTATTTTAGGTAACAATATCATTTTTCTCTATGTTGTTAATCAGGTGAATGGCAAATCAGTATTGGGTCAACCACACAGGGCAGTTATTGACCTCATCCGTCAGACTCAGGGCACTGTCAGACTCACTGTCTGTCGAAACACTGATGTGAATTCATCTCATTCAAGTCATGGATACAACACGATGTTTTCACGAAGGAAAGATGCAGCACTGCCCGGTAGGTCATGATGCAATCCTTTGATCCTTTTGGGTCTTTTCTCCTCTGGGACCTCACTCCATCAGTCATCTGTTATTTCTCTCACACTGCTTCAATCTCTTCCTCTCTACAGGTTTCTTCTCCTTAGCCTATAAACATGCTCATTTCTCCTGTCTCCTCAAAAAGAAAACAAACAAACAAAACCCAAATTCAACCTTCCCTGACCCTGGCATTCCCTTGAGCCATAATCAATCTCTTTTTTTCCTTCACTGTCACAGACCAGAAGAGGATTTAAAAGAGATGCTGCTCAGATTCTCCATCAACTCTAATCAAGAGAAAGAGCTATTTTAATAATTCTATAACATCTTCCACCATGTCTTACAGAGTTTGATTACCCAAAATCTTTTTTGAGTCAACCTTCTTAGGATCTCTAGACCAGGGATTCTTAATCTGGGCTCCATAAACTTGTTCTATTTTTAATATTTTGATAACTATTTCTGCATATTGTTTTCCTTTGTATAAGTACACATGCTATTTTATTCATTAAAACCATGATTCTAAGAAGGAGGCCCCATCTTTATCAGAACAAGGTCAAAGCTGTCCATGGTACAATAAAGGTTAAGAACCAAATGGTCTCAGCATTGGATGATGAAGATGAGAAAATTACCCTATGATATTATTCTTGTTCCTGGTTTTTAGAGGAATAAATTAAGACCAAGAAAGAGTAAATGATTTGCCAGGTCACATACCTAGCATGTGGTAGAATTTAAACTCAGACCTCTCTGGTTCCAAATACAACACTATCCATGCTTAAGAAAGAGAGAGAGGAGGAGGGAGCAGGGAGTGCATTTAAAGAGAGATATTTAATGGGAATTATCAAACTTGGGGGCTATAATGAAAATTCTGAACTCAATACTATTCACAAACTATTATTATTTGAGATTTATCAAGCAATAACTTACCAGGGGGAATTCCAAGCTCAGTATAAAGACAAATCTTTTTTAAAGAATTCTTCCTATGTAATGAAAATACAATTATTTTAAATAATCGTATAAACATAAGACAATCACTTCCTAACAAATTCTAGTAATGAATCAATGAATCATGAATCAATAACTGTCTTAAACATGACCAGTTTTGCCATGTGGTTACCTCCTTGACTGAGCAAGAAAAGAAAAAAGGACAAAAAAGAGAAAACACATGGATGGAATACATTCTTTCTTCTTAGCTATAAGGAAAGGGCAAGGACAAGAGAGAGAGAGAGAGAAAGAAGAGAAGATTAGAACCTAGTCACAAAGAAAAACCAAGAGAGAAGGAAATGTCTATCAGAAGTCTTGGATCTTAAAAATTCAATTACTTTTCTTGGTTAAATCAGGTTAAGCATTCCTAGTCATGTTCCTCCTTTCTAGGATCCAGGTCTATTACTCAACTTTGATAGAGAGAAAAGTTAATTCTTCTACATTCAAAGGTCTGTTGGCTCAGAACATCTAAGCAGGTGATGTCCTTTTTTTTCAAGTGAACAGGTGGTGTGGTGTGGTGTATGTGTTTTGTTGCCCATAAAGATTATGTGTATCCAGGAAGGCATAAGAGGTATCTCTGGTGTTTCCTCTGCCTCTCCTTCTCCAAGGTAGACTTTGATTCACGCCAAGAGAGAAAATAGAAATTTGGTGCCAGAGAATACTGGACTTTAGAAACAAGGGAATACTGGACTAGAATGATATCTGCCCTTCCCTAAAATATCATTAGTCTGGGATTTTTTTTTAAGATACAAGCCATGATTCTAAAAACTATCCCTTAATGGGGAAATCTCTCTTCCTACAAAATGCTAATTTCATAATCAACCTATGTAACAAATAGAAATCAAACATACAAACAAAAATTTATCCAAAGCAATAGAAAAGTATAATTAGAGAAGGTAAAAAATTGAGAATATATGTATATATATATATATATATATATATATATATATATATATATATATATACACACACACCAGATAATATACAGGAATATACTCCCATTCAGAGTAAGATATCTCAGCTCAATGCAGGGAGAGTGAGGGAAATTCCTCACAATCTCTAGGGTGGCAAACTACATCTGCTTCTACACATATTGCCTTCTTCCCACAGTCTTTCTTTCCCTTCAAGGACCTGAAGAAGAGTCTGGAATTGCATGCCTTCTCTCTGGAAACTAGAAGACCAGGATCTCTCAAGCTCATACCAACTCTGCCTCTCATGAAGGCATGGAGCTTTGAGTGATTAATCAAAATTGAGTAGATTTGTATATCAATGGACTTTAAACCATAAGATACATAATTAAGGAGCAGGAATGAGTTTTGATTCATGGGGTTTCTGACTCATTAATAAAAATAAAATTGTCTTCTTATTCTAGGCCATGTGACTTACTTGGGGCTCACAGTTTTTAATTAAGGGGGTCTTGCCCTATTAATAAACAAAATAATCTCTCTTGTCCTTCTCCACCCAGACCACATATGGCCTACTGAAAACCAGTCTTTCTTTATACCTATTATCTTGACTGGAGCTCTTTCCAAATAGCTAGATAACATGGTGCTGAGTACATATTTTTAAACATTCAAACTCAATTTCAAAAAAGAGAAGCTGTTTAAATTCAAATACCTAGGCACTTTTCAGCTCCCTAAAACTTGGTCTCTGTTCCCAATACATTACTGTTAACTTTTTCCCCGATATCATTAATGGTCTCTTTTTCATTAAATACAATGCTCCCATTTCCTCTTATTCCTGCCCATGAATTGTATTAGATGCTGTGGGCTAACCTCTCCCTGCTTTCCTCCTTTTTTTTCACTTTCATTATATTCCTGCTACCTAGATTTTTAGATCATTGATCATAAGTTTAAGATATCTTGGAGATTTCTGTAGCTCAGTGGTTTTTGTTTTTTTGTTTTTGGTTTGTGTGTTGTGATAAACCCCTTTGATAATCTAGTAAAATCTCGTCCCTTTTCTTAAAGTGAATTAATATATATATATATATATATATATTTATATATATAGATTACAAAGGTTTTTAAGGAAAGAAAAATGTAATTTTCTCCTCATTCTAATCTCGTTGACTTCTTGAAACCCATCCATGGACCCCTGTAGACCCCAAGTTAAGAATCTCAGATTTAGTCCAGCACATTCATTATATGAATGAGAAAATTGAAACCCATAGATGTAAAGACAATTGCCCAAATTTATACCAGGAATTAAATAGCAGGGGTGAGATTTGAGTTTGTATGTCTTGACTCCAAGCCTAGTTTTCTTTCCACTTTTTCCTCTTTCTCCATTTCTTTAACTTATTTGTAAAGACTTCATCCTTCTCTTGCCCTTAAATTTGTCCTCTATTGTTCTTTCCTGGGACTTACTTTTTCACTCTTTACACACCTATTCTCTAAGTGATTTACTTTACTTACCCTCCTCTTTCCCCATGATTATCTCCTCTATGAAACTAATTCTCAAATATCAACTTCTCAGAGTTCTCTTGACTTGTATCTTCAACTGTCTCCACTTCCTCTCAGTTAAATCCATCTGGATATCTCATTGAAGCCTCAAACTGTACATGTCTCATTGTTCCTCACCTAAAGATACATTCTCATTTATGTCTCTGTCTTGATGCAGTACAGGGCAGGGGAAACTATACAGTTGAAACCTAGGATCAAATCCCATTTAGCACACTTCCTGTTTGATCATAGGCAAGTTGCTTCTCCAAGCTTCATTTCCCTGATCTATAAAATAGGTTATATAGAATACCTACTTCGCAAGATTGTTGAAGGATCAAATTATATGTAAAACCCTTTGTAAAGATATTCATATATATATAATATACATGTTTATAATGTATAATGTATATGCATATATGTCTATAAATGTATATATAAATAAAAGAAATATTGAGATGTTTCTTTTAATGATAGCATCCTACAGTTATTCCAGCTTTTAACTTGAGAGATGCTTTTTTAGGGTTTTTTTTGCAAGGCAATAGGGTTAAGTAACTTGGCCAAGGTCACACAGCTAGGTAATTATTAAGTGTCTGAAGTCACATTTGAACTGAGGTCCTCCTGACTCCAGGGCCAATGCTCTATTCACTGTGCCACCTAGCTGCCCCTCAGATCTGCTTTTAACTTTTTCTTTGATTCTTCCTTCTTATACAATGTTACCAGTTCATCTTTTTTTTTACTTTCATAGTGTTTCTAGCACCATTCTCTCCCTTTTTTCCAACTGCAGTCCATCTAATTTGGGCTCTCACAGGAAGTTTTCAAGACTGGATGGAAAGATAAGATGAATGTTGATAAAGCATTTATTATGTACTGACCATGTACTCTATGTAACATCTGGAGATCTAAAGACAAACAAGAAAGACAATCTGAACCCTCAAGGAATTTTTGTTATTTTGGGGGAATACAACACAAAGGGGAGCTGGAAAGGTAGTAGAAGAATTATTTAGAGAGTCATGAGTAAAGTTGACCATGGTTGGGTCTCTTCTCGAAATAAAGCCCCTTTTTAACTAGTCCTCCTGCCTCAGTCTATCCCTCCCCAGGTCACAAGTTTTACAGATCCTCAGTTTTGATGCTCCCCATCTATAAAGTACCACTGCGATCATGTCACCTCCCCAAAAATGTTCCATGATTTTCCACTGCCTAACAAAACAGGCAATAAAACCCTTTTTAGTCAAGGTTACTGAACCTTCTCATATCTGCTCTTTCATTTACTCTATGAGTTCTAGCAAAAATTCACTACTCCATGTCCTTTGCAATTGCTGCCTTGTCTGTTTGGAATAAACCTTTCCTAATCTTATTTGATGAAACCCATTGAAGCCTTATTTAGATGCCACTTGTTTACATACAGTTAGCATTTAACAAATGTCTATTACAATTAACTGAATTTAAGGATGTGCCAAGTTACCTATTTGTTTATCCAATTTGTCATCATCTTAATCCAAATAAAATCAACCTGGCTCATTTTTACTGATGCAATTCTTATGTTTTTTCTTTCTACATCTGACTAAGGTTCCCTGTTATTCCTTCCATTGCCCATTGCAGGCCTATTTCTGATGCCTTTTTATATCCTAAATAACATTCTGCAGCAGATCCAAGGACTATTTTGCTCTCATGGCTCCCATCTGCCTGTCTACCCACTTTATGCTACTTGCTCTGGCTTCAGCTGAAAGGAACAGGATTCAATGCTTAGCTGTGGGCAGCTCTGACCACAAACATTGCCAGTTGCCAGTCTACTATTCCAGCTTTGGTATGGCTCCTAGAAGGTTGTATCTCTATAGCTTCTTTTCAGGAAATTTAGGGAGAGTAGGCAGTGCTTTGCCAAGACAGAGTGACCTCTGGGGGGGGGTCATCATTGCTTGGTTGCTCTAAGGATACAGAGAAAATAATAGATATGTAGGGTCAATTCAGGTCTTTCCTTAATAGCCCTAACTAGATTCACAATTTCCCCATGATAATCTGTTCAAATCTGGAAATGGAGGAACAGTTTCAAAGAAAATGACCTTCTGACTCTCTCCCCTTCTTTTTTTTTGTTGGTTTTTGCAAGGCAGTGGGGTTAAGTGACTTGCTCTAGGTCACATACCTAGGTAATTATTAAGTGTCTGAGGTAGGATTTGAACTCAGGTCCTCCTGACTTCAGGGCTGGTACTCTATCCATTGTGCCACCTAGCTGCCTCTCTCCCCTTTCTTGGCCACAGAAGCTATGATTTGGGTTCTCCCTCTACAGACCTTACCATATCCCTGCCATAGCAATGATGTATACTTCAATTTAGTTGTCTGATGTTCATTCCCTGCTCACCCACTTACATTATCATCAGTGTCAAGTCAGTATAGACCAAGACTGACAACTGGATCTCCCTTCTCTCCACTGATGAGGTCAAGGGGAGGAAGACATTGGTTTCTGGGCCCTCTGGAAAAGATATGGGGTCCAGAGCAGGAGGCTCTACCAGAAGTTCTACTAGGGCCCCCCTTTTTCCCTCAATGGCTCCTCCATTCTTTGCTTCCAATGAGATAGTATCTGAATTGGCCCTCATCAATGTCTTCCTCATCCCAAGGTGTGGACACCAGGATACATAAAGAAATCATGATCTTTGACTTTTAATGATAAGAGAAGCTTCTTTCTTTTTTATTTCCTGGCCTCCTTTATGACAATGTCACTGGAATTTCAGGGACATTTCAGGTGATGCTGCTAAGAGGCTAAAGAAAGCTGAGTAATAAAAAGTGAGTTTTCTTAAAGATATTCTTAAAGACAGTGATTCACTATCTTCTTCAGCCTGTGAGAAGGCTACAGGCTGTTCTTAAGGTGGGTCAAGTATAGCACTGGACCCATCTGTGGAAGGACAGGTAGCAGAACTCAACTTGTTGCCACTGGACTAGAAGTTTTCCCCTGATGATGATCAGGTGTAAAAAGGAACATCCTAAGGAAGTGTGGGCTCAATGGGTCTCTCGTAGCTTCAGTTCTAAGAAAAAATAGAATAAAATATTCAGGGAAAATCTATTATCAGGCAATGCCTTTCCTCATAATGGAAAAAACATTATCACTCAATGGGTATAGCTTGGAAAATGTCCTAGCAATATATAATAGGGAATCTGTGAAAAGCAAAATTCTACTTAGAGAGGGCTCAATTTCCATTGACTGGAATTTGATGACCAAAACTGTAGTCCACTGTCTTTCTCTTTTTTTTAATGTTTTTGCAAGGCAATGGGGTTAAATGGCTTGCCCAAGGCCACACAGCTAGGTAATTATTAAGTGTCTGAGGCCGTATTTGAACTCAGGCCCTCCTGACTCTAGGGTCAGTGCTCTATCCACTGTGGCACCTAGCTGCCCCACTGTCTTTCTCTTAGTAATTATGTACAGTACTTTGCTTGGTGGGGTGTCCTTAGAGGCAACAACGTCTACCATTTCCCCTTTCCCAAGTCTGCTTTCATTTAGGTTTAATTCCCCTGTCAGGGGAAAATATGTCTATGCTTCCCCAAACTCAACTGAGTTGGGCTAGTTTATGAAGATTAAACTAGACCTATTCAGGGTGTTTGGTGGGGTTTGCCTCATTTCTGGGAGGGACATGGCAAGGAAAATATGGTGAGCAGAGAATTATGGTAACACTGCTATTGGCTAAGGCAAACTTTTTTTTTATATTTTATTTTATTTTTTCAATGACATGAAAGTTTTTCAACAATTCATCCACTTGCATATTTATAAGTTACATATCTTTCTACCATTCTCCCTTCCTGCCCCAGGAGTGAACAGTCTAGTAAAGCTTGTAAATGCTTATTTGTGCTTAATATGTCTACATATTAGTCATTTTATGTATGAGGAATTAGGACTAAGGGTAAAGAAAGAAAATCATGGGAAAGGAAGGAAAAACATAAAGTTTTAAAGAACTGAACATAGTATTCATTCAGATTCTGTGGGTTGCTTTTTTGTTATGTTTTGTATTGTTTTCCTCTGGATATGGACAGTGTTGTCCATATCAGGTTTCACAGGGTTGTCATAGATGTCTGAACTACTGAGAAGAGCTGCATTCATCATAGTTGGTCAACTTACAATGTAGTTAACGTGTACAATGTTCTCTTGGTTCTGCTTTAAGACAAACTTTTAAAAATGAGAATTTAATGTGTCACATAATCTGTCCCCTAACTTATACTGAGTAAGAAAAACAATTCACATATTGAATCAATTATACAAGAAGAGACCTAAAGTATAAAACTGCATCAACAGGAATGACTTTGCCCAAGATCAGCCATCTGATGATCTATTGGTCTGGGATCTATATCTATATACAAATATATTATTATCACCTATATCTTAATAAAGATATATATATGAAATGAAATCTATATATGTAAGAAAGATAGATTGATTTGGGGCAGCTAGATGGTACAGTGAATATGGTACAAGACCTGAAGTCAGGGAGACCTGAGTCCATATTCAGATACTGACAAGCTATGCAATATGGGTAAATCATTAACCTTGCTTGCCTCAGCTTCTTCATCTGCAAAATAACCTAGAGAAGGAAATGGCAAAAAATTATTTCTAGAATCTTTGCCAAATAAAAGCCAGAAGGGGTCAGGAAGAGCTGGACATGACTAAAATAACCAAACATCAGCAACACACACACACACACACACACACACACACACACACATACACAATTAGTAACATATGTAGCTATTAATACACATTTAACTACCAAGCAGTTGGCATTAAAATGTAACATGTAAACATAAAATATATACTATATAAATATACAAATTAAAGAGTATTAATGCACAGTAATTATCTGTAGAGTCCCTTTACTGGACTCATGTGTTGAGTCCCCTTCCTGGACTCTTATGTTGAGTCCCAGTTCTGGACTCCTTCAATCCTCCCCAGGTGAGCATTGTGGGGGAAGGATACAAGGATTACAAAGGAGACAAGTACTCCATCAAGCTCCATTAATTCACCAAAACACCAGTGTCTAAATACCTTTCCAGTCTCTAATCCACTCCCACTCCCATGGCACTTAGCAAGATAAGTCTCTGGTGTTCAAGGTCACCAGGTGAAGTCCCATACACAACAGTTCCCAACATATCCCCCTTCTTTTGAAACAAAATTATTACATAATGAATGCCACATAAATTGTAAACAAAAGTTCAAAAATAGTATATATAAATGTCAACTTAACAAAACCAATATTTTCAAATTCCTTGAAATACCTTTTATCCCCAACTTACAAAGATTACAAAGGTTTTTCTTTTGCCAACAAAAAACTTTTCAAAGCAATCAAATTCAAAACCCAAACTAAAAAGGGCTAACTTTTAACTCAGGTAACATTTAACTATTTCAGATCTGAATTATGTACACACAAGAGTTTAGACATTTAGACAAACACAGAAACAGCCCTCTTGTATCACATTTACCAAGCTGAGACTGATACTCTGGCTGGTACTAGATCTCAGAATATAGAAACATTTTCTCACCTCTCCAGGCTAGTAGAGACACACATACACACATAACCAATCAAGACTGGTCAACTAATATAAATCATAGGCACAGACTTCATAAGATAAAATCCAAATTTCCCAATCCCAGAAAAAATTCTTCCCCTTTTTTTCTTAACTAATTGAACCACGAAGCTTCCAAATCAATAATAACCTATTGAAAAACATAGTCATTGTTTAACCCCTCTCCTCCTCCCCAAACTAGTAAGAAGGTATGGGGGTCCCTTGATTTATAAAATAAGTTTTTTTGAGACATGGGTTTGATGTTCTAAGTTCCAAAAAGGAAGGTTTCCCTTCTCCCCCCCCCCCCCCACCTTTGCAGAGGGTGGGAACAGCAGAGAATGAAAAAAAGCATTTGAAATTACTTAAGATGTTGACAGTACATCTGAAGTTGCTGCATTTTGTAAACAGTAGTCAACACCATTACAAGCTGTCCAATAGTATGTGACACCTTTGCTCTCCACACAGGAAGCACAGCAAGTGTTCTGTTCACAGCCCTCTGCTGCTTGAGCAACAGCCGAGGTGCAGCCGGCTGTAGGCTAGTAAGTGAAACTTGTTGTGACTTCTGAAGCACAATTCATTGTTCAGGTCTGCCTCAAAGTTTGTGTCAAAGTCTTCTGCAACAACGAGAAGTCTCTAAATTTGCCCATAGGTTTAGGGGTTTGGATCATGCTTAAGGGGCATAGTGCAATCAGGCTGGCAGCTGTGGCCAAAAGGGTCAGCAAGCAGGTCCTCCAAATCCTATTTATGGTGCTGGTATAGACTCCTGCTGAGCAAGAAATTTTCATTCCCTGGGACACTGCTTTGAAGCCTCTACTTCCCACTGACTCCTCAACGTTAAATACTGGTTTTTTCACTTTGGCTGCTTCCTCTTTGTTTAAAATCAGTCCCCTAAGTAACAAATCCACCTGTTACTTTCTCCAGAGTCCTCTGCTCTCGGATGTTGCCTGGTTCTCTTGCTTGTATCTGCTACGTCCTCCTGGACTTTACTCAGATAACACTGCCTTTATTGTCCCAGTACAGGTGCCATATGTTTAGTCCCTGTTGGACCCCATATGTCAAGTCCCTTTTCTTGGACTCTTATGTTGAGACCCAGTTCTGGACTCCCTTAATCTTCCCCAGGTGAGCATTGGAGGGGTGGGAGACAAGGATTACAAAGGAGACAAGTACTCCATCAAGATCTCCAAGTCTCTATTTATTCTCCAAAACACCAGTGCCTAAATACCTTTCCAGTCTCTAATCCACCCCATGGCACTTAGCAAGACAAGACTCTGGTTTGCAAGGATACCAGGTAAAGATAATTCACATACTCTCATACACAGTGGTTCCCAATAGTTAGCATTAATATGTGTATATATGTATATACATACATACATACATATATATGTATATATATATACATATATGTGTGTGTATATATATATATATATATATATATATATTTATTTGGGGTTTTCCTCTTTTTCTTTTTAGAGTTAAAGCTGGAGAAACAGCTAGGTATGATGTCTGGCTAAAAATTACCTTCAGTTCACCTCTGTCCTAATATTATTCAGGAATCACATGTTATTATTGTCTTAGCCTCTTTGGAAAACTGAGGTGCCACCTTCAAATCTGTTGCGCTCCCCTCAATCCAAAAAAGCTCTTATTTGTTACCAGAACCTTTGATTATAAGTCACAGGGACAGGAAAAAAGCCCCCAAAGAAGAGGCCGGACATCTGATTTCAGAAATCCCTACATCAGTACTCTCATGCCCAAACTGGGTCTTCCTTTCTCTTATCCTTTAGAAGAAACTGCAGTGGAAGTTTCAGTGACATTTAAAATATTTGGCATGATTCAATGGGTTCTAAATATATTTTGCTCTATTTAAAATGTACCGCAGCACTTCATAGTTTAGGATTGGGAGCTGTGCGATTTACTGCCATCTGGTGATCAGTAAGAGATTGCAAGTCATGCCAATGTTTTATTAAGCAGGACAGACTGGGTGACCCCCTCTGTACAGAAGCATTACTCTTTTTTTCTTAGTAATTAAGAACAGCAGTTTGCTTGGTGAGGTACCTTTAGAGGCAACAACTTCTATCATTTCCCTTTCCGTAAGTCCACTTTCATTTAGACACTCTAACATTTAACTCCCCTGTAAGTGAAAATACATAACACACACACACATTCCTTTCTATGTCTGTGCTTCCCCAAAGTAACACACTACCCCTAGTTATTTTTGTTTTGCCTTTTTTGAATTTTAAATAATTTATTTTTCCAATTACATATAACAACTATTTTTAACATTCATTTAAAAATGTTTTGAGTTCCAAATTCTCTCCCTCCCTTTTATCCTCCCTCATTGAGAAGGTAAGATATTTGATATAGGCTGCACAGTGCAATCATGCAAAACATATTTCTATATTGGTCATGTCGTGAAAGAAAACACAGATCAAAATAAACCAACAAAAAAGGTTTTTTGAAAAAATATGTTTTAATCTGCATTTAGACTCCATCAGTTCTTTCTCTGGAGGTGGATGACATTTTTCAGAAAAAATCCTCTGGAATTGTCTTGGATCTTTGTATTGCTGAAAATAGTTTAAAGCATTCTCAATTGCTATTTATTTTCTACTCCTATTTATTTTATTTTTGTTTTTTTTTCAGGGCGATGGGGTTAAGTGGCTTACCCAAGGCCACACAATTAGGTAATTATTGTCTGAGGCTGGATTTGAACCCAGGTACTAACTCCAGAGTGGGTGCTAGCCACCTAGCCGCCCCTTCCCCTGTTTATTTTTAAAGTTACCCCAAAGTCCACTAAGGAAATATTCAGGGAAGGAATATAACAACAAATAAGAGAATAGAATGGTGGTACCAGTAGATTCCAGGTCAAACCCAACTGTCCATATGCAATACAGCAAACTGGTTATCTTTGCTTAGCTCTCTCCCTTGACTGTGTCATCTTTCCTCTTAATATCTACCTTTCTTTCCTAAGGAAGAGTCTTGTCTGCTGTCTATCAGAGATCATAGTTTTGAGCTGCATTTAATTTGGAAGAGAATTTAAGTATGTCAACTCTATTAAGTCCCACTTTCCAAGCCTTCCCTCTCGATCTGGTTCTATTCCAGTCTGATTTGGAGTCCTTCATTCATTTATTTAGGAGTTATTTTTAAGTGTCCATTATGTATATGAACTGTGTTAAGGACAAGGAAACATGAAAAGATCACTGAGATTTGATCCTAGGTGAAAGAGTATGTATAATCTTGCAGGGGGACAAATATATGGCACAAACATATATAAAATACTGCACAATAGCTAGAATACAGAATAGAATAAGAGCATAACAAATATATGGTGTTCTTTGAAATGTGAAGAAGGAAATATAATTAATTATAACGTGGATCAGGAAAATTTTCCTGGAGGTGTTGGCATTTAAATTGACTCTTAAAGATGGCTGGTATTTAAAAAGATGGAGATTGATGGAGATGGCATTCCAGAGCAGAATGAATGGCATGAGCAAAAAAAGACTGTGAAAAAGAAAGAACTGGATATGGGCAAGGAGTCATAGAAGGTCCAGTTTGGCTAAAAACACAGTATAAATGGTTTGGGGTAGGATGGGGAAGTGGAGTGTGAGAAGAGGCTGAAAGGGGAGAGAAGCTCCAGGCTGTGGACGGACTAAAGCAGTGAAGACTTTATTTGGAAGGTGATAGATATTGAAGGAAGTTTATGATGAGGGACCTCTGTCTTAATAACTAGGAATTATTGTCATTTACTGAGAGTTGTAAGCTTGAGTAGACAGGAAGATTTTTAGAATAACTGAGGAATAAGAAAGGGAATCAATAAAAACAGGATCAATCAGCAACGTGATCCCATTTGAGCCTAAGCAACTTGGAGGGTAAAGGAGGAACATGCAATTATCAACTAAGAACTTGATTCCTGAGAGGTAGAAATCCTCATTTTACAGTTTAGGAAAGTGAGCCAAACAGAGCTTTCAGTGATTTGCCCAGGCACACCTGGCTTATATGTGACTGAGGCCAGATTTGAATTTAAGTGGTTCTAATTCCAAGTCCAGCCCTCTACTCATCGGGCCATGTAGCTGCCTTCATTTTATATCTTCTGGAATTTAAGACAGTCTCTATACTCCTAAGCATCTAGGAACAGAATTAAAGAGATTAGATGATAAGGTAATGACTTCCTTAGATTGAGTATTACCACGAAGTTGGGAGTGCCAAGGGATCATTGGATCTTCTTGCACCACCCTCTTCTCCAACTCTTTCCATTCCCAGGGTGCTTGCCATTCATCTGACCATGGATTTCACTGGCCTTATTTTCTTGGAAGAGAGATATTTCATTCTTTGTTTGCCTCAGTTGTCATGCCCCAGTTTACCTCTTTCCTGGTGATCTTAGGGATAAGACCTCTGAACCTTAGTGTTTGGCCAGAAACAATGGTTCTTAGCAGTATAAAATAGAACCTCTAATGACTGCCCTTCTGGCTTATTTTATTTACAATTGATCGTCTCCCTTAGAGTTAGGTACTAGACTGCTACATTCTTCCCCAGGATGGTCTTAAGTCATATCCCTTTCCCTTCAAACAATCAAAACATAAATGATTTGATTCTCCTTCTCTGAACCCTCACAGGTGGGGCTTGGTTTCCTACTTCTGAGCTCCACGGGTTTAGCCCATTGGCAGGACTGGGTTAGGAGAGGCTTCCAGGGGCTATCAGTTGTGGCCAATAATTACTTTTTAGGCTGCATCAAGACCCCACTGGGGAAAGGGTTTTGCAAAACTTAAAAGCACATTACCATTTACGTAGCTCCTTCCTCCCCACTCTCAGTCATCAGGCAGAGCCATATCATTATATATATATTGTTAAAATTCAGATCTGCTTGCTTCTATGTCTTTCAGCAAGGAGAATATTTTACACTTTGAAGCCCATAGTTTGTAAAGAGGAAACTGGAGCCCAAAATGGGTGTGGAAAGAGAAGGATAGCAACCAGCTGCTTTAAATAAATTCACATCTCAAGGCCCCAATTAAATCCTAGGGAGCTGAAAGAACTTGCAGATGTTATCTAAAGAGAACTCAGAGAATGGGTGAGGCATTTGAAGAGTACAAATAGGCAAATGTCCCATTTTTTTAAAAAAAGGAAAATGGTGGATTTTAGAAAATAAAATCTAGTAAAAATTTGACATCCATCCCTGGCAAACTTCTAAAATGGATTATTAAACAGATGTTTCTTTTTTGTTTTTTTGAGCTCATTGAAAAGGAGTCTAGATCATTAGAAAGTTGACAGGGTTCACTGAGAACAAGTCATGCCAAACTAACTTCATTTCCTTTTCTGATAGGGTTACCAGAGCAGTAGACTGGGGAATACCACAGACTCAGTATCTTGTTATCAACAAAACATTTTGACAAAGTCTCTAGTGGTAAATATGAGTAAGTGGATTACTGAAGCTAATTGCTCAACTGTGCCCCAAAAGAGCTAATTACTGGAGAGTCACTAAACTGGGGGTTTCTAGTGGTCCTCTGTCTTGTTTAGCATTTTTCTTTGTTCTTATGAAAACAAAGGAATCGTGTTTATCAAATTGGTTGACACAAAAGTGGGAGGGATAGATAAAATTTTAGGTCAGAATCAAGATTAGAAATGATCTCAGCTTGTTGGAACACTAGGCTGAAATCAAGAAGATGAAATTTAACTAGGGTAAAGTCAAACTCCTGCATTGTTTGAAAGAGTCAAAAAGCTTAAGTACAAAACTAGAAAGGGGAGATCTGACTTGACAACAGTCCAAGAAAAAAACACCTGGGATTTTTCAGTTCACCACAAGTTCAGTACAAACCAACAATTTGATATGACTTCTAAACAAACTAACCCAAACTTAGGCTGCATTAATAAAAGTATGGGGCCCAAATCATAAGTCTTTTTGTGCTGGTCACATCTGGAGTTTCATATTAAGGAATTAATCACAATTTAAATAAATTGAAAATTCAAATTATATTCAGAGACTACCAAGAAAAAGGGAGGAGAAGGCTTAGGAAATGTAAGGGACAATTGAAGAAACTGAGTGTTAACAAGTTTAGTGTGGGGAGGGGAAAGCCTTCTAAAGACAGGGTTGGGTGGCTAGGTGGCACAGTAGATAAAGCACTGGCCTTGGAGTCAGGAGTACCTGGGTTCAAATCTGACCTCAGACACTTAATAGTTACCTAGCCGTGTGGCCTTGGGCGAGCCACTTAACCCCATTGCCTTGGAAATCTAAACAAAAACAAGACTAACAGGGTTAACTGTCTTCATTTATTGGAAGGATTGTCAATTAAAAAAAAGATTGGTCAGTTCCATGTTGACCCAGTAAGCAGAATTAGGGACAATGAATATCCTATAGACATCTTAAGCTCACATCCAAAATGAAGTCATTATCTTTTCCCCAAATTCTATCCTCTTCCTAACTTCCCTCTTTCTGTTGAGGGAAATCTAGGTTTAATTTTCAAATCAACATTCTTTCTCACCACCCATATTCAATCTGCTGTTGCCAGATTCTAATAAATCTATTTTGGAAACATTTTTCATCTATACCACCCTCTGTCTTCTGACCTTGAAACTGCTTTAGCATAGGGCAGCATATCCTCATAGCAGGACTATTGTAATAACTATCTGCCTCAAGTCTCTCCCCAGTTTAATTCAGCTGTCCAGGTATTCTTACTAAAGCATCTACCTGAAACCATTCCCTTCTCCTCACCCCCATTTAATAAAACTCCTGTGGCTTCCTATAACATCAGGGATCAAATATAAAATCTTTTGTTTGGTTTTTAAAACCCATCACAAAGTGACTTCTTCCTACCTTTTTTCCCCTCTAGGTACTCCATGTTCCAGTGACACTGGTTTCCTTGCTCTGTTCTTTGTCTAAGATACTCTCTTGATTAATTTTCCCTTGTCATACCTCATGCTTCCAGTTTTCTGCTTCCTTTGTCCCTGGTTCCCTTCAGGTCCCAACTGAAACCCCACCTTCTCTAAATACCTTTCTGGATTCCTTTTAGAATTTCTCTTGGGTGGCACAGTAGATAGATAGAGTTAGGAGCACTTGGGTTCAAATCTAACCTTAGATATTTATTAGCTATGTGACCCTGAGCAAACTCATTGCCTCAAAAAAAAAAAAGAATTCCGCTTAGGACTTCCCTCAAAGATTTTCTCCAATTTATCTTGACTATGATTTGTTCATGTTTGCATGTCATCTCTCCCATTAGATTGTGAGTTCCTTGAGGGTAGGGGCTATTCTTTTGCCCTTCTTTGAATCTCCAGCACTTAACACAGTTGTCAGGTGCTTGATAAATCTTTACCGACCAATTAGGAAATGGTGAGAAAGAAGTTTAAGGATGACCAGCTTCAGTTCAGTACAAGGAAAATTCAACAATTATTTCTTTCCAGCAGTGAAGGGTCTTGTGAAGTAATGGTCACCCCATTGCTAGAAGCATTCAAAGTCTGAGTGAACAATAAATCCAATCCAACAAACATTTAAGAAAAGTTCTAAAAGCAAAAAAAGTTCTAAGCAAAGCTCAATGGGTGTAGGGACAAAAAGACAAATGCTTCCTACCATTAAGGAGCTCAGGGGTTACAATATGCAAACATATATGTAACCTCTCTATATAATGTATAAATGTATAAACATATACAATTACCCAGAAATATATGTGTATATACATAGTTTGAGGAGGAAGATCTTAGTACTAATAAACTGAGGGAATTAGGAAAAGTTTCATGTGGGAGATGGTACAAGAGTTGAGCTTTGAAGGAAGAAAGATAAAGATTCTAAATATGGAGATAAGGAAGGAAGGCATTAGGCACAGGGGGATAGCCTGTGCAAAGAAAATGATAGTAAAGATAAAATGACAAATACAAGAAAGTAATGTTCAATGAAACTGGAAAATATAGACTGGAGCCAGACTGAATATATATATATATATATATATATATATATATATACACACACACACACACACATGTATGTATGTGTATATTTATATGAATGCATGTATGCATATATTTATATGAATGCATGCATGTATGTATAAATGGACAGATGGATGGATGGATGAATGGATAAATGAAGGGAAAAAAGCACCCATTTGCAATATATGTCTAAATAATATGGTTGGGATGTAAATAGAATCAAGCAAGTCAATCCCCTGTCCTTAAGAAGTTTACATTCTAATAAGGAAGACAAGTCCTCTATCTATCTCTACCCATCTATATACCTATACATATAGATAATTGTATTCTGATATTATTGTATTATAATCCTATGCATTTTAATGCACTTAAAATATTCTGAGAGAGAGAGAGAGAGAGAGAGAGAGAGAGAAAGAGAGAAAGAGAGAGAGTGAGCCCATTGGCTTCATCAGATTGCCAACAGAAGTCATAATTTAAAAAAAAAGGCGATCTGGAGTCATTTAAACTTTTTGAGCAGTGTAGTACAATGGTCAGTGTTGGCCTTAAGGAAGTTTAGTCTGGAAGCTGTGTGAAGTATGGTATAGACAGATGAGATATTGGAAGTGGGGTAGTTTTATTAGAAATCTGTTGAAATAGTCCAGGTGAGAAGTAATGAAGGTCTGAAAGAGAGTAAATGTCTAAGTTGAGAGAAAGGAGAGGGTTGTGGGAAGTGTAGCATTAGCAAAAACCAAATGACTATCTAGTGGGAAAAGGGTGTGTGAGAGAGAGAGAGGGAAGAGTGAAGGATGACTGAGGTTACAAATCTGGGTTATAAAGGCTGGCTATGTCTTCAAGAGAAAAAGTGATGTCTGGAGAAAGGTTGAATTTGCAAGATGCAGGAAGGAGTCCAAGATATTGTAGAAGAGATTTCTGAAGGGAAGAGAGGTCAAATTAGATAAACTTCATCATCATGCAAGAAAATCATGAGATCATGAGAAAATCATCCCTCACTGTGTACTCATAAATTTCCTCTGAAGTGTTCAAGGCACTGTAATAAGTTTTATTCTTTTTTTTGTTTGTTTTTGTTTTTTACAAATTTGATCATCATTACAACCATTCAGTTGAGGAAACTTGGGCAAACAGTATTAAGCGACCTGCCCAAGGTCACACTACTAGGAAGTGATTGAGAACAAATTGAACTCAAACCTTCTGACTCCAGGTCCAGTTCTCTATGCACTGTACTATTAGATATCTCTAATAGATGGTAATAGACTAATTATAATTATCAACAACTAAGAGAAGAAAGTTGATAGCACATATCAACCTTTTCCTGGTTGTTTATAATTACATAGGAGACACTTATTCCCTTCTCTTTCCTTCCCCATATAAAATGCAATTTATTAGCTAGATGGACTTTTCACTCAATCCCTTTAAGATAATAGCTACAGACCCAGCCAAGTGTTTCTTTATAAATGAATTTTGACCAAACCCCATGGATATTTCATCAGGTTTAAATCTGGAAAGATCAAAACCAAGTAAGCTTCAATATTTTGAAGCTGCAGGGTTTGGCATCACCCTAAAAGACTTATAACAGAGTATTTTTTTTTTAAATATTCACCTCTTCTTAGAGGTCACCATGGATGTGCAGTTCACAACCTTCACCTGCATTCCACACAATAATATTTCCAACTCTGAAATCCCTTTCTCAGACTTTTTTTTTTGTTTTGAAGAATGAGCTTTCATTTATAGAAAGGCAAATGTGCTCAAACACTTTAAGCCTTTCAGCTGGTTTCAGGAAATGTGATTTGTGTTTGTAAACTAAGAAAATGTATGTTTTCTTATGGCAAGGTTAAATGACTGTTTTGAGGGGAATATTGCATTTCAGTTTTGCTGCAGAATACCACTCTTCTGCCTAAGAATGCAAACATTCTTTTTATTAATAATTTTCTTGGGTTTTTCCAGGAAATCTCCTTGGAAGAGTTCAAGGTACTTAACATGAGATGTTTTATTTTCCATCACACTATCTTTGTGATATAAAACTAGATTAAAAACAGACAAAAGGAGTCTTATAAAGGACTATCTTTTCTAGTTTGAGGATGTCATATTCCTTAGCAAACACATAAACAAAAGGAATTCAGTATAGGTTGGTAGGTAGGATGCAAGGAAGGAAGGAGGGAAGAAGGGAGGGAAGGAGGAAAGGGAGGAAGGAAGGAAGGGAGAAAACAAGGAGCGAAGGAAGGAGGGAAAGAAGGAAGGAAGGGAGGAAGTAAGGAGGGAAGGAAGGAAGGGAGAAAGCAAGGAGGGAAGGAAGGAGGGAAAGAAGGAAGGAGGGAAAGAAGGAAAGAAGGAAGGGAGGGAGGAAGGAAGGAAGGAAGGAAGGAAGGAAGGAAGGAATGACAAAGCACTAGAAGCCAGGGAAAGATGATTGAATAGTATTGACCTTTGAATCTCAGGACTTCTGTTCAAATCCTGGCTCTCCTACTAACTGAGTGACCCAAACAAGTCCCTTAACCATTCATAGCTTCAGTTTCTACATCCAATATGAAGGAATTTAGCTTGGTGATCTCTCAGATAACTTCTAGCTCTATATTTATGATTCTATGTTAGCAGAATTCTATGGAATCTATGGTAATCTAGTGGAATACCCCAGGATCTCTTCCTGGCCTCATTCTTTTCTTTTTTTTTTTTTTTTGGCTTTGTGTTTTAGGTTTTTTGCAAGGCAAATGGGGTTAAGTGGCTTGCCCAAGGCCACACAGCTAGGTAATTATTAAGTGTCTGAGGCCAGATTTGAACCTGGGTACTCCTGACTCCAGGGCCGGTGCTTTGTCCACTGTGCCACCTAGCTGCCCCCCCCCCGCCTCATTCTTTTTAAAATATTTTTATCATTACTTGGACAGAGAATAAATGGATTGAGCTTCTCAAATTTTTAAAATGACCCAAGTTGGAAGATAATGTGAACAAACTGGATGACAGAGTTGAGATTTGAAAAGATCTTGGCAACCTAGAACATTGGTCTTGATCTTATGATTTATAGGGATAAGCATCATGTCTCACACCTGGGGTTTCAAAAATTGACTTTGGAAATAAAGAAGGGAGAGGCATGTTAAGACAAGAGTTGATTGGAAAAAAAAGATTTGAGGATTTTGGTGAATTGCAATATGAGACTATATCATGATAGAACAGTTATAAAAAGCTAATGTAATCCTAAACTTCATTAAAAACATGTAACGTCCAAAACCAGAGAGGTGATAATCCCTACTCAGACCATAATAGAGTATTTGCGAGTTCAGTTGTGAGTTTTCATTTTAAAAGGGCCTATAAATTGTCCAGAGGAGGGCACCCAGAATAGTGCCATGTCTTATAAAGATTAGTGAAAGGAAGTGGGAATGTGTGGCCTGCAGAGTGGTCTTGGAGTGGGGAAAGCAGAAATGATAACTGTTTTCATTAAAGAGGCAAGTATCATAGAAGATAAGTTAGCCTTCTTTTGCTTCTCAAAGGGATCCAGAAAGTGTAATGAAATGAGTGTAATGAAAAAGTTCCTAATACAGTTAACCAAAAGAATAGGCTAAATCAGTAGATGATTTCATTAGGGGTTTTCAAATCATGGCTGACTCATTGGGAATGTTACTGAGGGCATTCTTGTATAGTTTGTATAGGTATAGTTTGGACTGATTGACCTGGGCCGTTCCCATTAACTCAGATTCTGAGAAGGATTGAATAAAGAAGGGAAGGATAGCTGGATAGGTGAATAGAGTAGAATTTGACAGTCAAATTAAATTGCCAAATTCCCTGAACTTTTATCAGCCTTCATCTTTCTTGACTTGGATACAGTTTTTTTAACAGTGCCAACTATCCCTTTCTCCTAGATTATCCCTCCTCCTTGGTTTTCCTGCCTCCCTTAAACATTACTCATCAATCCCCTTTGCCGGATCATCTTGCATCTCCATCCCTCCTTCTGGTAGATCCTGGGTCCTTGGGATTCCTCAGTCCTAATGCATTACATTTAATGTTCTCCTGGGTAAATCTTGGTCTCTCATTTCATTGATACCACCTTAAGTGGCAGGGACAATGGGGAGAAAAATTTGTTTCCCTTTCAGTGAAGAGTTGTAAGCTCCTGGTCTTTTACTTTATCTCACACAGTCCCATCCCTATATCCTTTACTACCTATATATGCTGACATTATTAGTCTAACTAAACTTTATTTGCATTAGAAAATTTCAGTAAATTAATTATAGGATTTTCAGGGATATCATCAGTAGAATTTTATAATAATTATGCCATGGGATTTAGATAAGGACCTTAGGAGTAGTCCAGTCTAACTCCCTCACTTTGCATAGGAGGAAATTCAAGTTCATAAAGGAATTTGAACCTAAATCTAAATTTATATCCAAATTGATGCCTGAATTTACAGATTAACCAATACAAACCATTGGCTACATTTTAGTTCATGTAGTTGGCAGTTTAGTCTTTTTAGTTTTTTTTTTTTTTGCAGGGCAATGGGGTTAAGTGGCTTGCCCAAGGCCACATGGCTAGGTCATTATTAAGTGTCTGAGACCGGATTTGAACCCAGGTACTCCTGACTCCAAGGCTGGTGCTTTATCCACTATGCCACCTAGCCTCCCCCACAGTTTAGTTTTTAAAATGATTAAGAGATTTTCTCAGATATTACCTGTCTTTTTGTTATCTTTTAAAGTCTATCTGCCTTCTGATTTCCAGTTTTGGTTGGGAATTAACTTCTTAACTTCCTTTCTATTTTTCTCTATGGAAAATTCTTTCCTATTTAGGTTATTAGACCAAGTTTTCTCCTGTAGTTATTAGCCTCTCCCACTCCCACAGGGGGCTTCTGGTTAGATTTCATGGCATTCATAAAATTGAATAGGAAAAAAATCATCTTTTTTTTTAGTCTTGAACCAAGATTTACCATTTATATCAATTATTTTAAAACATTCTTCTGAGGGGTCCATGACATAAAAATGGTTAAGAACCTATTTTTTTCTAGGCATATTTTTCTAGATTCTAACTAAGGCAAAACTGATATTGTGGACTATGTCTTTTAGTCCACTACTAAATATAGGCTCCAATGGTCAGGAAGGTACATGGTTTTAAGTTGTGAGAGGAGGAAGGCAGCACCTGCTGCCAATAGCATTAATGAGGGCATCAATCTCTCAGTCCATTGTGAACCACCTTTAGTTAGTTGATAAAAGAGAGAAGAAAACTCAGGTCTCCTAAACTAGGATGATGTTCCTAAACTGATCTTTCTAACTAGGGCTAAAAAGCTGATCAACTTTCATTCTTTAACAGGAAGCAGATCAAGAGAGGCAGGTGAAACATCTTCAGTTATAGAAGAGGCTCTTTTGTTTCAAGGTGTCTTTACCTTTGCATCTGTGTGTATTCTTTTCTGTGCTTTCCATATCCCTGGGGATGTCCTACATGTCAGATTGTGTGGTACGATTCCTTTTTCAATTAGAACATTAGTGATGGGGTGACTGTGTCAGGACACAATCTTCCTTTGAGTCAATCCTTATTCTTTTGAGTGTTGTTATGTCAGATATCTCATGACCTTGATGCTGGTATCTGTTATATCTGGACTCTAATCCTAGGAAATACAGGTCTTCTTACAACTTCCCTTTATCTGTGATAGAGTCTTCTCTGCCTCCTTGATATGTTGTTCTTTCATCTTTGCCTCCCTGCACTTGGAATGCATCCCTTTGGATCTTCTATATGATTTTGTTGCTCAGTTTCTTCTTTGGTGATCTATGATACTATTTCCCTTCTCTCCCCATCTTTATTTCATGGATTCTCCTGTGTCCCTATTTGGGTAGCAAAAACTTTGGATAGTCTCAGTCTTGTGGTATTCCCAGAATAAGATCTGTAAGAATATGTATCTAGTCCCCAAAAAGAAGAATAAGGACAAATTAGTAGGGGAAGCAGATATCGGAAGAGAAGGGTGTGAGAATGGTGAGAATACCTTTGACCAAGAAAAACTTGAATGTTTACCCTCATGATTGGCAACATTTAATTAATGTTGATGGTGGAGGGATGCAGGGACTGGGGGAAGAGAGCTATCTACCATGGGCAAGAAAATGAAAAAGTAAGCAACAGACCAGGAATAGAATCTACCCAGAGTTTTCACACACACACACACACACACACACACACTCTCTCTCTCTCTCTCTCTCTCTCTCTCTCTCTCTCTCTCTCTCTCTCTCTCTCTCTGGCAAAGGTGAAAAAAAGCTCTACATATAAGGTATCAGCCTATATATGGGCTGACCTAACCATCTTTTGGAAAGAACATAGTATATGGGGATAGAATATGTGATTTGGAATCAAACAACTGGGTTATCAAGTCCTGCCTCTGCCATTTATGCCCAATTTGATCATGACTTTCACCAAATTTCTCCTCTGTAAGAACTAAGAACTACCAAGTCTTTTATAGGGAAATACAATTGGCAAGGGAGGAACTGGTAAGCAAAAGATCTGTTGTGAACCCAAATCATAATGGAGTTGGATAGGGAAGACAAGAGTTTTCACAAGTCAGAATGGGCAAGTCCATCTTCAAAAAAGGGACATGGGGTATCCAGGAATGAGGGACCATTCTTTCCAGTAAGTACAGAGAAGGGTACTTCAGGAGAATTTGTCTCCATATGGAGTCTGGGTGTCCTGTCCAAATTGATAATCTCAGACAAGGTTAAGTGGGGGCTGGCAGAACAATGCTAACAGGAAAACATTATCTAAAGGATTAAAATTTGTGAGAGGATGAGCCTTCTGTGTTCATTCAGATTTTCCTCAATTCAGCTCTGGGATAAAACTGGATTAAGGCAATTCCTGGACTTCCAACTTTATTAGAAAATAAAAAACCATTTCAGGTTGACTTCCTGAGGATGTATTATATACAAACATCTTTCCAAATCTATTTGAAAATTAGCAGAGTATTAATGTCCTTTGTAGTATAAAATCCATACTCCCATAGGGGAATAAGGAAGTGGGTTGAATGCCATTTTATATCTCAATGCCCCATAGACCAGAGTTATGTATTTTAACATATTTTGAGAATGGTTGAATTCTCCAGATCTCTTTCTATCAACCAAAAGCACTTCTAATGGATCAGGTAAATTGGAACATCTTACATATCTGAACTAGTCTTGGTCCAAGGACTGGGCTTCACAACTTGGAAGCATCTTCTGTGAGTCCTCAAAATGAACCTTTCCTAAAGAACCAGGCTTATCTTGGGGGGGGGTGCTCCAGAAGAGTTTGGCAGTTGAGAACATGTACAATGGTTAGAATCCAGTGAGTGTATGTGTGGGGGAGGAGGGGAGCAAGGCCCAATTCAAACATGGCAACGTGGCCCAATTCTCACTCTGACTGTGGGGAATTTGGGATAGTACCTGTTTATTTCCAAGGTCATTGGTAGAAAGTTTTGAATACTTGCCTCTCTTAGAGCCCCAGAGGGAACCTGGTAAAGTGGCTGTGTTGGACCCCACCTGAGAAGTAGGATGGTTTCGACCACAGTGATCTTAACAGGAGGGTGAGATGTTTCTTTGAGAAGTTACTAACTTGGAAGATGAGGAAAGGAAGACCCCAATATAGACTAAGAGTGAAAACCTCATCAGATAGCTAGGCTCTCATATGGTAGCCTAGATCCTACTTTTGAATAAGTCTTTCTGTTTCATCACTTCTTCCCTTTTCTTTATTCAGGAAAGGCCCTTGCAGTAGGTGCTACTGTTACCAGGGGCCGGAAGGCCTGGGAGGCTCTGCCTTCTCCAAGTCAAGACAAGACAGCTAGCTCAATGGGCAATCAGGTAAAATTATGGAATATATATATATATATAATATATATTACATATAATATATACAATTATTATTTTTAGGGGGGATTATGTTGAGCCAGGCTTAGTTATGAATGCTTAAACCTTGAACATACGACACTGGCTCCCAAGGAAATCTTGTGTTCATATGTTTGGATTTTCCTCTCCTAAATGTAACTGATGCTCAATTCCCCTATCGCATCAGAAATGGAAAAAAAAAGCTAAGTAAACACTTTGGAAAAGTAAAACTTTTTTTTTTATTTTTAAAGCCAAAGAAAACTATCTTTAGCTTAACTCTTAATCAGTGAATCTGTTTTTATTTTTTGTTTTTTACATTTTAGATGACCTTTAAAATATGCTTTCTATTTCATTTTGTACTTCTAGTAGGAGGGTTGATACAGGAAACTGTCATAAGGAGGGGAAGGATCTCAGTGCCTGAATTTTCCTAATTCATGTTAAAGCTACCTAAAAGAAAATGTAATGATTGAGGGAAGGGGTCCAGAGGGAATTAATTACTTTCCTTAGTCCTTCACTTATCTTGACCATAGGGACATGGGGTAGGAACACCAAGACCAAAATAGATTTTTGTTATACAGTGGTACTGTCCAAAATAGCTTTCAGTTTTAGGGTCTCCATGCTTCACATCTCATTCAAGGGTTGAACAGGAAGGTGCTCTATATTTGGTTTTTACCGCAGTTTTTCTCACCGATATCTATGTAGACTGTGGATACAGGAAAAGTCACTTGACCTCACAGTGGTTCTAAAATGCAAAACATAAAGAAAGCCATGACAGTGAAAACAAAACTGTGATTTTTTTTCTCCCATTGATGTTTTTGGGCACCATGAAATCTAATCATTGACACTTTGGGGGGGGGCATAGATCTCAGGTTAAGAGTCCTTGATTTTAGGCTAAAAGTTCAGAAGGGAAGCCAGTCTTTAGGAGTTTCCACACATAGAATTCTCCACACTGATGAAATCATAGGTCTTTTCCCAAAAGAGTCCCTCAAACTCTTGACCACAAAAGAATGCAGCATATGATACATCGGTCCAATGTCGATCCTCCTCTTTTCTTTGAAATATTTACTTGAAGAGCAAAAGATTTTAAAGTGAAAGGCATTTAATATGAACAAGTATTCCCCTTTTGAGCTGTGTTTATTCATAAGAGGAATTTTGCTCAATTGTTACTTTTCTAGTTAGGAGTCTTTGAATCTCTGTAAAAATATAAAATGACTTCTGTAGATGACCTGTTGGAAGTTTTCCTGCTACTTACAGAGAAAATGATGCTTCTTAGAAGTGTTAGCTTTCATTTAGAATCAACCTGCATTCTTTAGGCTATAGACCAGAGGTCTTCATTTCCAAGAAATTAAATAGGACTATTGACATGAGATCCCTCTTAGGTGAATATTGAGGAGTTTCAAAAAAGATAGCTTGCTGGTCTTCTGCCTCAAAGAAGCATGGTCTTCATAATGAGTCCTTCCACAGTTACATTGTGGAAAGATCCCTTTCTCTCCCAGTAGACCCCAGAGATCTATCAAACCTTTTTATTTGTTTTGCTTGACACTGATTTGTTAGTGCACAGAATCTATAGAAAAGTTATATCTTGATAGATTTATTCCAAGTCTCCTTGTTATGCCTCAGCATTTTTACACAAACCAAAAGGTACTGACATATTTCATTTGACTTGAGACATTTTGGTCTCCCTAGCTAGACTCCAATTTGAAGAGCAGCCACCTGGAACATTGTGAAACCATCGCCAAATGTAATCGAATTACTTTTTGAAACATGATTCTAAATATGTTCTCCAGTGTGAATTTCAATGGGGTCTTTTCATTCAAAGAATGTATATTTTATTTATATATTACATATATAAAAATAAAATATATGTATTTTTATGAAAGAGTTGCCCTTAATTTTTTTGTTTCTTGGAAACATAATGTCATAGCATACCTCTTCATCTCTTCTCTGCTTTGCCCCATTTTATTTCTTCTGCCATTCTTAGTCCAAAAAGACCCTGAAAATTAATTTAGAAATCAATGCTTGCTTATTAATGCTTCACAACAGCAGTATTATGTCCTGGGTGCCATATTAGTTTATTGAAAGTAATTTTATTCTTCTCAGGCCTTCTGAGGGGAGATATTTTTCTCATTTTTTTTCTTAGTTTTTTTTTTCAAGGCAATGGGGTTAAGTGGCTTGCCCAAGGCCACACAGGTAATTATTAAATGTCTGAGGCTGGATTTGAACTAAGGTACTCCTGACTCCAGGGCTGGTGCTCCATCCACTGTGCCAGCTAGCCTCCCTTGACATTTACTCTTGATAGTTCAGCCATATACTCTTGATAGTTATCAGTTGTCAAGGGTTCTGTGAACACCATTTTTTTACCCAGAGATTTTTCAATTATTACATGGGATGGGTCACTTGAGACCACTCATCATGGACATGAGAAAATAATCTTATCTGTGATTATGTATCTAGAAGAGTTCCTCCCATCAGGATATCATTTTCTTACTGGGGGCAAAATAATGAGGAAAGTGTGTTTATTTTGTATTTAAAAATAAGGTAACAGGGTAATGCTTCTTTTAACAAACAAGACTCTTCTGATCTATAAGAACAAAATTTATTATGCTTATAACTGAAATATCTTTACCCATTCATTATGCATAGAGAATAATTCTATATATACTTTTTGCTTTGGGAAAAAATGAATTATAGGTAAGTAGCTTCCCTACTATGTATGTATCAACTGCTTCCCAGTTGGGAAGGAGTACCTCCCAAATGTTCTTGCAGATGGTCTTGCTTTAATCAAAAGGCAGAATCCAATTTTCAGTCACATGGTATGTAATCAGTCACTGTTGTTCATTCACAGAGTGGTTTTTTCCTTCCTCTTCTATCTCCATCTGGAGGGCAGTCAAGTGTCTGTCTTCTTGGCTCCTTTTGCAACAAGGGGTTACTCTCTGGCAGTCATATCTGGCATCCTTTTACCTTGGAAAAAACCCTCCTTGTGTTTGATAGCAGTTGGGGCTCATCTAATGACTTTTTTCAGATGCTATTTTATAGATGAGAGGTATCTCTCTTACTGAGTATCATAAATCCTTTAAGTGATCATCCTCTCATAATTGATGAGTCTTCATAATAGATGTGAGCTCATTCTGGGCTCGGTGAAGCATAGAAGACAGTGCACTCTTTGAATTGCTTGGTAACGCATTGTTCCAGATTTCACAAGCACAGTATGGCTGTTTTACTATGTTCATTCTCTTCTTATTGGTCCTTCTGCTTGCTCTGAAGCCAAGTTTGAGGGAAGATATCGGCTTTATCTCTGGGAGGTGGGAATGCTTATGACTGCATGTCTTGGTCAGAAAAAAGGCATTTTTGAAACCACTTTTAATCATGCTATCTATTCATTGAATGGGAGCAAGGAGAGGTGGGCAGAGAACTGAATTTGGAATCAGGAAGAACTGGGAAAGTCAACATATAATGAGAGGAAAAAAGTACCATTTTGGGGGTCTGATTTCAAATCCTGTCCCTGTCCATTACAGCCTATGTGACTTTGAGTAAGACCATACACTTATCTGAGCTTCATTTCCTTCATCTATAAAATGAAAAAATTGAATTAGAGGACTCTCCTAACTCTAAATTGATGATACGATGATTTGGTATCCTTAACTGACTCCAAAGCTATAAGCTGTAGAGGAGGTGATTTTCCAATTTAAGAGTTCTCTATTTTGGGTGAAGTCACTAGTCTGCACTCCCTTCCCTAACCAAGTTAGTATTTTCAAGTCCCATATCATAGACTCTGTGATTTAGGGACGAAAAAGCCCTTAGCGATAGAAGCAATCATTTTAGAGATGAGCAATTGAAGGCAACCAGAGGTTTAAGAGACTTTGCCTAAGATCCTAAGGAAGTGATTGGCAGATCTGAGATCCATGTCTTCCTAAAAACTTTGCAGTTAGAACTCATCTAATACCAGATGTGGGGTTTTTTTAGGGGATTGAAAATTCCACAAAAAGGCTAGAAGGATATGGGATGGTAGTTCATTCAAGAATCTTTAATGTAACATTGAAATCAGGAACCTGAGTCCTGTCAAATTGGTTATTGAAGTTTTATTTTTTAGGTTTTTTTTTTTAATAAACTTTGCTGCTCTGCTTTCTAATACCTGGGTTGTTCAATAAACCAGCTTAGATCATACCACTAATAATAATTGATATTTATATACTATTTTAAGGTTTGCAAAGTACTTAGCATGCATTATGCTTTACATGAATTGAAAGCAATAAATACTAGCCTTAAGGACTTCCACATAAAACTGGCAAAGAGAATTCCAAAGTGATTGGCTAATGAGCTGGCTGTTCTTCTTATTAATGGATTTGCTACTAAACTCTATGCAAAAGGTTTTATGGTCTTTAGTAGCAACTTATATTTGTAAAGTATTTTCATACTTAATTCTGGCACCCACTATCTCATCTAAGAGGCAGGGACAGAGACATCTTCCTTTGGAGGGCTTTGTGCTACTCTCCTTGCCCACAATATTTTTCTTGGTTGTTAAGAGGGCAGTTGTGGGTCATGTTTGTATATACAGATTTTTGTGATGCTATGTTTTTAAAATGCCATTGTTTCTTATGAATGCACTGCTATTATAGGAGTGAGAAATCATTGTTTTTAAAAGTTGCATTTGCTGATTCCTGATTCCTGTTTTTTTGTCTGTAGATTTCCAAAACCAAAGTTAACTCACAGAAGGTAGAATTGCATCTAAAGAGTTTCTCACTTAGGAATGATCATGAAGATCTTGAAGAGAGTACAATTAGGTATCAGTTGCATGTTTTGTGACTTCTTGATCCTCTCCCCCTAAAGCAATGGTTCGTAGCTTTTTCCTGGGTTTTTGATTCCTTTGACAGTCTGAGGAAACCTATGGACTAATCAGAATAATGTGTTTGTGTGTGTGTGTGTGTGTGTGTGTGTGTGTGTGTGTGTGTGTCTGTAAGTGGAAACAAAGAGAAAATCCTATATTTGTGATTAGTAAAAGTAAAGATACATTTTCCAATCCCATTTCATGGACCCACTAAGATCTATCTATTCATAGATCCTTTGGGAGTTTGTAGATCCCAAGGTAAGAACCCTTCCCCATGTCTATCCTTATCCCTCCACCTGGGGCCAACTGGATGCTTACTAATGTTGACTTAATGATCTGAATTTTTTTGTGGGGGAATGGTCACTTTTGGAATGTTAGTTGGACTGAATATAGTTTTAAAAAATGGGATCCCAGAAGCACACTAATTTAAACTGACTTTCGTCTCCCACATTGTATCTGGGATATCACTGATGTGGTTACTCCCTTCATCAATGCAGATTGCAATGCATCCCTGTAAGCCTGTATGACCCTATTCTTTACCCTCCCATAAATCCTCCACAAGGGGGTCTGTTCAACTCGCTGGCGGCCTTCCTTTTAGATCTCCTGATATTGCTTGGATACCAGTGGAGTACATGGGCTATTTTAAAACAGATCATAAGGATTATTTTGTGAGATTCTTTCTTCTATTCAAGCAGGAACCATCCCATGTTACTGCTTACTTGCTGTGATCCATTTTTTTTTTGTAACAGAACTCTTATATAATTCCCACTAACCCCATTAAATGGTAGAAGGAAGCATTATAATAGACCTGGTTTGAATGATTTGAATGCTTCATTTAATATTTTGGGTTACTGAAAGGTCATTCATTAAAAGATTATTTTGATGTCCTAAATGATACCTTGGTAGATTAAATGTTAATACATCTTCCATAAAATATTCTACTTGCTCTCGTGGAGCATTTGGTACCTTAGAATAGAAAGTTTTTCACTTTCATGAATCTGTTGGTCAATCTAGGACAGCCTAGGGACCCTTTCTTGGAATGTCATAATTAAAGGACATAGAAAACTTCAGTTAAAGGTTTATGAAAGATAATTATGCACCCCATCCCCTGAAATCTGCCCAGGGATCCCAGGGACCTATAGATCCCAAGTGAAGAATCCATTCTTCTATACCCTATTTCTTTGTTTCTTTAACATAGAATTTGCTACATGTTTATTGATCTACTCAGAAGTATTATATACATTGAGGATTTCTTCCCTTTTAAACTTCAGTTTGGGGGTTTAAGCAGGAGCATGTGTAAATATGTATCTCTCTATATACATATATTTGTATATATAGATATATAATAACAATTATATACACATCATATGTATATGTGTTATATATATATGTATATATATATACATATATAATAGCAACTTAAAGTATTTATGGGGGCAGCTAGGTGATGCAGTAGATAGAGCACAGGCCTGGTGTCAGGAGGACCTGAGTTCAAATTCAGCCTCAGACATTTAATAATTGCCTAGCAGTGTGACCTTGGGCACGTCACTTGACCCCATTGTCTTAAATAAATAATTTTTTAAAAAGTACCTTAGGGGTGGTTAGGTGGCACAGTGGATAGAGCACCAACCTTGGAGTCAGGAGTACCTGAGTTCAAATCTGACCTCAGACACTTAATAATTACCTAGCTGTGTGACCCTTGGGCAAGTCACTTAACCCCATTGCCTTGCAAAAACAAAGAAACTCTTAAACCTATAAATTATCTATGACTCCCAATATGAATAATTCTTCTGAAGATGAACGTGGTGAAGAAGGGGAGGTTATTAATTAGTGACTCACTCTTTGAAAGGGCAGCTAGCTGGCAGAGTGGATAGAGTGCCTTTCCTAGACTCAGGAAGAATTCATCTTCCTGTTTTCAAATATGATCTGAGACACTTACTCTGGGCACATCACTTTACCCTGTTTACCTCAATTTCTTCATCTGTAAAATAGCTGGAATAGGAATGGTAGTATCTTTGCCAAGAAAACCCCAGATGGAGTCATGAAGAGTTGGACACAACTAAAAAATGACACAACAATCACACTTTGAAAGCCCTTTAAGAATAGTAAATAATTAAAAAAAAATAAAATAAAAAACAAACAACAAAAAAGATTAGTCAAACACCTTACATACATTATAACAATATGGTTCCCATTTCAAATCAGGATTAAAAAAGTAAGGAGACAAATGTGTGTTGAGAAAAATGGGAGACAGAGAATCCTTTAGCTCAAAAGTATCTTTTGTTTTTTTCTTGGCACCTATTAGCTTCTTTTTTAACTTTCCAACAGATCCCAATTTGTGTCCTGCTTTCTCTCTTTTTTTCTTTGTCTACCCCCTTTCTTTTTTTCCCTCCTCAGTTTTCTTTCTTTACTGACTTAGACTCAGTTTCAACATGGATACTACTTAAATTTTTCTCATAGCCCTCCAAGGGCAAAGAGGCTGCTTTCCCCTTTGCATTTTCCCATGGTGATTTGTGACTTCTCTAGAGAGGGTAGCATGATGGAGGAAAAAATCAATCTCAGAGTCAGAAATTCTGCCTCTCTCACATCCTGGTTCTGTGTTATACTCAAGGTCCTAGGTAACTGTCTAAGACTTTAAGTTACAGAGAAGATGTCAACTAAGTAGAAATAGAGGGAGTTTCTTTAGCCAAGAGTTTGTTTTACTGATGAAATCACAGACCCAGTCCCTATACCTTCAGAGGCATTGACTATGGAGTATAAGAGTCTGTTCTTATAACTTATTGATTTATTTATTTGATCAGACTATATATGGAAATTTGCCCATTGCAAATAATTTGATTGATTCTTATGAATGTGAGAAACCATTTAGGCTGGACAAATGCACCTGAAACAATGCCACAGCTTAAAAGAGTACAATTAGAAACAATAGTGGCAGAATTATTTACAAGTTGAAGCAAGAAAACAAAAGCAATGGCCAAATGTTGACTTATATTACTCTTGTTTTAATGGCAAGAAAGTCAGTTAGACTATTTTCCACATGAGTAAATTTTATTTATTCAGTTTCCCAAGTCAAAGACAGAAGAAATAAGAATTGCCTGGCACAGCCCTAAAGGATTCTCTTTGTTTTGAGATGGACTGTCAGTGATATGCCCATCCATAATGGGCAAGTCCTTGCTTTTGTTGATAATGTGGGCCAAACTAATCCATTTGAATAAAATTCCAGTTGAAGTAAATGGAATTTTAACAGTATGCACAAACAGATAAAAGTAACAAATGCCTAAACTTTTAGAACATAGGATAGAGTAGAGAAATTATTTCATCTTGTCATCTGTCTTCACAGACAGTCTATCTAATAATGGGATAAAATTGGCAAATGGTTGCTTGTGTTATAACTGACCTAGTGAAAACCATTTGAATCTTGTGTATTCTCTCCCATGAATTTCCTTTAAGTGCCAATATCACTTACCAATAAATCTCTTTGTTAGTTATTTAAGTCATTATTGCAGAATAGATATTGACCCTTTCTTGTTTCCTTTTATCCCATTCTTACCCACCCCTCAACCAGGAGGTCTTTTAAAGCAAGAGGGTTAGTTACTTCACCCAACCCAGGGAAGTTATGAACCAGAAATATAGGAAGATTAGTGACAGAGAGAGACAGTTCAACTTGAACACGTAAGTAAGTAGGGACCAGGGAAGGATTCTGTAATGGGGCAGGATGGGAAAATTTCAAGACTTTCTGACTCCTAATGATCAAATTTTCAGAAGGTTAATCAATTTTTTAAAAAAAATATTTTCCAGGACATTAGATAGCATTTATTTAAATAAGGGCTACATCAAGAGGTGGGAGGCTGTCTATGTCTTCCTCCTTTCAGCAGAATAACAGATTAGATCAAAATGGATACAGGATCTAGACATAAAAAAAACAAGATTATAAGCAAACTAGAAGATCAAGGAGTAGTTTACCTTTCAGTTCTATGGAAAGGGAAGCAGTTTATGACCAAGAAAGAGATGGAGAACATCATTAAAAGCAAACTAGATAATTTTGATTACATTAAATTAAAAAGCTTTTGTACAGGTGAAACCACTGTAACCAAGATCAAAAGAAATGTAGTAAATTGGGAAACAATTTTTACAATTAGTATTTCTGACAAAGGACTCATTTCTAAAATATACAGAGAACTGAGTCAAATTTTCAAAAGAAAAGCCATTTCCCAATTGACAAATGGTCAAAGGATATGCAAAGGCAGTTTACAGATGAGGAAATCAAAGTGATCCATAGTCATATGAAAAATTGCTCTAAATCATTACTTATTAGAGAAATGCAAATTAAAGCATCTCTGAGGTACCACCTCACACCTTTCTGACTGGCTGATATGACCAGAAAGGACAATAACAATGTTGGAAGGGATGTGGGAAATCTTGGACACTAATACTCTCTTGGTGGAGCTGTGAACTCATTCAACCTTTATGTTGCCCAAAGGGCAACAAAAATGTGCATACCCTTTCATCCAGCAATACCACTGCTGGGTCTATACCCTGAAGAGATGATGAAAAAGGGTAAAAACATCACTTGTACAAAAATATTCATAGCAGCCTGTTTGTGGTGGCAAAGAATTGGAAATTAAATAAATGTCCTTCAATTGGGGAATGGCCTAACAAACTGTGGTATATGTATATCATGGAACACTATTGTTCTATCAGAAACCAGGAGGGATAGGAATTCAAGGAAGCCTGGAAGGATTTGCATGAACTGATGCTGAGCGAGATGAGAAGAACCAGAAAAAAACATGGGGGTGATGTTCAACCTTGATGGACTTGTCCTTCCATCGACAACCAGGGACAATTTTGGGCTATATGCAATGGAGAATACTATCTGTATTCAGAGAAAGAATTGTGGAGTTTAAATAAAGACCAAAGACTATTACCTTTAATGTAGAAAAAAAACCCTGTTATTATTTAATTTTGCCATCTCTTATACTTTATTTTTCTTCCTTAAGAATATTATTTCTCTCTCATCACATTCAACTTAGATCAATGTATACCATGGAAGCAATAAAAAGACTAACAGACTGCCTTCTGTGGGGGTGGGGGGAAGGAAGCAAGATTGGGGAAAAATTGTAAAAATCAAAATAAAATCTTTCTAAAAAAAGAATAATAACATTTTTAAAGGCGAACCTCATTTGAAAGCTTAAATAACTATAAAATTTTTTTCTTAATAGTGGAACCAATGTTTGGAGGGGCTCAGCAAGATATAGCACTGAAAACTGGAACATTGAAGATGGGCAACATGCAGGATCGTCCCGTGATTCAACAATTGGGGCTCCAGGTATTTCTTGGATGCAGTTATGTTTTTGTTGGAAGTTGCCTTGTTAGCTTTGGAGTTACAAAAACCCATTCAAAGGCAAAGATTGAACATTTTATGGTAAAATCCAAGATATAAAGGCTTAGGGAGAAAGGGGAAAACACGGCAGGTACAGAAGAGGGAGAGATGGAATGATCTTTTTCCCTTCTTGCCAATGTTTTTATTTTTTCAAAATGAGGTTATAGATTTTTGCTTAAATATTTTTATGAAATAATTTTAACTCTAGAAATGTTATATACAATTGTTGTGGTCATTCAGTAAGCAATTATTAAATGTATACTAGCTAAAGCATTGGGAATACAAAGACAAATATGAACCACTTCTTGTATTCAAAGAGTTTGTATTTAAGTTCAAGAAGAGAAACATCAAAATAGCTAGTCATATATAGAGTGCATAGAGAATAGATGGAAAGAGAGGAAATAGTTTTAGAGCTGTAAAGTCCTGCTTAAGGATAAACAATGTGTTATGTCCTTTCTTCTTCTCCCACTCATTTAATGACTCCAACATTTCTTTTGCACTCCATGTATGCATATATATATATATATATATATGTGTGTGTGTATATATGTATATATACATATATATATATATATATATATATATATATATATATATATATTCATTGCTTGACTTTCTCTATCAGTGCTTTTCATTTTAGGTCTTGACCAACCTGTTTATGTTTGTGAAAATATTTCTTTAGCTAGGATGCAATTATTTTGTTTCCAATTTTAATTGAATTCAAGTCAACAAATATTTCTTTCATTAATGAGGGCTTTGTGCTAGGTGTATGGGGAAATGCAAATAAATAAGACATAGTCCTTCCTGTAATTTATAATTCATATAAATTTACAGGTTTATATATATCTATTCTTTTTGTGATTTCTTAAGGAATGATACTGTTACATTACAATGTTGCTGTTATTTGTCATTTTCAGTCATGTCAGACTCTTCATGATTCTATTTGGGGTTTTTAGGTAAAGATGCTAGAGTGGTTTACCATTTCCTTCTCATATTATTTTATAGATGAGGAAATTGAGGTTAAAAGGGTTAAATGATTTTCCCAGGATTATAGAGATAGTAAAGGAGCTAGATTTGAACTAAGAAAGATGAGTCTTCTTGATTGCAGACCGGTTACTCTATCTATAATCTTAATTTATCAGCTCATTCTCTAATTAATGAGTCTCACCAAAGCTCCCTTTGAGTTCCAATTCCTGGTGTTCCGTGTCCATGAGTTTTATCACACTTGTGAACTATTGAGCCTTCTTTCTGTTGTATATCTCTATTGTATCTGGTTTGGACATTATCTTCCTTTCCCTCCATATTAGACTTAATATCTGCTTGACTTTGTCCAATTCATTTAAACAAATATTTATTACTTACTACATACAATACATAAATAGTCATTTTAGGAGAGATGGCAATGGTGGGGGTGGTGAATGGCCTGTTTCAATGCGCAGTAACTAGTGAAGCAACCAAGTGGTACAGTGAATAAAATTCTAGATGATTATTCAGGAAGACTGATTGAATTCCTGCATCCCCTCAATTTTTGCCACTACAAAAAGAATTTCTACAAATATTTTTGTACATGTGAGTCTTTTCCTCTTTTTCATGATCTGGAATAAATCTAGTAGTGATATTGGTGGATCAAAGGGTATGAACAGTTTGATTGTCCCACGTTTCCCACATCCTCTCCAATATTAATCATTTTACTCTTTTATCATATTAGTCAATCTGATAAGTTTGAGGTGTCATCTCAGAGTTGTTTTAAATTGTATTTCTCGAATCAATAATGATTTGGAGTATTTTTTTCATATGATTATAGATAGCTTTAATTTCTTCATTTGAAAACTGCCTGTTCTTATCCTCTGATCATTTATCAATAGGAGAATGAATTATATTCTTATAAATTTGAGTCAGTGCTCTATACATTTTAGAAATGAGTCCTTTATCAGAAACACTAGCTGTGAAAATTGTTTCCCAGTTTTCTGAATTCCTTCTAATCTTGGTTGCATTGTTTTCATTTGTGCAAAACCCTTTTAATTTAATGTGGCAAAATTATTTATTTTGCAATTTATAATATTCTCTTGTTTGGTCATAAACTCTTCCTTTCTCTATAGATCTGACAGATAGACTATTTCCTGTTCTCCTAATTGGCTTATGGCAGCCCTCTTTATATTTAAATTCTGTATTCATTTTTATTCTATTCCACTGATCCACTTCTCTGTTTCTTAGCCCACACCAGACAGTTTTGATGACTGCTGTTTTATAATATAGCTTTTATCTAGCCACCTTCTTTTGCATTTTTTCCATTAATTTCTTTGATATTCTTGACTTTTTGTTCTTCCATATGAATTTTGTTACTTTTCTCCCTAACTCATAAAGTAACATTTTGGCAATATGCATGGTATGGTTCTGTATAAATAATTTAATTTAGATAGAATTGTCATTTTTATTATATTAGCTCAGCCTACCCATGAGCAATTAAGATTTTTTCAATTGTCTAGATCAATCTTTATTCAAGTAAAATTGTTTTGTAATTGTTTTCAAATAGGTTTCTGGATTTATCTTGGGAAGTAGGAAGTATTCTATGTTGTCTCCAGCTACTTTAAATGGAATTTCATTTTCTATCTCTTATTGTTGTTGGGCTTTACTGGTAATATATAGAAATGCTGATGATTTATGTGGGTTTATTTTATAGACTACTTGCTAAAGTTATTGTTTCAAGTAGTGTTTTAGTTGATTTTCTAGGCTTCTCCAAGTATACCATCATTTCATCCAGAGAATCAGAGTTTTGTTTCCTCATTGCCAATTCTATTTCTTTCAATTTCTTTTTCTTCTCTTATTGTTAAAACTAACATTTCTGATACAACATTGGTTAATAATGGTGATAATGGGCATCCTTATTTCATCCCTGATCTTATTGTCAATGCTTCTATTTTATCCTGATAGCATATAAAGTTCTGATGGTATTAGATAAATAATGCTGGTCATTTTAAGGAAACTCCATTTATTCCTCCCTAGTGTTTTTAATAGGAATGGGCAAAGACTTTTTCAGAATTTATTGAGATAATCATGATTTCTATTTTGTTATTAATATCATCAACTATGCTTATTGTTTTCCTAATGTTAAACCATTCTTGCATATCTGGTATAAATTCTACCTTATCATAGTTTATTATCTAAGTAATAACTTGCTGTAATCTTTTTTCTAAAATTTTATTTAAAATTTTTGGACTAGATATCTTTATGGAGATTGGTCTATAATTTTCTCTGTTCTACTCTTCCTGGTTTAGGTATCAGTGCCATGTTGGTATCATAAAAGGGATCAGACAGGACATTTTTTTTCACCTATTTTTTTTCAAAGGGTTTATATAGAATTAGAATTAATTGCACTTTAAGTGCCTGGTAGGATTTACTTGTAAATCTATCTGACTCTGGAGATTTTTTTTATTAGGGAACTTATTGTTCCCTTAATGAATTTCTTTTTCTGAAATAGGGCTATTTAAGTATTTCTTCTTCTGTTATTTTGTGTAGTGTATTTTCTTGTAAATATTCCTCAGTTTCAGTAATGTTTTCAGATTTTTTGGCATGTGGTTGGACAAAATAGCTTTGAATTATTAATTTGTTTTCCTATTCATTGGTGCTAAGTTCACTGGTAATTTGATTTTTTTCACTGTTTTAATCAGGTTTTTTCATAAAAACTCAGTTATATTTATTAGTTCAATATTTTTCTTTCAATTTTATTAATTTCTTTGATTTTCAGAATTTTCAATTCAATAGTTAATTAAAAATTTTTCATTTTTTTCTAGTTTTTTTAGTTGCACATCCAATTCATTGATACCTTCTTTCTCTATTTTACTCATGCAAGCATGTAGAGATATAAAATTTCCTCTAATGCTTTGAGTGCAAACCACAAATTTTGGTATGATGTCTTATCAATGTTACTGTCTTGGATGAAATTGCTGATTTTTCTATAATTTACTGTTTGATCCATTCATTCCTTTTTAAAAATTTTATTTATTATTGGCAATGGGGTTAAGTGACTTGCCCAAGATCACACAGCTAGACAATTATCAAGTTTCTCAGGCTGGATTGAACTCGGGTCCTCATGACTCCAGGGCTGATGCTCTATCCACTGTGCCACTAGCTGCCCCTCTTTCATTCTTTAATATTAGATTATTTAGCTCCCATTTAGATTTTATTTTCTATGGTCCTTTATTAGAAGTAATTTTTATTGCACCATGATCTGAAAAGTTAGATTTATGTAATTCTGAGGGAGGGAGATAGGGTTTGTTTTTAAAAGAAAATTGAACACAATTTCAAGTATTATATATGGCTATCATTTCCTCTTTTTTAGGTTTGATAATTATTTCTGAGGAAGAACTAATTGCAGTATCAGAAATTAAGCCAATTTTACCCACTTTGCATTTGATGGCAACCCTCAGAGAGCTGATTGAAGCCACTGAAAAGCAGATAGCAAGAAATGAAACCTTCACCGAATTTTTGGTAATTGTGCAAATGATAAAATGATAAAAGTTAAACACACATATATGTTCTTTACAGTCTTAGATGAAAGGTAATTTCAAGAATTCTTTCTTGAATTATTGGCCTCTCTACTGCTATTTCTTCATAGAGTAAGGGATATAAAGTTTAAAAATATATCTTCCTGATTTTTCTGGTTTACATGCATGTTTTATGGATAGGGAAAGGATGTTTCCAGAGTGTTTAAATTTGCTATTTTCTTGGTTAGTATATCAAAATAAAGACTTGTGGAATTATTGGGGTAGGAAAATCTTGACTGAAAACTATCATTTTCAGTCACTTTATGAGAAGAGTGAGTGCTAATGATACTAAAGTTAAGACTTTTCTTATTCATTGTAAATGTTTAACAGTTGACTAAATGAATTATGACAGATAAAGAATATCCAGGGACATGTTGGCAAATGTCTAATAACTGAATCTTCAAAAAAATTTAGACAAGACATACTTTTTTAGTTTAATCTGCATTGTTAATGCTTTCTTCATTACTTAAATCTGGACAATCAAGAAGACAATAAATCAAGCACTTATTTGTAGCTTTTTTTGGTTTCCAAAGTATACATGCCCTCGTTGAAAATTTGACAGGTTCTCTTGAACCAAGATGAGTTGGCTCCATTAGTCCCCTGACTCATTTTTTATAAACAGGTGTTTCAGGGATTAGTAATATTATATTAAAAGTTAATCTTTTGCTGTAGGAGAGGAATCATCATTCTTGTTTTCTTTTAAGTCTTTAGAACACATAAAGCCACTTGATGACTGCATCTTGGGAAATGCTCCACAAAATAGAGAGAAGAATAGATATCGAGATATTATTCCATGTAAGCAAATATCAATTTTCATAATTTTAAAAAAAATATATATATAGAAATGCTAAAAGAGAGGTACTTTATAGCCCTGGAGATTAGGAGTAGAACTTGGAGATCATATTCATCTATTGTTACACTTACATGTGGAAAACTTAACTGATTATATGGGTAGTATTGCATTCATTAAGGCAAGATGACTGATTTCATAAGATTAGAGAGCTAGAGGTGGCAGGGACTTCAGAGGTCATTCAGTTAAATCTCCACAATTTATAGATGAAGAGACTGAGTAGATTGGTTGACATGACTTGTTTAAAGTCACACTGTTTGAGAGATGATATTTGAATCCAAGTCCTCTGACTCCATTGCCATTTGTCTTTCCAGCGTACTATTCCTCATGTTCCCTCCCACAGCATTAAGTTGTAGGGAATATTATATAATGAACTAGCAGTCCCATTAAAGTTTATCTTAGTACATTAAAGAATTTTTGTCCATGTGTGTACAAATTAACTCCTGAGGTGTTTGCTACCAAAAAAAAAAGAAAGATCATATGGATCATGTAATTAAATCCAGAATGTCCCATGTTCTGGTTTAGGTGCATTGTAGGTGAGTAACTAGCCTAAATTCCCTTAGTTTAGGCTGACTTATTTTTTCATATAAAGAGCACTTCAATATTCAAGAGGTACCAGTGCAGTGCCAAAGAAGAAAATTATCCTTGGGGAAGCCATGAAAACTAAAAAGTAATCAGAAAAGTTTTAAAGAAGATAGGACTTCTACTGATGCTTTAAAGAGAGACAATATAGTTTTATAGATGGTGAAATGTCCTTCAAACCAGGAAGTTCATTTGAATTCAAGATTTGCTAATGATGCTTATATACTATATGATACCTAAGGCAAATTATTTAACTTCTCAGCTCCCAAGTCAGTTAATGAGCAAGTTGTCTATATCAACAGAGGGAGTATTCACATTAGCAGTGTCAATATCATGAATATTTCTTATGAAATCACAGACCTGGACAAAAAAAATTGAATTAAAACTATACATATTATACCATGTTTATTTTTTTTACTTAAATTTTATTTTCATATCCCTCTTTGTATTCTACCCTTTCCCCAATTGATAAAACAAGAAAAGTTATTAAAATCATGTATAAAGAAAAGAATAATTGACCATATCCAAAAAATCAAAGTAAAATAAGTGTTGGGGGTGTACAGTGAATCCATCACATCTCCAACAGGAGGTAGGTAATCTATTTCATCTTGAGTTGTCTGCAAATGGTTAGGCATTTTTTCAATTAGAATTCCAATATCTTTGAAAATCAATTTTACAATGTGGCTCTTATTACATAATTATTCCCTGGTTCTCCTTACTTTATATTCCACATTAGTTTATTTGTGTTTTATCATGATTCTTTGAAACTATCCCCTTCACTATTTCTTACTATACAGTAAATAGTATTCATGGTATGCATATGCCACAAATTTAATCTGACCACTCCCCAGCCAGAGTGGTGTCACTCACTTTCTAATTCTTAACCACTGTAAAAAGAGCTGGTAGAAATAATTTTGCTCCCATAGATCCTTTTCTTCTTCATTTGTTCTTTTGGAGTGTAGGTCTGGTAGCATCACTGGGTCTAAGGTTATGCATAGTTTGATAGTTTATAGGGCAAGATTCCAAAATTATTTCCAGAGTAGCTAGACTAGTTTATATCTCCACCAACAATACATTAATGTATGTATTTTTCGAACAGTTTCTCTAGAGTTTGTAATTTCTTTTTTGGCCACTTTATCAGTCAATCTGAAGAGCATGATGAATTCTTTTAATGTGCATTTTCATATATCTTGTTAACTTTGATTTCTTCCTTTGAAGAAAGTTTTCATGTACTTTGACCATTTTTTTAATTTGGAGAATGGATAAATATGTTTCTACTGCATAATTGGATTAGAACTACCTTTGAGAGATTATCTGTACTGGGCACAGAAAACATATTCTATAGATTCTATTTTATTGATTTGGTCCAACTCCTAACCTGTAGTCAGAATAATGTCTTAAGTTCTTTATTTGGTTAAAATTTGTCAGTTTGCTATCTTCTTATTCATTGGCTTGAGAATTTGATCATTGAATTAATAGTAGAATATGGAAAAAATCCTGTTTCTGTCATACTAAAATGAATTAGCACTCTTAAGCTACTTGACAGGAATAAGAGAATCATATCTGAAAGACAATTTTTTTTTGTTTCTGTATGATGTAGATGATGGTACTCGAGTTCCACTTGGAGAAAGGCAGGGTTACATCAATGCAAGTTATATCCGAATATTGAATTCAGGGGAAGAATACGTTTACATTGCAACCCAAGGACCCCTGCCAGGAACCACAGAAGACTTTTGGCAAATGGTTTGGGAAAATAAGTCTAATGTCATTGCCATGATGACCAAAGAGATAGAGAATGGACTCATCAAATGCCACCGTTATTGGCCCATGTCTCGGAATAAACCCTTGGAGCTTCAAGATTATGTTATTGTATTGGAGGATTACCAGATACTGGAAACTTTTACAATTCGAAAGTTTAAAATGGTTAAAAAGGTAAGTCCTTTAAAAAAAGAAGTCTAATAACACCACCACTGCCAAAATCACCATAGGCATTATATAATTTTGTTTTTGAAGTTAGGGAGTTGGGAGAGTAACAGAGAATTGAATGGGATGGATGTGTGAAATATAGCGCAGGAGAATGAGTCCTTTCCACAATCACATCCACAGTGAGCAGCTAAGTGACACAATATGTATCATATGGGTCTTGGAGTCAGGAGGATGGGAGTTTGAATCCAGCCTTAGACATTTGCCACTTACTAGCTGTGTGACCTTGGGCAAGTCAATTAACCCTGACTGCCTCCCATCTAAGGCCATCTCCAGTTGCCCTGATTCATATCTAGCCACTGGACCCAGATGGCTCTGGAGGAGAAAGTGAGGCTTGTGACTTATCACAGCACCCTCTACCCTACATTCAAAACCAATTCATGTGCTTATCATGGCATCACCTCCCTGATGTCATGGTCTTTTTCAAGAATGAAAAACATAGGGGCAGCTAGGTGGTGTGGTGGATAGAGCACCGGCCCTAGAGCCAGGAGTACCTGGGTTCAAATCCAGCCTCAGACACTTAGTAATTACCTAGCTGTGTGGCCTTGGGCAAGCCACTTAACCCTATTTGCCTTGCAAAAAACTAAAAAAAAAGAATGAAAAACAGAACATCATCATCATCATCATCCCCAGGAAGTAGACTTGCAACTTCTATTCAAATACTGCTAATGACAGGGCACTAACATATCTCTTCAATCTATTTCTGTGTCACTTTAAGAATTAGGAAGTTTTTCCTTAGCTGAATGGAAATTTGCTCCAATGCCTTCTACCTTTTGGTCCTATAATGCTCAAAGAAATAAAGTCAGTGTTTCTCTTCCATATGACAAATTCCTCTGGTATTTGAAGACATTGTTTATGCTCATTAGTCTGTAATTTAAATGATCTACCTTCTTCCCCCTTTTTGGAAAATTGTATCATCATTTGCATTCTCCAGTTATATAGCCCCTCTCCCATTCTTTTAGATACTTTGAATATCACTGATAGGAATTCAGTAATTAATTCCCCAAAATTTCAGTCATATTTCCCTTCCCTACCAGCATTAACTGCCTGGAGAAGAAGAAAGAGATGACGCAAAGGTATCACAATCCTGTATGCTTTTTAAAACACTGAAAGATGGCAGGGCAAATGTAGGTCCTCAAAAATGGGGTATCATAAATATTTCATTTTATTTCTCATAATCCAATTTAATGCAGTTATCTATTTGATAGGCAGTATAGTAGAGACAATGAAATGTGAAACTTGGGAGTTAAAATTATCCTTTAGAGACAGTCTGTGTTCCTTGGGCAAATGCAAATTTGTATAATCCTTTATATATATTATATATATATATATATATATATATATATATATATACACACACACACATACACATATATATATACACATACACATATATATATACATATACATTATATATACATATACATTATATATACATATATATACATATACATTATATATACATATGTATATATATATGATTTGTAGAATGGGGATGATGACATATTTGTAAAATTTTCAGTTTTGAAAAGTGCTGTGAATATATTAACTCATTCACTATTCTTGATAACAACCCTGTAAGGTAAATCCCAGTCTCAGACTCATTTTGCAAATGAGGAAATTGAGGCTTAGAGAGCTTAAAATGAATTACCCATGATTCCATACCTGAGGTTACAGTTACTGAGGAAATATTTGACCCTAGGTGTTTTTGATTCCAGGTTCAGAGCTCCATCTATTAAACCAAGATCATGATTACATCAACTTTTTGTAAGCCTTAGAATGCTATGTACATTTCTATTTTATTATTATTATTTTAATTGTGGTTGTGGTTATTTCAACTTAGTATTTTATTTTAGGATAGCAAATTATAGGATGATACTCTCCATTAAGTAAGACAGCATAAATTATGTCCATTTTTTAAAATAAGGAAATGGAAAAATGAGTGCACATGACTTAGTGGTACTTGTGATTGGGAGAGTTTTTTTAATTATCCTATGACTTCAGATAGAAAAATAGTTCAACATGGAATTTTTTTAATAAACCCACATTTAAATAAAAGGATTCCTAAGCTATTTACTGTCAGTTTCATTAGGGGATTCTGACAATAATAAAGCATGAATCAGTTTTGGTAAAGAATTGGGGATAATGGAAATCTATAGGATGTTTATGATAGTTTGGGGACCTACCTCTTAACCCTGAGCTCCCTAGAAGGATGTTCAAAAGATGATAGAGACATTCTCATTGTATGACATTCTCACCCAGAGATCTTCATTTTATAGACAGAGACATTGTACAGCCCCTCAGTCTTTGCCAAGAGCTCTCAAGACAAAAGTGGACATTCCCAGGATATCTGCAGGGATATTCCTTTAGATGATCCTCATTCAACTAAGTGAGAAGATAACAACAAATCCCTATATGATCTGTATGCTCATAATCTAAATCCCTATATGATCTGTGTGCTCATAATCCAATTTGATTGACCATGTCCACTACCTATCAGAATCTAAAAGCTGGATTAAATATTCTCATACATTTGCATAGATATTGTGATATAGTGAATAGGGTACTTACTTTGAAGCCAGGGAGATTTGGGTCCATGTTCTTCTTCCAATACATAAATAGCTAGGTGACCCTGTGTAGATCATTTAGTCTCTAAATACTCTAGACAATTTTCTAAGACTGAAAGTTGGAGAGAAGATACTGACTGGCATGCGGGGAGAAAATTTTATCATCCAGAATTAACCCACAATTATGAAAACACAGATCTAATTTCCATTATCTTTTGCTTTTTTAAATAAAATTTCAATATGTATCAGTCTATTTACACACTTAGAATAAAAGGATCACTGATTCAATTATAAAGAACCTAAAAGGTTTTCTTAAAAATTATGATGTGAAAACCCAGAGGAGGATGTATTTTGACCAAGCCTCATAGGTGATGTTACAGAAAAAAGGAGTTGGACCTAGGATTCTTTTCAAATATAGCCCATGGTCTCTAATTTACTCCATTTGCATATGGAATAATTTGCTAGAATGCCTTACCATTCTGCTTTATTCCAAATATCAATGGACCTCTTTATTTTTGATTTCATGTATTTTTCTAAAAGATGGCATAGTTCCACCCTTTTAGACATTAGATTAGTAATGAGAAGATCTGGATTCTAAACCTAAATGTATCACTTAATTAGCTTTGCTGAGCCTGGACAACCCACAATCTTTTGAACCCCAAGAAAATATTTATTGGTAGAATGAAAGAATCTACTTGAATACTGGGGGAAAATATATGTAACTAGGGGTCAAAGAACTACAATCCTTAATTTGTAGTTAGCTATGCAAGATCTGAGGCCATCTGACCAGGATTTCATTTTGATCTAAGGCCATCTGACCAGGATTTCATTTCCTAGGATACTGGTAAAAGGTGTATTTCATCACTTGGATCAGACAGAGATTCTGGGAGGAAGAAGAAGGACAAAAAATGCAAGGCAGAATTGAAAAGGGTAAAATATAATATCTGAGAGTCCCAAGTTACTGTTCCAGAACAGAGTGGAACATTGGCAAAAAGTCACTGATGAGTCCAAGGAAACTAGATGACAGAAAGGCAAAAACTGCTAAAACTGCAACCAAGAAAGCACAATAAGTATTGGGGCTGGATAGATGTCACACCTTAGTGCCATTTTCCCTTGTTTTCAATAATCTGGATAAAGAAAAATCTCCTTTCTAGTTTATGATGAAGAAGGTCAATTAATTCAGTATCAATCAATAAATATTAAATACCTACCATGTGCCAGAAATTGTTAAGTATTAAAGATACAAAAAGAGGCAAAAAATCATCCCTGTTCTCAAGAAATTTGATATAATAGGGAAGACGACATGCAAACAAATATTTATATAGCAAACTATATATGGCATAAATAGGAATTAATTAAAAGAGAGAATGCACTGGAAATATGAGGAATTGGAAAAGGCTTCCAAAAAAACATAAGATTTTGGTTGAGACATAGTGGAATCCACTGAAGTCAAAGTCAGTAGGTATAGATAAGGAAGGAGAGTATACTAGACAAGGGGAGAGCCAAAGAAATTCCTGTAATTGAGAGAAGGAGTGTCTTATTCATGAAATGTCCAGGAGGACAGGGTTACTAGATTGAAGAAAACACATTGGGGAGTAAGGTGTGAGAAAACTGGGAAGGTAGGAGGGGCCTGGCTTAAGAAGAACTTTGAATGTCAAATAGCATTTTTTATTTTATTCTGGAGGTGATAGGGAGCCAATCAAATTTACTGAGTATGTGTTTGGGTATGTGACATGGTTAGACTTCCATTTAAGGTAAGTCACTTGTATGGTTGGAGGATGGATTGGGGTAGTGGGGAGAGACTTGAACCAGGTAGATCCACCAGCAGACTGTTACAATAGTCCCAATGTGAGGTGAAGATGGCTTGTGCCCAGAGTGGTGGCAGTGTTACAGAAGAGAAGGGGAATATTTGAAAAAGAGGCAAAGATGAAATCAACAGATTTTGGTAAAAAATTAGATATGGAGGTGTAAGATTATGAGGAGTCTGGGTTAAATTTCTAAATTAGAAATCTGACAAAATAGTTTGGTGGTGGTGGTGTTCTCTACTGTACTAAGGAAGGTAGAAGTCAAAGGAGGACTTGGGGGAAAGATAATGGGCATATTGAGTATAAGATATCTACTGAACATCCCATTCAAAATGTTTGAAAGGCAGCTAGAAATGTGAGATTGGGGCATAAGAGTATTTGGAACAAAAGTAGATTTGAGAATCATTTGTATAGTGAGGGATATTAAATCGATGAGAACTGATGAGATCACCAAGTGAAGTAATATAGTGGGAGAAAGGAAGAAGGCCCAAGAGAGAACCCCAAGAGATAACTAGGATTAGAGGGTGTGATCTGGAGGAGCATCCAGCAAAAGAAACATAGATGGAGCAGTCAGATACATAGAGGGGAGAAACAAGAGAGTAGTGGTATCTCAAAAACCTAAAGTATACAGAGTATTCCGGACATGGTGTCAAAGCCTATATGTAGAGAGAGAGGTTAAGGAAAATGGAGAATGAGAAAAAAGCCACTGACTTTAAAAAGTAAAAGATCACTAGAAACTTTGGGAAAAGTAGTTTCATTGGAATGAGAAGATCAGGAACCAGCTTGTAAGAAGTTAAGGATAGAGGGGCAGCCAGGTGGCGGCTAGGTGGCGTAGTGGATAAAGCACTGGCCTTGGAGTCGGGAGTACCTGGGTTCAAATCCGGTCTCAGACACTTAATAATTACCTAGCTGTGTGGCCTTGGGCAAGCCACTTAACCCCATTTGCCTTGCAAAAACCTAAAAAAAAAAGTTAAGGCTAGAGTAAGAAGAAAGAAAAGTGGGTGAGCTTATTGTATATGACCACAAAAAGGCAGAAGAGATGTAGGATGATAACTAAGTGGGGATAAAAGGATCTATGGAGTGTCTTTTGAGGATGAAGAATACAAAGAAATGTTTGTGCATAGAAGGAAATGAACCAGTACAGGGAGAGAGTGAAAATATGTGGACGATAAGGGATGACAGGAAGCATTCTTTTGGAGGAGATAGAATGAAGTGGGATCGCTTGAGGAGTTAGTCTTGAAAAGTGGTAATACCACTTTATCATGTGATACAGGGATGAAAGAAGAAATAATGGCAGATGATATTTGAAGGAAGGAAGAAAGGAAATTACAAAGGAAGGAAGGAAACAAGTATTGAATGCTTTCCTCTATGAAAAGTGAAAATGTTCTCCATTAGGAAAGGTTTGCTAAAAATATTTTTAGTTTTTAATTTTATATTCCAATGAAATATTTTTGCTCATTCTATGCTGTGTTTTTAAATTTTTTTTAGTATTATTGACATTTAAAAGCCCATTGATGTTAGAAGCCTCTGGTGGCATGGAAGCATAGGGAGTTCATAACACAATGAAAGTAAATTTGTTTCTCAAATACCCCACATTGCTTGTGAAATCTTGACTTTGTGACTCATGAGGGTCAGTTGAATGAATTAGACACATTTAACACAGAGAAGAGTGCACTCATTGGTGACCAAGTAGCTGTGTTCAAGGATCTTATAGTTTCCTATATATAAAGTCTCCTAGAGAGACAGTATGCAAAGTATATATATAAAAAGTTAAATTGGTTATAATTAGCAAAGGGGAAAGTACACTTTAAAAATCCCAAAGAATAACAGAATTTGAAAGTTGGAATAGACCTGTCATATGGAGGCAAGATTAGACATATACCTTCTGTGACCTCAGAGGGAAAAATTAGAAACATTCAGTGGACATTACAAAGAGGCAACCTGAGACCTGATATCTGGAAATATTTCTCAACAAATAGACCTGTCCAAAAGTGGAATTTGATACCTTGAAAGGCCATGGTTTTTGCTCTTAAAAGTATTCAAGAAGAAGTTTGGACCATCATTTGATTATTTTATATTGGGGAATCCCTTCATTTTTGGTTTGGACTTCACGGTCACTGAGCTCTATTCCAACTCTTAAATTCTGTTATTCTTTGGGAATTTTAAGGTGGACTTTCTCCTTTGTTCATTTTCTCAATTTAACTTTTTACATCTTATTTGTACATACTTTGCACATTGTCTATCTAGGAGACAATATGGGAGAGACTCTATGTCTCTATAGAGGAAACTATGAGATCCATGAGAACAGAGACCCTCTTCTGTCTGTCTTTCTGACCCCCATCCAGAGCCTGGCCCATGTTATCTGTTTTAAGGTTTATTGACTTATTAATACTACCTTCCCCACCTAATCCCCCAAATTGTCTTTAAAAAGATGCTTTGCAAAAGTCTAAAGTGTTCTACTAACATCAGATAGTAATATCACAAGCTAATGACTTGAGGTCTCTAACCTAAGATATGATGATGTTGCTTCTCTCACAGCCAGGATCCGTTCACTTTGTGCATCAAATACAATTCATTAACTGGCCAGACCATGGCATTCCCACATCATTTGATGCTTTTGTTAGATACATCCGCTACATGAAGAAGATCCACGAGACAGGACCCATTATCGCACACTGCAGTGCAGGCATAGGGAGGACTGGGGTCCTCTTATGTGTGGATGTTGTGCTTCGAGCCCTGGAAAAAGACTTTGAGGTAAGAACTGTTCTACTCACCCCAAGACCCATCCCCAAGATTCATACAAGGGTGTCAGTGCACTGAAAGAGGTCTTGTGAGTTTGGGAATCAAAGGTCCTCAATAAAAATCCAAACTTTGACAGTAATTATCTGTGTGACCATGTGGTCATGTTACAAGTGATTTAATTTCTCTGGAGCCTCTCTACATAATTGGGGAAGTTTACCTAGATGATCTGAAAGGACATTTCCAACTCTAAAATCTATGATCCTATCTTAGAAGAGTAATATTTGTTCCCTGGAGCTTTTCAGGATGCTTTCCAAAATAGTGTTGGTGATGGGAATTTTTACACACTGAAATTAGTCTACTCAAATTACAGCAAAGTATAAATCAACATATCTTTAACTAGAGTGGACATCTGGGACTTTTTTCTAGGATTCTGAATTTAGGTGATACTGACAGTAATTGCAGTCCTTCAGTAGCATAGTAATATCAGAGCTTAACACTTGCAAGAAGAGCTAAATAGGAAAGTTAGTAAAATGACAGAATGAGTGCCTTCATTTCATTCTTTCCTCCTCCTCTCCCTCCTCACCCTTTCTGTGCATGATGGCCTCCTTAGAATAGTCTAATGCTGATACCCCTTTCCCCTCCTCTGAGGGCATATTTTGGGCCACTTGCTCTAGGTGTAAAGATTTGTAGTTATGATTTATCCAGTGAATTGCCATCCTAGAGGATGCCATCCTGACTTGTCTCCAGCTACTACAATGTCTTTCCTGTCTTTATTGCCATTTACCTTCTGCCATAGTTTGGTTCACCTATCCTTTAAGATAAAGGCTAACTATGCTGGGAATCATTGATCTCTACTTCAGATTCCATGGCATCACCTGAACCCATGGTCTTGGGCAGAATTGGAGAATGATCCAGGAATTCTAACTCCTGATTGATGTCCAATCTGTAAAACCATTGGGAGAAAAGGAAAGGGAAAGGGCTGTAGCTCAGATTTCTTAGGTAACTTTGCAACGCTTTAGTATTTTGAACAATATCAAAAACTTGCAAAGGGTTTTAGGAGCAGCTAGGTGGTGGAATCAGGAAGACTTGGGTTCAAATACCACTTCATATATGTACTAATTTTGTGACTGTGGAAAGTCCCTTAACCTTTGTTTTTCTTAGTTTCTTCATCTTGTAAAATTGACATAATAAATAGTAGCCCCTCCATCCCCAGATTGTTGTAAAGAACAAATGAGATGCTATTTATAAATCACTTGGCAAATAAAAGATGATATATAAATGTGATAACGATAATGATGATGATGAGTTCATTCATTTAACAAACATTTATTAACTGGGCCCATTAAATGTATCAGAAGATGGTTATTTAAAGACAAAAAGTAAATATTCCCTGACCTTTAGGAGAGAAGATTTATTTCAGGAATTATGTAACTGAAAATTTAAATATAAATTTAAATATGGGAAGTAAATTCCAGGAGGAGAACACTAGTGGTTGGGGGAAGAAGCAGTAAAATCTTCATATAGATGATGCTTTACCTGCATCTTAAAGAAACAAGGAGACTCATTGAGACAAATTTGAAAAGGCTATGCATTCCAGGACTGGGAAATTTAATATATAAAGGCTTGAAGCTGGGAAATGGAATATTGTATATGAACTAGTTGGCTTAGAAAGTTATGTTGGAGTCAGCCTGTGAATGGCTTTAAAAGTCATTCTAAATGATCCTAGAGAAACTGGGAGCAAATGGAACTTCTAGAGTTAGGACGTGACAGACCTACCTATACTTTAGAAAGATCACTATGGCAGCTATATGAAACATGGATTGAAGAGAGGGGATTCTTAAGGGCTTGGGATACCAATTAGAAGGCTGAAGAATATCCCATGGGAGATGAAGAGGATCTGAGCAAGGTGATTGAGATAAGGATATATGGTTGAGTGGATGGATGGATTAGAGATATGCTGTGGAAAGAGAACTGACAAGACTTGACAACTGAAGTGATGAGGGAAGAAGGAGGAAGAATTGAAGATGGTTTCAAGATGATAGACATGGATGACCTGAAAGGGTCTGATGGTATCTTGGACAGGATTGGAAAAGTTAAGGGAGAATGTGGTGGGAAAACTGAACATAGAGGTGGAAGGGAGTATAATTGTACACAAGAATGTACTGGGGAAAAAATAGTACACTGAAAATTTTTGAAGTTAAATCTTCATTTTCTCAATCACTTTAAGTATAGACACACAACGACAAAAAACTCAAGCCCTGATTAATAGTATTTTTTAATTCCTGAGGCATAAATGTTTATGCTGAAAACTGAACAGTCAGCTTTTGAAAGCCAGTATTAGCTGACTCTAGAATGCTGGTGTTTATACCCCACATGTTGGAGTTTACCCTACTCCTGATTTGTAAACCAGGGACATTTTATGAAAAATGAAACTATGATCTTCCTCTAAGGGCTTAATATCTCCAAGATCAGAGACCAAGGGTTGACTGCTGGTCTAAATGGGAAAAAAACCCAAACAAATAAAAATCACAATAAAACTGGTGCCTAAGTAGCCCATCTCAGACATGTCACTTAATGGTTCATTGGGTTTCATCAGGCCTGGGTGACAGAGGTAATATAACACTGGTAGATCTTGTATATTCTAGTGTAAAATTCAAGTGTAAAATTGCCATTTATGGATGACTTTAAAAAAACCACCACTAACAACTCATCCAGATTCCCTATATCTGATTCTGTAGGAGGAAATAGTGTACCCTTGGGATTGAAAGTAGGAAAAAGAATCCTTCATCTCCCACTTCTGCCTGAGGCACTTAAAAGCTATAGATTTACTTACCATCTAAACCCAAGTAGGCAAGATCAAGCTGTTTGTTTCCCAGCTTGATGAGGCAGTGAGAAATAGAATGACTGCTTCAGCAGAAATGTTTCTGTTTGCTTCTTTTGAGTTCTTCACTCCTTTTTGATTTTGTGGGAAAGAACACGTTGGTTATGCTAATATAATGTGTTAATGAACACTTTGATGTTCTGTGAAAGAAAGCATTCATCCACATGGACCACCTGCTGCCTCAGTTGCTATGACACAGTCTTTTTATTTGTGACTGCAAATCATAAGTTCTCAGAGATGGAAAGGGTCTTAGTCATCTATCTATTCCCAACCTAATGCAGGAATGGCCTCAGGATGCCTCTGAGAGAGGTGGCCAACCAGTCTGTGCTTTTCTACCTTTGGCAACTGAGTACTTCCATGGGGCAGTCCATTGCATTTATAAGCATTTCTAAAAATTATAAATTTCTTTTTCAATCTGAACCAAAATTAGACTTCCTGTTCTATCTTAACATTGATCTTGGTTTTCTCCTTGACTGCACCTACAGAAAATATCTCTTAACATATTTGCCATAGGATATTCACTCATATAACATCATAATTATACAATCAGAATGCCTTAATTTTTTAAAGGAGAAAACTGAGAACTCAAAAAGGTTAAGTGACTTGCCCTAGGACACACAGACAAGAAATAACAGAATTGGAATGTTCTTTGTTCTTCCTACTTCACTATATTGCCTCTATGTTTGAAGGCAGATAACATGTCGTCTTCCCCACCCCCCACCTTAGTCTTAAGCATCATGTTTTTAATTTTATAATTTTAAGTCCCAAGGATGTTTCTAGTTTATGCTGCCACATTTACTTTCAAGTATTATTTCCCTACATGTATTTTATCTTCATGAATCTGAACTGGACTTACCAGAAATCTCTGACCACACCTAGTGCTTTTCCACCTTCAAATCTTTCTTCATATGGTCCACTGTATTTTCTATGTCCTCCACCAGTCTCTGAGACTTTCTGTTCCTCTATCTCTCCTTTAAGATACAAATTGAATTCTACCTCTTCAAATCTTCCCTCATTCTTCCAGCTGGAAGTAATTTCCCCCCCTTGAATTTCATATCTATTTTTTTCTTTCTATGCTCTTGATACATTGAATTGAATAATAGTAATAGTTATGTTAGACTCCTAAGTATAATGTACTCTTTTGTTTGAACTGAGTGAGTTGATTCCTATGTCTGTGTTTTCTGTTGATATTTTTCTTCATTGTTTCTCTATTTTGTGAAATGATAATTCATAATTTTCATCCTTCTTTTAAAGTATTATATTTATCTAAATGAATGATGAATGAGATGAACAGGTGGCTAAGTGGATAGAGCATGTGAAAAAGACCTGAACTTAGCTAGTCACAGACAGTAGCTGTTTAAATCTTAGGCAAGTCATTTGACCTGTTTGCCACATTTCCCTCAATTAATAACAGGGAATAATAGCACCTATCCCACAACAAATAAAATAATATTGGTAAAGAATGCAAAACAGTATTTTGAACATAGTAGACACTATATAAGTGTTTATTCCTTCCCCTTGACTGAATTTGATAAGAAAATCAGCTCATTAGCTGATGGATGTTTTCTGAGCTCTTTTGACGTCCTTGTTGTGGTAAATGCTTTCATATCAGTTAAATCTCACTAAGGAATGGGACTAATCAGTATTTCTACTTTTATTCATTTCTACTTCATAAGTTTTCTACTTTTATCCAATGTGCTTAAGTAAATTGGTTTGGACCAATTATAATTATGTCCAGTGTTATTTTCTTGTCTGAATCCTTTCTTTTTGGTATTGCTTTTGTCCCTTATTTTAACCTGTTTATCTGACTATTCACAGACAGGAGATTCTGAAATGACTCACCCTGATCACCAGTCATTTCCATTCTTAATAAGCATTTGATCTGACAATATTCTTTAAATTCTTTGAGAGTACAAAGACAAAAATAATAGCCCCATCCCTCAAGAAGCTCAACTTGTACAAGACTTGTAAAGGCGAAAGCCACCTAGTCCTCTGTGATAATAACTCTGGACAAGACTCAGACAGACTTGGAACTGGAATCATTACTTTTGGTTGTTTCTGGTTTTGCCCAGTCCTATAAATTCACTGATATAGGGAATTCTCAGGTGAGGAAACTGCTAACTGAAGCATATGAATCCCTGCCCTGCTGCTCATAACCTTAGAGAGCTTGAGAAGATGATGTGACCTGCCCAGCCTCATATGACCATTGTGTATCAAAGGTGAGACTTCAATGAGTTTCCTCAGCCCGGATAACCCACTATATCATGCTACCTTTCAACTACATTATTGGAGTTAGAGAATTTTCTGGGCTAATTCCATAATTTAATCCTTGTTAAAGTATCAATTCTAAGAAGCATCTGCACTGAGTTTCAAGTTACTTCATTAACTGACTCTTTAAATTCACTTGGAGGGTGCAATATGAATGCCATATATTCAATCAGGTTTATTTTACTTTTTAAAAATAGAGTTATTCATGTCCTGGGCTCTCCCATAGTTGTCTGTTATGATTCTTTCCTTTAAAAGAATAGAAAATTGTTTAGTAAAAAATTTTTTTTTATTTTCTTAAGTACTTGCTCTTTGGATTAAAAAATATATACTCTTCCTTTGGAAATGTTTCTTAGTAATGGGAGGGTATATTTTGCTACCCCTGAAAATAAAATAAACACTTTTTTATTAGATTAGATTATATAGTCATGGTCCGGAAAAGGTTATGCTTAACATGATATTTCTCTGTGACCAGGGTTAGAATGATAGGCCCAAAGCTTTTCTTTCATCTTTATTAATGGTCTCTCAATTTCCTTCTAACAGTTCAATATCAAGAATATTGTGACTCAAATGAGAGAGCAACGTTTTGGTATGATTCAGACCAAGGTAAGTTCTTACTATAGAGATGGAACCTAGAGACATTTTGGTGGATGTAAGGAAAGTTATTTCTGGGGTTGGTAGAGTATTTTAAATCAATAAATATCAATGCCTCTGCCATGTTCCAAAAAAAGAACATTAGTCTGGCTTTAGTAATGATTGCATTTATTCATAGAGCATAAAGACAGAACCCAACTTAGTCTTTGTTTTAGCTGCTAGTTTTCTTTGTAGACTTTCTTAATTTTCTGGAGTTACCTCAGGTTTCTGAATATTTAGTTTTGATATATCAAAATTCAGTTGAATAAACAGTTATGAAGCACTTAACTATGTGCCCTATTCTTGATACTAATCATACAAAGACAATGAAACATTTCCTCTTCTCAAGGTAAACATTCTACCTAGAGGAATCAACATATAGACTAGTAAATAAATATAAAGTCCTATAAATTATATTTATATTTATTTACTGCAAATATAAATATATATGTATACACACAGACATATACACATATGTTGTGTAGATCACAATCCCTCTATACTAGTAGAATAGACAGTTTAGTGAATGCCTGTGGCCAAAATACTCTCAGAAATAGCCAACCTTCCAATAATGTTCCTCCTTGAAGCTAATTGGCTAAATTAGTCCTCAGATTACAGGTTATTGCTGACTTCTTCAGCTTTCAACATCTTTTCTCTTTTTAGATTTCAAAGCATTGCCTTTGTAGATCTCTATAACAAAATGAAGCACTGGAGTATGATTTTAGTAGGAAAAAATCATATATGTATAAATAAAAGGAGAAGAGGCAATTATCCAGTTCACTCTTTTCTCAAACAATTTTTATTTGAAACAACTAAATAATTTAAGGAAAGAGAGGCCAATTTTCCTTAGAAGAGAGAGAAGATTGCTTTCATATTTAATGTCAGCTCACTATTTCAGGTTCCTGATGGAGATTTATTCTTAGAATTATAGGTTTGGGAAGAATTATGAAAGATCACATAGTCCATCTCTCTAGAAGTCTATGCTGAAATCAATTAATCAGCAACCATTTATTAACCTCCTTCAATATGTCAAGAAAATCTTTTGAGTCTGAAATTAATTTGTGATGTAAGGATAAAATTACCCTCAATAGATGATTATGTACTTTATACTCACATTAATCATCACAATGCTTTTCTCTGATAAACAATTTGTAGAGAATTCCTTGAACAAATATGTCTATCTACCAACTTTATGGAGTCATTGATAGAATTGAAAAATCTTTCAATGTGTCCTATAGCTGTTGATATTTGCATTTACTATAGGTAAAAATTGATTTATGTTGCTCTCTGGTTTTCATGTATATTTAGGAGCAGTATCACTTCTGTTATGAAGTTGTGGTTTATGTTCTACGGAAAATTCTAACCTCTACTCCCGGTTCTACTGAATAAGAATGATTCTTGCATTGCATCTGAAAGCGACCAAGTGACTTGGTATCTGTTTTTTAACTCCATGGACATTTGCTTGCCTATGAACGCAATAACATATTTTTGTTAGTGTATTCAAGTACCTTGGTATCTGAAGAGTATCTGAAGGTAGTATAGCACAGATTAAGACTGAATTAATGCTTTAAAAGAAACATTATTGCCTCATAGTGGCTATTTTTCAATATTATCACAACGCTATCTCTCTCTCAATGGAGCAATCATAACAGACAGTAGCTATTTTTTTTTTTTTTTTTTGGCTATGCAACCGAGAGGATGTCAGGGAACAATAAAGAGTCTTAAACATTTTGGATAAGATTTTATTCAGGAATGTCAGCTAAAGGTCACTAGATTTCCAGAAGTTTATTAAATACTTGTTTGGGGAATAATTTAAGGCCAATTAACAACAGGATAACAGGTACTTCAAAGAGAATCTTGTTTCTGTTCTTTGGCTAAAGAGCTGACATTTCTATTTGATTCTTTGAATAACTCAGTCTTATCAAAGACCCAATTAGAATGTATTTACCGTGACTAAGCAATGAGGGTCCCATTTCTAGTATTCTTCTTCATGCCTCTGGTAACTTGCTGAGATTTCAAGGGGAATGTGGTATCTTTGAGGCAGTTGAATATATGTTTGGAGCAAGAGGATGTAGGGAAAATGAAGAGGCAGGTCAGGATTTTCCTCTTCTCACACACAAAAGTGAACAGTTTAAGATAAAAATGGATATTTCTGTGTTGGAGCCAAGAAGTAAAATTATTGCCCAACTTGAGTTCTTTCCCATTTCAGTCTACTCAACCTGTTGTGATTGGTATCAAATAGAAATTTTTTGGCTTATTATTCTTACCCTTTAGTTGACCAATAACTTTTGATTTAAAAATATCATTTCATAATTTTGAATTATTCACAAGATCCCTTAAAATTGTAGATTTTCTTTTTTCTGTCTGGGATTTGTGATCTTTCATTTCTTTCTCTTTTTTTCCCCTCCCTTAAAAAAACTTAGAAGTTTCATTTGGTTTTCTAATTTGCAGTGGGGGGGGAAATAAAATGAATTTGGATTTCTGAAAAGAAAGACAAGCAAATTTGCTTTTGAAGGATTTATTATTGCATTCAGCTTAGATAGGAACTTGTAAATCGATAAAGAATAACAGTGATATTATGTAAGGGAGTTTCAGTTCTACACTGTACACTATCATCAATTAAAAAGAATTGATAAAATTCTGTACATTCAAGTGGTATTGATTAGTGATCAGAGTGACTTATGCAACACACTGGGGAAATGCCTCGAGTCACAGTTGTAGATCCTGGGTTCTTAAGAGGCTTAATTGCTTTCCTTAACTGCGTGTGCACTTGAATTTGCTGAGGGAAATTGATGGTTTTTAGATAATTGCGTTTTTTTTTCTGCTGGGTAGTATACCATGTATGTGTGTACATGCTTTAAAATTTTATGTTAAAACAAGTTGATAATTTCACTTATATTATTTTGTTAAGCAGTAGTCAGTAAAAGTGTTTGCCCTAGATATTTATTCACTATATTTGATAGCCTTCTCTACTTTTTTTGTAAAATAATTGTTCTCTATATATTAATGTATGACATTTTTGTATAGGACTGTTCAAATGGAAATGTTTACTATGTATTGTATAAAAGTGTTTTTATTTAGCTAGGCCCAAGATTTTTCTTGTGAAGTCAATTTCTGTGATGATGCTGGTATACTTTTTTTGGCATATTCATAGCTTAGCTTCTGCTATTCTTTGCTTAGCTTCTACTATTTTTACAGCTGGACCAATTTTCAATTTCCCAGGGAAATTAAAGAAGAAAATTTGGAAATATCGACTGCGCATTCATTTTCATTTCGGTCTCAGGGAGGGAATTCTAAATGTAAAAAGTTTTTACTAATTAAAATATTCTTGTAATGAATAGGGACTCAAGTTCTACCCTAAGTTAAGAACATGGAACTCCCAATAACGCCTGTGGGAGTATCTCATGACTCTTTTGGCTATACTGTTTTTAATACCTTAACATGTGTACACATTAGTTAATGTTCAGTTTTAATTAAATCTTTTTGAACAACCTTTGTGCATAATATTTATATATTAGATCAAAATTACCTTCTCTAGAAGTGATCTCTACAGAGTTCTATCCAGATAGCTCTTAGAAATGTAGTTTGAGAGTTCCCTTTTCCCCCCCTTTAATCTGCCTGTGACATAATGGAATTATTAATTCAGTTCACATTTTCCATTCATGGATCATTTAACGGAGCTGTTTTTTATGGAAAACCTCAAAGGAAAACACCTTGAAATCAGTGATGTAATAGCAAATTGAAAACTCCCTCAAGTAATGAGTTCTCAGTGTAGAGTCCTTCTTAATTGTTTTTCATCTCTAGGTGAAATGTGTTTTGCTGTTTGTGAGTCTCATTAGGGTGTCAGCTCAGATTTCTCAAAGGATACCCAAAGTATTCAGGGGTGCCAGATAGGACAAGGGAAATTTATTCAGGATGTCAAAACAGTCTATTGATGATGCATCAGCAAACAAAATGATAAAAAGGGACAGGGGTTGCAGTACTTGCTATATAGTAAGTTTATCCCTCTGTTTATTCATTCCTCAAGTGAGTGATTGAAATGAGTTCAGATTGCAATTTTACATTATTATATGTCTCTGGAGTTTAACAGAAACATTACCTTTGATGAAAAATTCATTTTTTGTACTTAAAATCGAAATCAGTGCAACAGATTAGGTACATACAACATCCAGAAGAAAATGAACCTAGAAACCCAGTATTGAATATCCTAGCAACTGGCATAAGGAACTCACTATTTGACAAAAACTGCTGGGAAAATTGAACCACAATAAGGAAGAAATTTATATCAGCATTCCATACCTTATAGCAAGAAGGCACCAAAAGAACACAAAGGGTGAAATCATGAGCAAATTAGAGAAGCAAAAAATGATCAGAGATTGTTAAAGGTTAATGATCAAGCAAGCAATAGAGAAGATCACAGAAGATAAAATGGATAATTTTGATTACATGTAATTAAAAATGTGTTAAACAAAGAAAAGCATTAAAGCTAAGATAAAGTTAAACTGCACCAAAATAACCCTTTGCTGGAAGTTTCTCCAATAAATAGGTCTCTTTACAATATTACACACACACACACACACACACACACACACACACACACACACACACACACACAGATTCAAATTTAAATGAATGATAACCATTCCTCAACTGTAAAATGGTGTAAGGATATAAACAGGTAGTTTTTGAATAGACAAAAATCCAGGCAAACAATAACCACATTGAAAAAATGCTCCAAATAAAAAAAAAATGGAGAAATAAAAATTAAAGAAATACTGAGATTTTACCTCGCATCCATCAGATTGTCAATGCCCCCCCCCCCCCAAATTGGTACAGGGACTGTGGGAAAGCAGGCATATTAACTCATTATTCTTAAAACTCTGAAATGGTCCAACTATTCTGGGAAGCAATTTGGAATTAAGCACAAAAATAACTAAACTCATCTATGGCCGTGCTTAACCTATATCCCAAAGAGGTCAAAGGAAGAGGAAACATTTAAAACAATTCTCTTTTTAGTGGTAAACTGGAGACAAGACCCTCATTTGGAATGGCTAAGCAAATTATGGTTTATGAAGGTAATGAAATACTAGTGTGCTATAAAAATGTGGAAAAATATTTTTTAAATTATGGGAAAAATGAATTGGTGCAGAGTGAAGTGAGCAGAATCAGAAAAAAATGCTATAATTTCTTGTATTTTTTTTTAATTTTTATTTAGGGCAATAGGGTTAAGTGACTTGCCCAAGGTCACATAGCTAAATAATTATTCAGTGTCTAAGGCCAGATTTGAACTTTGGTCCTCCTGACTCCAGGGCCGGTGCTTTATCCACTATGCCATCTTGTAAAGTTTTTGAAGAGTATAAACTAAAAACCAAAACTAAGAGAATACATACACTAACAAAACTGCAAAAACAAAAACCAAAACTCTGAGCAAAGCAATGACCACCCATGATTCTAGATGTCAATGATGGACTATCTCCTGATAGAAAGGTGACATATATAATGTATGGAATGAGGAATGTACATTTATGGAAAAAAATGAGGGAATTTCTTTTGCTTGATTATGCATTTTATATTTAGGATTTTTTTTCCAACAATGGGAGTGGGAGAGAAAATCTATATTTAAATAAAGTTCTTTGGGGAAGAAAAAGAATTGCTTTTTCATGTACTCAATATGTTTTGTTAAAAAGAACATGGAAATGGAATCATACTTGCCATTGATTTTTATTTCAGAAATGTGTTATCTTCATTTCTGATTCATAATCACTGATCCATACTCCCCACCATTCTTCTCTGGTTCAAAGAAGAGTTATAGTATTGGCAGGGCCCCCTGATTCTGTTCAGAACTATTATACTATTTGCATCTCATGTATAATTTATAATCTTTGGAAGTTGCCTAGAGCTTAGAGGAAATTAAATGACTTTCTTTGGGTCTCACAGCTATAAATATTGGAGGTAGGATTTGAATTCAGGTCCTCCCTCCTTATCTATCTCTTCCCCTCTTCATTTCCTCCCATTTTACCTCCTCCCCCCCACTTCCTACCCTTCCCCTATAGAAAGCTTGGGGTGCTCTTACTTGAATGAATCTAATAGTTAATCCTCTGTCAAAAAATTTAAAAAGATCATAATATAAATAATTGTTGAAACATCTGTTTGGAATATTCATATGAATTTATTTGCAGTAAAATTCTGTATACAACAAAGTGTCTCCACATTTGCATGCTGTTCACAATTTTTAACATTCAGATTGAATTGGTAATCAATGCCTCTATGAAGATCTATTTATATGTATCTATTGGCATTGTTTCTTGTAGGATGTGGGGCATTATAGTGATAACTATAATATAAATATATAATATAATATTAAATATAAATATAATTCAATCAAAGCAACACTATAGCCTTAGTTGGAAGCTGCTAGTTTTATCTGGGGGTTTGAGGTAAGTCAAAGGAATCCTGCTGTCTACTTGCTGTGCCCTCTCCTTGGTTTACTGATTCCCATTAAGTAAATTAATGAACAATCTACTGGGTGTGCTCTAAAGAGTAGAAGTAGCTAGAAAGATGAAAAAGTCTGGGGCTTTTGAGGCTAAATGAAAAATTAATTTACCAACCTGTGGCCCCTTCCTCAAGTTGGTCTAAGGGAAGATCCACACAGAAAAACCTGGGTTTGTTTGGTTGAATCTTTAAAATATTTTAAGAATTGAAAAATTTTCAAATGAGTAAAATAAGATTTGGGAGTCAAGTGGCCTGGAAGATAGACTTTTGTACTTGGAGTCAGGAACATCTGAATTTAAATCTTGCCTCAAATTAGTAACTTAATCTCTTTCAACTGTAGTTTCCTCTTTGATTTAAAAAATAACTGACTTCAAAGCTGTATTATGAACATTGAGAAAACATAAGTACTTTGCAAGAGTACTTTATATCAATATTTGTTTTCCCATAATCAAAATTCAACCTTGAAAGCTTGGGACACAATCCAACACCTCTGCAATTCTTCTTACAATTATTTAGGTCATCCAACTGGTACATCCAAAAAAAAATTTAGACTCTCCTTAGCCATTTACTAATCTAACTTTGATCATCCTAACATGTAAAACAAAGGGGTGAAGATACCTTCAAACTCACATCCGATATTTTTTTGTTCTTTAAAATTAACTGGGTGAACTTGGGCAAGCTTGCAGATGAGCCCAATTAAATTTTAAGATTCCAGGCAATTGTCTTGAATAAGATTCTATTGCAGATCACTTACTGAGATGCCTTGCAGAAGAGAATTTCTACCCAATGTACATCCTCCCACTACCTCCAGCCCACAAATTGGACATTGTCAATGTCCAATAAATTTATATATTCAATTTAATTCAATTCCTGACAAACTGATATTTAAACATTTTTCAAAATGCATTTTCATGACTATAAACTTTAGAAGAATTTTTGTAAAATTTCACTTTCTATATTTCATGATAGTGATCTGGAACAAACTAGAACTGGCTAGAAATATGTGATATCTTGGGATTTATTAAAATTTATCTCTTGAAATATGACTAGCAGATAAGTATCCCTTTATATGCAGATTTTTATAAAATCAGGAACATAACTTGCAGAACTGCCTATTTAAGGAGAAATACTGAGAAATCTGGAAGAATGCTTAGTAGAAATCAGAATTAAGTCAACATATCACAAAGTCAAATAGGAGATTTAGAGGAGAAAGGCACCTTTCAGAACTATGGTTATTGGAAGAGTTCTGTAACAGAATCTCAAATAATTTCAACTCTGAATCAACAAGCCCCAAACAGTAGAATGACTGAGAGAATGAGCATGAACTTTATTTGGGCCACCAAAGTCAATTATAATCAGTAGACCCTGGCTCAGAGAAGCACATATAAGTCCAGAAAGTTAGCATTTACACGCAGCCTTCCACATGTCATTGCAAAACAATGGAATATAAAGCCAAAAATAACATAAAACTCAGTCCCTGATTTCAAAGAGCTCACAGTTGAAAAGGGAAGACAACATATAAAATACAGATATAAAGGATAAATAAAAACCAACCTTAGAAGACCCTGGTATGAAAGGAGATTGGTAAAAGCTTCCCATAATTAGATGAGATTTTAGCCAGGACCTAACAAAAGCCAGAGAAGTCAGGCAGTAGAAATAAGAAGGGAGCAAATTTAAGTTATGGGGATAGTGAATATGTACCTAGGTTGTACAGCAGCTAGAACTCTGGGTCCTGAGATGGGAAGAACAACTTTCATGAGTTTAAATCTGATCTCAGACACTATATGAATCTGAATCTGGGAAAGTCACTTAAACCCACTTTGCTCAGTTTCCTCATTTGAAAAATGAGCTGGAGAAGGAAATGGTCAACCATTTCAGAATCTTTTCCATGAAAATCCCAAATGGGGTCAAGAAGTGCCAGATTCAACTGAGCAACATTAAGAAAACAAACATGGAATGTGGTATATGAGGAACATTTGGGAGACCAGTGTCACTGGATCACAGAGTAAAGAAGATGGGAGAAGTGAGGAGGGGGCATTCTGAAGAGCTTTGAACATGAAATGAGAATTTTATATTTGATCCTATAGGTGAAGTCAGTGTGTGTATGGGTGGAAAACAGGTTTTGAAAGTGAAAACAAGTGAGATGCAGAGGAATGAGTTCAGGTAATGATCTGTGTTTCCTTCATGGTGGAGTTTCTTTGAGAAGTTGAACATCAGTATTTAACTGGATAAGCAAGTTCATGGGTGGGAGAGGTATTCAAGGGGTAGGCAGGCTAAAGTTACTAAGTATGAGGAATTTGGTAACACCTCAATTCTGAAGTCATTTGTAGATATTGCTTTGATGTATATAAGAAAGAAGTGATATACAATGGAAAGAGCTCTGAGTTTAAAGCCAATAGATTTGGATTTGAATTTTTAGTGCTATCCATGACCCATGTGACCTTGGTATTTCTGGGCCTCAGTTTCCTTTTTTTTCATTCCTCTTTTTTTGCCTCTTTCCTCATTGATTGGGTTTTGGCTCTCCAGAGGGTGAGAGGAAGTAAAGAGAAGTTGATCCTGAGGCAATAAGGACCAGTGGCAGCACCCAGGGGAAACAGGTGCAAAGACAAGGGACCTACTTCTCTCCTGCATTGACTTTAAGGTCCATGCGACCTATTATTTTGGGGGGCAGTTTTGTCTTGATGGAGTCAGAGGTCCTTGATAGTGATCAGACAAGCCATCAATTGAAATATACTTTGTGCAGAATCCCAAATTGAGCCTCTGTTCTGTGAGTGAACTTTATGCTAGACTCCAAAGTTCCTGCATCTGTGACTTACGAAGAGTCCTTTCAGAAGTATGATTCGAACCTCCTGGCATGATTGAACTGTTTTGCCATTTTGCCTGCTCCCAGGGGCACTCAGACTAAATTTATCCTAGAGACTCTCCATCTAGCCATTGCAGATTTCCAGGATCTAGAAGGATTTGTGATGGATGGGTAAATGTTTATAATGTATTATAATACGTAATATTATTCTAATAATAAGAACTAATTGCTCATTGACTCCATGCTATAAAGAAGCACATTGTGTAGAATCCTAGCATCTTTGCCTGTTTTGGGAAGATAACAGGACCCACTGCCAATGTCATTTATTAAGCCTTTGAAACAAAATGTGTTATGAAAGTGGTAATATTCACTATTTGGTGGACTAATTTCCCATTGACAGAAGGTCGGTTTGATCCTTAGAGCAACTTGTGAGGTTGATTGCTCAAAGACTATGATTCTTATTTAACAGATGAGAAAACAAAGGTATAAATGTCAAATGATTTCTCCAAGGTCACATGTCTAGAGCTAAAGAACTCTAAAGAATGTTGACTAAATAGAGTTAAAGAATATTGACCTTTCAATCTCTTTCCATTTCATTTATCTGCATTTTTCTTAAGGGCTTCAAAGATCTTTCATCAAGTCCAATCCCACATTTAATAGAAGCTACTATAGTATATTCTGAAACAAATAGTTGATCCAATAGATAGAAGGGTAGGACTTGAAGTCATGAGGAAACTGAGTTAAAATTCTGCATCTCACACTCCCTAGCTTTGTTTCTGGGCAAGTCCCTTAAATTCTCAGGACTTCAGCTTCTTCATTTTTGAATATGGAAATTATAAAAACACCTATTTCATAGGGTTATTGCAAGGATCAAATAAGCTAAAATATATAAAGTATTTTGAAATTATATACATTCTAGGGGCAGCTAGGTGGTGCAGTGGATAAAGTACCTTCCTTGGAGTCAGGAGTACCTGGGTTCAAATCTGGTCTCAGACACTTAATAATTACCTAGCTGTGTGGCCTTGGGCAAGCCACTTAACCCCATTTGCCTTGCAAAAACCTAAAAAAATTATATATATTCTAGCTACAATGGTGTGATAGTAATGTTGGTAATGGTGAGAATGATGATGATGATGATGATGATGATGATGATGGTATTGAAGATGGTGAAAATGATGCTGATGATACTACTGCTGATGGTAATGGTGATAGTGATGATGGTGATAAGATTGTGGCTAGAATACTAGACTATGAGCTAAAACATTCCATAGAATCCCCTTAGAATTGGACCCTAGTAAGAGGGCCTTCGTAGCTAGTAAACTTCATGATCCTTGAGAAACTCAGATCTTTCATCTATAAAAGGAAGGGTTTAGATTCAATAAGGTCTAAGGTCCCTTCCAGGCCTAATTCTATAAGCTTATGCTACGTTCATAAATAACTTGCTTTCCTGAAAAGTAATCCTGGGAGGTAGGTTGTAAAAATATTGTTATCTCCTAAGGTAGCTCAATTATATACTGAAGACACATAAATAGTAAAATATTTGAGTTAAAATTTGAACCCAAATTTCCTTAAATTTTAGAGAGCTAAGTTGATGTATCATTAGTGGCAGAACTAGGAGGTAGGAGATATTATTATCTCCAAATTAGTGGTGAGAAAAATAGAGAAATAGAGGTGAAATGAATTCCAGTATCTTTGTCTGCTATGAGGAAGAAATAGGACCTATGGCTAGTTAAATTTCTGAGGCTGGATTTGAACCCAGGTATCCCTAAGTCAAAGTCTAATGCTCTCTCTCTACTGAGCCACCTTGCTGCCCTATCTAATCCAATCCATGTCTGAATGATAATTCCTTCTACAGCATGCCTGAAGTAAGCATGGGACATTTGTTTTAAGACCTCCAATGAAAAGAGGGTCCACTGCCTCCCAAAGTAAATCGCTGCATCTTTTTTTTTTTTAGGTTTTTGCAAGGCAAACGGGGTTAAGTGGCTTGCCCAAGGCCACACAGCTAGGTAATTATTAAGTGTCTGAGGCCGAATTTGAACCCAAGTACTCCTGACTCCAAGGCTGGTGCTTTATCCACTGCACCACCTAGCTGCCCCAAATCGTTTCATCTTTGTAAAGCATTCATTATTTATTAGTTTTTCAATCCCTAACCCTAAATTTGCCTCTATGATTTTTACCTTTGGGCCACTTAGGGATGGAGTAGATAGAATGCCAGTCCTAGAGTCAAGAAGATCTGGGTTCAAATGTGACCTCAAGCATTTACTATATGACCCTGGACAAGTCACTTAACTGTTTGCCTCAGTTTCCTCCTATGTCAAATTAGTTGGAAAAGAAAATGATAAGATACTCCAGTGTCTCTAACAAGAAAAACCCATGTAGGTCAAGGAGTCTAAAACGACTGAAAATAAATTTTCACCCTGCTCTACTATACCACCACTCAACCTTGCATATAAATCTGCCTGCTGGTTCCAAGAAGAACAAATTGAAACTTCTTTCATGTCATAGCCAACTATCACGTGCTCTCTGATTCATCACTCCTCTTTGTTTCATTTTTTTTCATATACAAAAGTAATAACAGTATAGTATAAGAGCATAGTAAAAACAGAACCAATATCATCTTCTCATTGTGAGGATGACAAGTTGGGACATGAGAAATCATGTTTTTGAGTGAGTATGATCAAGTAATATATGTAGTGTGTTAATATCAGACCATAAAGCACAGTGCGGTTCTGGAATCAAAAGAAACAGGTTCAACTCTGACTTCCTTTGTATCTTTCTCTTTGATTAATTATCGAACTTCCCTAGGCCTCAGTTTCTTCATCTGTAAAATAAGGGGGATGATAAAGGTTCCTTTTGAAACCCAACAGATTTGAAGGCTAGTTCTGCTTATAGTATTGTAAGAGTATGTATATATATAATATATATAATATATATATATATATATATGATATTTACTGTAGGTTGATGGGTTGTTATGGCCCTCCTATAATATCAGTAGGGCTTAATACTAGAATTCTTTTTTTCCAATTGCCCTCAGGTAATTAGGCTTAACCTTATGAACATCCTTGTAGTAGGTTCTCTCCTATCTGTTTTATTTTTTATTTTTTTAATTTTCTTTTAGATTTTTCAAGGCAATGGGGTTAAGTGGCTTGCCCAAGGCCACACGGCTAGGTAATTATTAAGTGTGTGAGATTGGACTTGAACCCAGGTACTCCTGACTCCAAGGCCAGTGCTCTATCCATTGGGCCACCTAGCTGCCCCCTCCTATCTGTTTTAAAAGAAAACTTGATTTCCTTCATGAGGATTACAACCTAGGACAATACCCATTAAGTGCCCATTAACAATGAGATTACATGGCATCCTATGATGAGAGCTGCTCATTGATCTCACTTAGCACACTACCCTCCATAGAGAAAAATGGATCAAAGACCATTGGAATTAGAATGCTATCTAGCTGGCTCTTCTGTAGCTATTTAAGGTTTATAAAAGATTTTTCTTGTAACTATCTTGTTTTGAGGAAATGGAACAGGAGAGATGGGGAACATACACATAAAATGGCAAACAAGATACTTTCTTTGTCCCTACTATCCCCCAGGCTTACATTTTTCCTTTTTCTTCTGCTACTGGAAAACCTGCCAAACTTATCAAATGATTTATATCCACTATTTACTTAACATGAGGCAGTTGAATGTGTAGTGGAGAATGAAGTCAGGAAGACATCAGCTGTAACCCTCAGATATTTATTAGTTCTACAACTCTGGAAAGTCATTCACTATGTTCCGACTTCATTTTCCCCATCTGGAAAATGAGGATAACAGCGCAAATAGTAAATGTGAACAGTTGGGGTAGATTTTCTTAATGGGCACATCTTGCATTTCTTTTGAGCTATCTTAATTCTGCTTTGCTCATATAGCACAGTGCCTTCATTAATGTGGATAGGCCATTCTGGATGGTCCTGTGTCAGGGTCCTTCAATTCCAAAGTTCTTCAGAGATTTTGAAAATGTCCTTTTACCATTTTTGACTATTATGTAAGTGCTTGCTTTTGTGAGTTCTCCATAAAATAAAGTTTTAGGCAAAGGATACCTTTGACATTCAAACAATGTGATCACCCTATCAGTCACATTCTCGGCAGTAGAGTTTCAATGCTTAGCAGTTTAGTTCAAGAAAGAACTTGAGTGTCAGGAACCTTATTTGGCATGGTGATCTTTAGAATATTTCTAAAACAATTAAAAATAGCAATTCAGTTTTCTGAGACATATAACTCAGTGAAACCATGTGCGAGGTGGACAGGTCATGGCAGAAATTTTTGAAAAAAGTGATCCACAGGAGAAAGAGGTGGCAAACCATTCTAATATCTTTGTCAAGAAAACCTCATGAACAGTATTAAAATGTTAAGAGAGAGCCATGTGTAGATCTATTTTCTAACTTGTAGATTTTGCCAGTTTGCCTGCATTTTGTAGTGCCTCATTCTACAAGTGACAGAGAGGATGTTGTACCAAAGTAGGAATTTTCCTATGCCCTTGATTGCAATTCATTATTAGCCTTTCCTCCTTATGGATGTATTTCCTTCATATGCTATGAAATCTCCTTGTTGGTTCTATATCTTCCCACTCTTCTAGCTATTGGTTATCCTCAAGACCTCTGATTCCCCTTGACCTTAAGTAGAACATCTGGTAGCTCTAAGCACCACAGTCCTACAGATTATCCTTATTGTAAGATCTTCATTTCTGCTTTTATATTACATTTTTCTTATTCTATGAGAGTATTCATGAGTGGTGCTCCTTTCCCCCACTGAAATAAGATTTTTCCTCATATTTCAATCACCCCTTTTACCTCTATCCATTCTTCTTTAGGCTTTCTTGTTCCTGATTGAAGGAATTATATTCCCTTCATTATTAATCTTTTACTTAAATAAGGTTATTCAAATATTCCTCTCTATCTTCCCCCTCTTTCCTTCTGGGTGTTCCCCATTCTATAATTTAATTATTTGAAAACACTGATTCACCTATAGGCAGGATGTTGTGAGGTGTTGCCTAAGATGTTTCAGACTTATCACTATTTGTCTTCTAAACTTCCTTACAGATCTTTTGTGTATTTTGAGAAAGAAATCAGTTAATAGTCTCTCTGTTGCTATTTTCAGGTTGTCATTATTTGTTTTGCATTCTTATATTTTTGTTGTGAGGTATTTGAAAAGAAAGTAATGTGTTCTAGGCTGATTTTCTTATTATAGATACTTTAGACAACTTTCTTTAATTTAATGTTCATTTATATTTGGTTTGGGAGTTTGGGACAGGCAATGGGGTTAAGTGACTTGCCCAAGGTCACACAGCTAGGCAATTATTAAATGTCTGAGGCTGTATTTGAATTCAGATCTTCCTGACTCTAGGGTCAGCATCCTATACACTGCTCCACCTAGCTGCCCATTAATGTTCATCTTTTAAAAAATTAACAGGATCAAGTTTGCAGTGTATGCCACTTTGGCATACATCTTGACTTCCTTTGTTTTACTGAAATTTTTTTTATTTACATCCTTTCCTAAGAATTATGAAGGAACAGAATATCTTGATTTCCTTAGTTTGTTTCCTTTATATTTGAAGATTTTCCTTTAAATTATAGGTAAGTTCCTTTCTTTTATATTTGAATGTATTTCTCCTGATGATTTGCTGAATTTGTTTGCCATTGAAATTATTCAAGTTAATCAACTTGAAATATACAGCATGGAATCTTTTCCCCATAGGAGTTACTTTATGGATTCTTTTGATTGGTTCCTTATTTTCTATGGCCAGAAGTTATCGACAGTTTTCTTATATTATTTCTTGTATCATGATGCTCAAGTTCTTTAAATTGTCATGTTCTTCTGGTAGAAGCAAAATCAGCAATGTGTTGTTAATATTTAATCACTGGTTATCCAGAAAACATGTGCTTATAAAACCTACACTTTCTCCATCACTTTCTTAAGTATAGACAAGCAACAAAATAGTAAGTCAAGTCCTTATTTGTATCATTTTCAGATTTCTGAAGTGCAAATTCACTCTTGCCTGCTATTCTTGTTGTCTCTATGTATCCTGTCATTGAGATTAATGTGTTTTGCTTGTGTTCATGTTTTCCTTGATTGTTTTTGCTTTTGCTTCTTTTTTTCCCAGAGTGCCTTCCCTTTTTTACATTGTATTCCCAATCAGTTATTCTCTTTTTTGTTTCTTTGTTGAGACTGGTCATTGGGAATTTAAGTTTGTTTGTTTGTTTCTATTCTGCCAGTCAATTCCACTGTGTAGGTCCATAAATTCTACTTTCACAATTTCACAATTTTTATTTCTCTTTTGAATGAAACTATTCAAAATGAAATCATTTAGGAACATTCTGATATGGTTGTATGCTCCCTTGGAAATCTACAGGGTCCTCTTCTTCATCAAGTATTAATTCATTTTTCTTTGTCTTGCAATATTTATTCATAGATATCTGGAACAGCTTTGTTGATCTGGAAACCACATTTCCTTTTGTCATTAATATCTTCTATGTTGCTTTGCTCATGTTCAGGTTTTTTTTATTTTTATTTTTATTTTTATTTAGTTTTTTCAAGGCAATGGGGTTAAATGGCTTGCCCAAGGCCACACAACTAGGTAATTATTAAGTGTCTGAGGTCGGATTTGAACTCAGGTACTCTGACTCCAGGGCTGGTGCTCTATCCACTGTGCCACCTAGCTGCCCCTTGTTCAGGGTTTTTAATTGAGTTTTTTTCTTCCTGAAATCTTTGGCAATTTCATTCTTTTTTATTTATTTTTTGCTTTTGCTCAATTTATGTCTCAGTCCTTTTTAATGGCAATTTCCTTAGGGACTAAATCTAAATCATTTCAACCTCTTCCCAAGCTAAGCAATTCACAATTCACCAGATTCTGTCTCTTCCTCCAAGTAACTTCTTGAGGAGCAAAATTGGTCTCAATTGGTCATTGAACTCTTTCATCAGGTTAAGTATAATCCCATACAGCTCAAATCTGTTCTAACCCAGTTTCCTCCCTTTCACAATGTTATTTCTTTTTCTTTTTTTTTTTTCGATTTTTGCAAGGCAGTGGGGTTAAGTGACTTGCCCAAGTCACACAACTAGGTAATTACTAAGTATCTGAGATCTCATCTGAACTCAGGTACTCCTGACTCCAGGACTGGTGCTCTATCCACTGTGTCACCTAGCTCTGCCCCACAATGTTCTTTCTGATGTATATGGAAGCATTATTATCTCAACCAGAGCAAGCTTTTGTCTTTTGGTGATACTGAGAAGAGAAGGGGTAAAATTAAGTTCTACTGCAAATCTGAGTTGGCTGGCCAGAACTGAAGGGCAATGTGGTTAGGGGATTAGATTTCTCTATTGTTAATTCATCAGATGATATGGAGAGAGATAAATTGTATCTCTTACACAATTACTATTTTTAGAGACTTCAGAGAGGTTGTGAAGGTTGGAGAAAATACCTAATCTTGAGACTTCTGACTAGAGGGCAGAGAGAAGTTAGACACTGTTTTAAGTTCTCTTGGCTTTCCCTCAGAACCAACAGCTCCTTCAAATTCTTTAGAATCATGCTTCTTAACAGATTTTGGAGGAGAAGCACCCTCAAAAGAACAGAGGGAACATTTTCCAGCAAGATCTATCATTGGGGAGTCTAAGTGTGTCTATTACAGAGAGGAGAGACCCAGCACAGGGACTTCAGGGAGAGGGGGTGAGGTGGGGAACTAAGCTGAGAATTGCAGTGGTAGTGGTGCAAGTCTTTGCAATGTGTGTGGTGGATGGACTGGGAGAGCTATGGTGCAGTTCCCTAGGACACCTATTCTGTCAACATGGCTGGCCTGGACAGCTCAAACTGTTATGGGGGGGGGTGCCCAGTTCTCAGAGGAGCCCCAGGTATTTCTGTGGGAGGGGTCTAGCTTTCTCCAATACAAACACAGAAATATCCCCAGGTATTCACACTTTTCAGTGTGGGTATGGACTTCCGCAGCACTGGCTATCCAGAGAAACCCTCTGGTTTTTTCAGCCCTGAAAACCTAGCCCAGTAATTAGATTGCTGGAGGATAGCCCAGATCCAGCCCCAGGCCTAAGGATTGATGGCAGACATCTCTGTCCTAGACTATTCAGAGAAAACTTCCAGCATTGCTTATTGGTTGGGCCACTGAGTAACCAACCCCCTGGAGTTCCCAACTCCATTGAACATGGCCTCAAGGGTTCTCAACACTGAAGGTCTGTGAACAAGCCCCTCCCCCAACACAAGACCCCAGGGAAAGCTAACATCCCAAAATCAAGAAAGGCCAGCACAAAGCAGTCAAATGAATGTTACCTTGGAGATAAGGATACTAGCTCAGAAAAGGAAGGCAGAAGGAGAGCTATATGTGAAGCTTCAGAGGAGAATATGAATTGGTTTGTAACCCAGAAAGACTTCTTAGAAGAGATCAGAAAAGAGTTTAAAAATAAAATGGAAAAAGTGGGAAGAGAAATGAAGAAAATTAACACCTTGCAAGAGAAAATCAATAGCTTTTTTTAAAAAAGGGGGAACTGCAAAGAGATGGGAGAAAGGGGAGCTAGAATAGGGTAAATTGCATCATATGAAGAGAGGTACAAAGGACCTATTTCAATAGAGGTGAAGAAGGGAGGAGAAGAGAGCCACCTGAATCTTAATCTCATCAGATTTGGCTCAAAGAGCGATTAACATACACACTCAGTTGAGTTTAGAAATTCATTTTACTTTTCAAGTATATTTTCAAGGGTGGGGAGAGGAAGAAGGGATTGATGGAGAGAAGGAAGAAGGGAAAAGGAAAGGGAATAGAAAAGGAAGGGTGCTAAGATAGAAAGGGGAAGCACATTGAGAAAGTCAATATTCAGAAACAAAATATTGGGGAAGAGGGAAAAGATAAAAGGTGAGGAAAAATACAAATGGAGGGTAGATGGCATGGAGGACAATAAAGAGTTAATAATTATAACTGTGAATGTGAATGGAATGAACTCTTCCATAAAATGGAAGCAGATAGCAGAGTGGATTAAAAACTAGAATCCTACAATATACTGCTTCCAAGAAACACATTTAAAGCAGAAAGATGAATGCAGAGTAAGAGTAAAAGTAAAAGGCTGGGCAGAATATCTTAAACTTCAGCTGAAGTGAAAAAAAAATAGTGGTAGCAATCCTTATCTCAAACAAAGCAGTCTCAAAAGTAGATCTCATTAAAAGAGATAAGAAACTACATTCTCCTAAAAGGTATTATAGACAAAGAAGTAATTTCAATAATAAACATGTGTGCAACAAACAGGTTAGCCACCAGATTCTTGGTGGAGAAGCTAAATAAGTTACAGAAAGACATAGACAGCAAATGGGAGACCTCAATCTCCCTCTCTCAGAATCAGATAAATTTTACCATAAAATAAACAAGAAGGAACTTAAGCAGGTAAATAGAATGTTAAAAACCTTAGTCATGATAGACCTCTGGAGAAAATTGAATGGGAATAGAAAGTAATATACTTTTTTTTTTTTTGCAGTATATGGCATCTACACAAAAATTGACGATGTATTAGGATATAAAAACCTTATAATCAAATGCAGAAAGGCAGAAATATTGAATGGATCATTTGCAACAAAAATCACATGCAATAAGGGACCTTGAAAAGACTGAGCTAAAACTAATTGGAAACTAAATAACATAATTTTAAAGGAGTGGCTCAAACAACAGATCCTAGAAAGAATGATTTCATCCGAGAAAATGACAATAATGAGACAACACACTAAAACCTATGGGATACAATCAAAGCAATTGTTAGGGAAAATAATATATCTCTAAATTCTTACATGAATAAAACAGAGAAAGAGTAGAGCAATGAACTGAGCATGCAACTAAAAAAAGTTAGAAAAAGAACAAATTAACTATCCTCAATTAAATACAAATTAGAAATTCTGAAAGGTAGAGAAGAAATTAAAATTTAAAGCAAGAAAACTGCTGAACTAGGAAATAAAATCAATAAAAATAAATAAACCTTTCATTAATTTGATTTTAAAAATGAGGAAAACCAAATTACTAGCATCAAAAATGAAAAAGGTATATTCACCATCATTGAGTAGGAAATTAAAGTAATAATTTGAGAACTATTTCACCAAACTGTATGCCAATAAATTTGATCATCTAAGTGAAATGGATGAATATTTACAAAAATATAAATCACTCAGGTTAAAAGAAGAGGAAATAAAATATATAAATAACCCTATTTGAGAAAATGAAACTAAATAAGCTATCAATGAACTCTCTAAGAAAAAACTCCAGGGCCAGATGGATTCACAAGTGAATTCTACCAAATATTTAAGGAAAAATTAGTTCCCATTCTATATAAACAATTTGAAAAAATAGGTGACACCAATATGGGACTGATTTCTAAACCAAGAGTCAAAACAAAGAAAGAAAATTATAAACCAATTTTCACAATGAATATGAATTCAAAATTTTAAACAAAATAATAGCAAACTGATTACAGCAAGTTATCGCTAGAATAATACACTATGATCAAGCAGTATTTATACTGGGAATGTGGGGTTCAATATTAGGAAAATATCAACGTAATTGATCTTTTTAATAATAAACCTAACAAATCTCAACAAATTCTGAAAAAGCTTTTGAAAAAATATAGCACCCATCCCTATTAAAAACAATAGGAAGCATAGAAATAAATGGGATGCTCCTTAAGATGATAAGCAGTATCTATCTAAAACCATCAATATGCATTATAAATAATCGGAAAAAGCTAGAAGCATTCCTCAAAAGCTCAGAAGTGAAACAAGGATGCTCATTACCACCACTATTATTCAATATTGTATTAGAAATGTTAACTTTAGTAGTAAGAGAATAAAAAGAATTTGAAGGAATCAGAAATGAAGAAGCAAAACTCAGGTTATATGATAGTATACCTAGAGAACACTAGAAAAATCATGCAAAAAAAACCTACAGGAAACAATTAGCAACTTTAGCAAAGTCACAGGATCTAAAACAAACTCACACAAATCCTCAGTATTCCTATATATTACAAAGAAGATATAACAGCAAGAGAAATATCATTTAAAATAACTTCAGACAACATAAAATACTTGGGAGTCTACCTGCCAAGGCAGACTCAGAAACTTTATGAAAACAACTATAAAACACTTTTCACACAAATAAAATCAGATCTAAATACCTGGACAAAACTCAGTTGCTCATAGGTAGACTGATCTGATATAATAAAAATGTAATATCAATATTATATATTAATAATATATATTATCGATATAATATAAATTAAAAATATAATTCTACCTAAATTCAATCATTTAGTGCCACACCAAATCAACTTCCAAAAATTACTTTAGTGAGCTAGGATAAAATAGTAACTAAATTCATATGTAGAATCAAAAAGTCAAGAATGGAATTAATGAAAAAATGCAAAGGAAGTCAACCTAACTATATCAGATCTAAAATTATATTTTAAAGTTTCTGTCATCAAAACTGTTTGGTACTACCTAAAATATAGAGTAATAGATCACTGGAATAGATTAGGTGCAAAAGATACAGCACTAAATAAGTATAGTAATCTACTGTTTGACACACCAAAAGATTCCAGTTTCTCGGATAAAAACTCATCCTTTGATAAAAATTTCTTAGAAAATTGGAAGATAGTTTGACAGAAACTAGGAATATACCAGTATCTCACACCCTACACCAAAATAAGGTTGAAATGGATGCAGGATTTAGACATAAAAGGTAAAATTATAAGCTAATTAGAGAATAAGAAATAGTTTACCTGTCAGATCTTTGGAAAGGGGAAGAGTTTATGATCAAAGAAGAGATGGAGAACATTATAAAAAACAAACTGGATATTTTTTTTGACATTAAATTAAAAAAACTTTTGCACAAAGGAAACCACTGCAACCAAGATTAAAAGGAATGCAGTAAGTTGGGAAACAATTTTTATATTTAGTGTTACTGACATAGGACTCATTTCTAAAATATAGAGAACTGAGTCAAATTTATAAGAAAAAACAAGTCATTCCCCAATCGATAAATGGTCAAAAGATATGGAAAGGCAATTATCAAACAATTAAATCAAACCTATTTATAGTCATATGAAAATTGCTCTAAATCATTATTGATTCAAGAAATATAAATTAAAACATGTAAAATTAAAATAAAAATGTAAATTAAAACACTCAGATTGACTAATATGATTAGAGAGAATAATAATCAATACTAAAGGGAATGTGGGAATCTGGTTCACTAATGCATTGTTGGTGGAGTTGTGAACTGATCCAACCTTTTTGGAAAGCAATTTGGAAATATGCCCAAAGGGCAATAGAAATGTGCATGATCCAGCAATACTACTATTGGCTTGAAGAGATCATTAAAAAAGATGAAAATCCCACATATACCAAAATATTCATAGCAGCTCTTTTTGTGGTAGCAAAGAATTAAGAATTGAGGAGATGTTCATGAATTGGGGGATGACCAAACAAACTGTAGTATATGTATGTGATGGAACAATATGACTCTATAAGAAATCATGAGGGACAGGATTTCAGAAAAGCCTAGAAAGACATGCATGCATTGATGCTGAGTGAGATGAACAGAACTGAAAGAACAATATACACACTAGCAACAATTTGTGGTGATTGATGTTCACCCTTGATGGAATTATTTATTTCAGCTGTACAGTAATCAATACTATTTTAAAGACTTGGTATATATCTAGAGAAGGAAAGTAGAGTTTAAATGGCAAAGCTTATTATCTTCAATTTTTAAAAGCTTTCTTATGTATTATGTCATTTTTTTTCTCTCTCTAATGTTTTCCTTCTGTTTGGATCTGATTCTTCTCTCACATAATCAATAGGATTTTATTGTTTACCATGGTTATAAATATAGAGTCTATATCAGATTGCTTTGTGTCAGGAAGTAGGGAGAGAAAAGGAAGGAAGGGAGAAAAGTGTAAGACTCAAAACCTTGCAAAAATGATTGGTATAAACTACTGTTGCAGCAGAACCTAAAGAACAACTTAATGGGAACAGCTCCTCTCAGCAGTGCAGAGAGCTGGGGCAAATGTTTTAGATTGGCTATGGACAATGTTAACCAAGTCCAGAGGAAAACAAAACAAAACAAAACAAAACAAAACAAAACAAAAAAACAACCCTTTAAAATCTGATCAGGGAAGGGAGGATAGAAGGAAATTTTGTAACTCAAAAATATATATGTGCATATGGATGAAAAAAAATAAAAAAAAACAAATTTAAAAAGCTACTGTTGCATATAGTTGCAAAAACAAAGAAAATATTTTTAAAAAGGAAAAAAATTAAAAAAATAAAATACCTAGTCTTCCATTTCGCTGATTATGTGATTCAGAAGTTCCCTTCAAATATTTCTAATGATAGAGTGCTAGCTAACATAAAACTAGCTATATGCTTAATTATGCACTCTCCCAGTCTGGTGATAAAAATCCTGAAGGTGCAAAGAAAGTAGTTTTTCAGATATCCATTTGTAAATCACCTATGAAAATGATTTGTTGCCAATTAAACATTGCATATCAACTTTCTTCTTATCATCCAGGATGTTCTGGTAATGTGTTTCATAGCAAAGCTGCTTATATACAAAGTACTCACTAAATACTTGCTGAGTATTTTTGTTTAAGAAAATATTTGGAAAGAAAACATGATGAAAAATGCATCTTCTCTTCTGATATCAGGGACATTATTTTTCGATTATCTGCAACTTTAGTTTATCTAGGCTGAGGTATATCTCTAATTTGCATGAGTAATCAAGAATTTGGTGTAAAGTGAAAAGATGTTGCCTATATTCATATTACCTAGCAACTCAAAATGTAGTCTCTTCCACATGTGACAAATAATACCAACATGGGAATATAACAGCCTGGTTTTAATGGTAAAGAAGTATAAAAAGAAGAGAAATGAATATCCCCATTAAACAAAGAAACTAATAAGCAATCCAAGAATCATAATCTTTCCTGATTATGTACACATTATGTACACATCCCAGGGGTCCAGCTCTCCCCTGCCCCTCCCCACCAGGAAATCAGAGGGAAGGGAATCATAGGATAATAAATTTAGAATCAAAAGGGACCTTAGAGATAATCTAATTTAACTTCTTCACTTTATAGATGAGGAAATTTAAGACAGTGGAAGGAAAGTGAAGTCTTTCCCAGTCCTGCTTAATCTTAATGCCTTTTTTTCTGAGACTAAACCCAATTTATCCTTTCTAGATTTTGTCTGTACATAATTGTTTGCATGTTGTCTCTCCCTGAGAACAGACTTATTTTTTGTCTTTCTTTGTATCTCTAGAACTTAGAACAGTAGGCACTTAATAAATGCTAGTAAACTGAAAAAAAGGGTAGAAGGCATCAAGAACTTATAAAGCACTTACATTGTGTCACATTGTGCTTAGTGACTTATATTAATCTCATTTGATCCTCACAATTAATCAACATTTACAAATGAAGAAAGTAAGACAGACAGTAATTAAGAGACTTGCTCAGGGTCACAAAGTTAGTAAGTCTCTGAATAAGAATTTGAACTCAGATCTTTCTGACTCTAGGTCTAGTACTCTCTCCTGTGTCACCTGGATTGATCTACTTACAAAGTTACACTGGTAGTAAGTAGAACTCACAAAGAACCTCATGGGTTCTGTGTCTTTTTATGTATGTGCACATGTGTGAACATATGTGGTGGTGAGGAGTGGTTTTGGAGGGTGAGATCTCATGGACATTTTGTGTTGATTTTATATGTATGTGAATGTATATTTACATATGTATATATGTATACCATATATTCATATGCATATGCAAGCATATATGTTTATATATGCATATGTCATTTGCCTACATTCATTCATTTGTGTATTTATCAACCTCAATTCTTTCCTCAACCTGGTTGGCACGGAGATTCTACTTCTGTAACTCAATCCCCACCCAGTTAAGAGTTTATAACTCATTGATAAGTAGTCAATTTATGTTTTCTTTTAAAATGCTCTAGAGCAATCCAAAGTGAGTTCCTTAAGGATATTTCATTTTTGTCTGTATGCTCCCAGTCTTTGGTATAGTTCATTGAACCTAGTACATTGTGTTTAACACTTCTAGAACTATTTTGGTAGTCATGGAATAGCAAGACTTATGGCAAGTCTTCCAGCTCTTGGATTGCCTTTGGGCTGGCTTGGTAATCACAGAATAGTGAGACCTATGGGAAGATCTCCAGCACTGGAGTGGCCCCTACGTGAAGGATTTATGGTATAAAGTGCTCAAGAATGTCATAAGCGCTAACAGTCCATGTTTGGTGTCTTTGGAAAAGTGTCTACATCAATGAGACAACAGATCCATCAATGTACTGAAGTTATGAATCAAGGTTGGAAAGCATACCATTACTCTCAGTTCAGTTTCCAAGGACTTCATTTCATTTTCCAGGTTCTTTGGATCTCACCCTAAATGGACTTCAATTTTTTGGCTACATATGTCTACATGATTATCAAAGGCAATTTCTTAGAGTTCAATTGTGTTTATCTTGTACGATTCTAATACACACACACACACACACACACACACACACACACACACACACATATATATGTAGATATTGTACTTTGGAAATTGATTTCTCCACAGTCATTCTCAATGACAGACATGTTTTCCATGTAACACACTCTCAGAGTCTTTTGCTATAAATATTAGAACACCATATGGAAGGCAGGAAAGACAAACTTTTTCAAGAAGTTAATTCAACAAAACAATTCAATAAACATTTGTTGAATACCTATGCAGGATACAGTTCATAGTCAATAAGTATTAAGTCCCTATTATGTCATAAGCTTTGTGTTAAAGTCTGGAGGTACAAATATGGAAGGAGGGGAAGAAAGAATCCCTGCCCTCAAGCAATAACATAGGGAAACTGAAATAGGGAGTGGGGAAGATGAAAGGGGAAAATACCCCCATGCAGGGGCATGGTGGAGAATTTAGAAAAGTCCAAGAGTAGTACAGTCAGATGGGAAATGTGGACCATCCTAAACCCCATTCTTCTTAAATAGAATTTTGGAGTTCATGATTCTATCCTCAAGCAGAGTAGCAAAGAGTTATGATGAGGTGTTGAGTGCCAAGGCTGATTAAATTTTGTAAGATGATGAATTTCCCAATTGATGATGTTTCTAGGTCAGGGTGGAGAAGTCAGACAAGTGGTGCAGCCAGATGGGGAAAAGGTTGTAATGAATAAAATGTGGGAGAAAGCAAGTTGAAGAGAGAATGGAACAAGGGGGAATTGAAGTAGTGGTCAGGACCATCAGGGTTGGTCAAGCCTGATTTCAACAGAAAAATAAGAGAGCTAGAGAAACTCAGTTCAAATCCCAATTCAGAAACTTACAGGTTGAGACTTCCAGCCAAGATGGCAGAGAGAAGACAGATATTGTGTTAAGTGCTCCTCTTTCCCCTCAAAAAACAACATGAAATAAGCCTCTTAACAGAAATTCAGTTGAAAAAACCCAGAAAGAGAAGCTAGGAGAAGAACACCTACCAAGAAAGTCTGTCTCAGGGGACCCTGAGTAAACCTGGAGACAGGAGCAGAGGGTCAGCATAGGGACAACAGCTGGGGAAGGCCAGAGGACCAGCCTCAGTCATAGAGACTTTGGTGAGTGGTCTGTAGGAGATCTAACTTTAGCTGCGAAGTCTTTGGCCCAGAGGAGAGGAGCTACAGGCAGGTGAGTTCTAGCACAGAGTTTCAGAACACACCTGGAGAGCAGCCAGCTGGACCCTGGAACTGAGCTCCATAATTTCAACAGAGCCCTTTGCCCAGAACAAACAATAAACAGCCCCTCACCCCCTCAGGCTAAGGCCTGGGCAACAGAGTTCATTCAAAGGAAAGAGATTAACTCCCTCCCCCAGGACTCAGCACATTCTTCAAGGTCAACTCAGACCCTGCTGCAGAAGGCCCCAACTCCAGAGAAAGCAACTAGCACTCCCTACTGGTCGGCCTGTGGAATTACTAAGCCAAGAGAACAAAACTTTGAGGATCTTTAAAAGCAAACCTCTGAGGAGCAGCTAGATGGCGCAGAGCACCGGCCCTGGAGTCAGGAGTGCCTGAGTTCAAATCTGGCCACAGACACTTAATAATTACCTAGCTGTGTGGTCTTGGGCAAGCCACTTAACCACATTGCCTTCCAAAAACCTAAAAAAAGCAAACCACTGAGAGCCAGCCCCCCCCTACCCCAGCACAAGATCCTAGAAAGATGAAGAAAGGCCATCAAAAGGGGGGGCCATGGAGAAATAATTGGAAGAAATAGATTCTAACCCAGAAAGATCTAGCATTTCTGAGGAGAATATGAATTAGTCTCCAGCCTAGAAAGACTTCCTTGAAGAAATCAGGAAGGAGTCTAAAAATCAATTGGAAAAATTGGGAAATGAAACACAAGAGAAAATTGACAGCTTGCAACAAGAAAACAAATTCTTGGAAAATACATTTTGACAAATACAAAATGAGAATAACTCTCAGATCTTCAACTGGGCAAATGCAAAAAGAAAATGATTCTCTCAAAACTACACTTGGGCAAATGGAAAACTCCTTCAAAACCAGAATTGACCAAATGGAAAAGGAGTTACAAAAGATGAAGAAAATTCTTCTTCTCCAGAGCTAAATAGAAAATTTGGACATCAAACAGGAGGCTCAAGAGACCCATGAAAAGGTAAGAAAAAAAGGGAAAAGGAAAAAAAAACTGCTATCCAATAAGATGAAACTGGTTATATACCCACTTGGGAGAATACCTCTTGAGAAATGTAACTCTGTTAGAGAGAATATGCTTAGCCAGAAGTGATGGGCACTCATAACATTTCTGTGACTCAGATAGAATGATTTAAAAATAATACCTCCTTAAAAGGGGGGACAATAAGGAGATGGGAGGACAGAGTTAGACTGAATGGGGTAAATCTCATTACATAAAGAGGTACAAAAGACTTATTGTAATAAAGGGGAAGAGGGAGAGGAGGTGAGAACCACCTGAATCTTCATCTCATCAGACTTGGCTAAAAGTGAACTTAGACACACTCAGTTAAGAAAATTATCTACTTTTTAAGCATTAAAAAGGGAAAAATGGAGGGTGGATGGGGAGGAGGAGGAAAGGGGGAACTAACAGAAGGAATGGAAGGAGGGGAAATGGAAAAGGTGAAAGAAAGGGGAGGGGGTTGATATAGGAGGACAAACACACTGAAGGTGGTGGAATTCAGAAACAAAATACTAGGGAATATGGATAAAGGGGGAAAATAGAAACAGAAGGAAGATAGCATGGAGGGCAATAAAGAGTCTGTAATTATTACTTTGAATGTGAATGGGATGAACTCTCCCTTAAAACAAGTGAATAGCAGAGTGGATTAAAAACTAGAAATCCTACAATACTCTGATTACAAGAAATTCATTTGAAACACACACACACACACACACACACACACACACACATATATCTGGAGAGAGAGAGAGAGAGAGAGAGAGAGAGAGAGAGAGAGAGAGAGAGAGAGAGTAAAGGTAAAAGTTTGGAGCAAAATATATTTTACTTCAGCTGAAGTGAAAAAATCAGGGTAGCAATCCTTATCTCAGACAAAGCAGCTGCAAAAATAGATAGCTTTAAAAGAGATAAGGAAGGAATCTTTATCCTCCTAAAAGGTATGATAGACAATAAAGTAAATAAGTATGCACCCAATGATATAGCATCCAAATTCTTAGAGGAGAAGTTGAAAGAGCTACAGGAACACATAGCAAAACTCTACCGGTGGGAGACCTCAACCTCCTGCTCTCAGATTTAGATAAATCTAATCCTAAAATAAGCAAGAAGGAAGTTAAGGTAAATAGATTGTTAGAAAATCTAGATATGATAGACTTATGGAGGAAATTGAATGGGGATAGAAAGGAATATACTTTTTTCTGTACTACATGGGACTTACATAAAAATTGACCATGTACTAGGACATAAAAAAACTAATGATCAACTGCAGAAAGGCAGAAATAGTGAATACATCTTTCTCAGATCATAATTCAATAAAAATCATATGTAATATTGGGCCAGGGAGATATAGCCTCAGAACTAATTGAAAACTAAATAACCTCCTTTTAAAGAATGAGTGGATCAAGCAACAAATTATAGAAAGAATTAATTATTTCATCCTAGATAATGACAACAATGAAACAACATACCAAATTCTATGGGATACACTCAAGGCAGCTGTTAGGAGATATGTTATATATCTTTAATGAATAAATTAGAGAAAGAATAATTCAATGAACTAAATATGCAATTAAAACATAGGAGAACAAATTAAAACTCCCCAAGTAAATACCAAATTAGAAATTCTAAAAATTAAAGGAGAAATCAATAAAATCAAAAGCAAGAAAACCAAGAGCTGGTTTTATGAAAAAAGCAATAAAACTGATAAACCTCTGGTCAATTTGATTAAAAAAAAAGAAAGAAGAAAAACAAATTCCTGGTATCATAAATGAAAAAAGTGAACCCACCACCAATAAGGAGGAAATTAAAGTGATAATTTGGAATTATTTTGCCCAACTCTATGCCAGTAAATTTGAAAATCTAAGTGAAATGAACAACTATTTACAAAAATATAAGATGCCTAGATTAAATGAAGAGGAAGTTAAAAACCTAAATAACCCTATCTCAGAAAAAGAAATTCAACAAGCCATTATTGAACTCCCTAAGAAAAAAATCTCCAGGGCCAGATGGATTCATAAGTGAATTCTGTAAAATATTTAAGGAACAATTGGTTCCAATGCTATATAAACTCTTTGGAAAAATAGGTGAAGATGGAACTCTGCCTACTCTTTCTATGACACTACTATGGTGCTGATACCTAAACCAGGAAGAGTTAAAACAGAGAAAGAAAATTATAGACCTATCTCCCTGAGGAATATGGATGCAAAAATCTTAAACAAAATCTTAGCGAAATGATTTCAACAAGTTATCACAAGGATACTACATTATGATCAAGTGGAATTTATCCCAGGAATAAAGGGTTGGTTCAATATTAGGAAAACTTAGTATAATTAATCATATCAATTAATTATATCAGAAATCATATCATATCAATAAATGCTGAAAAAGTTTTTGACAAAAATGCCACACCATTGCTACTAAAAACACTAGAGAATATCAGAATAAATGGATTATTCCTCAGAATAATAAGCAGTATCTATCTGAAACCATCAACAAGCATTATTTGTAACAGGGATAGGCTATGGGCATTCCCAATAAGATCAGGGGTCAAAAAAGGACACCCATTATCACCACTACTATTCAATATTGTATTAGAAATGTTAGCTTCAGCAATAAAATAAGAAAAAGGAATCAAAGGAATTAGAATTGGGAAGGAAGGGGCACAACTCTCACTCTTTGCAGATGACATGATGGTATACCTAGAGAATCCCCAAAAATCATCTAAATAAAACTACTAGAAATAATTAGCAACTTTAGCAAAGTAGTAGGATACAAAAGAAACCCTCATAAATCCTCATCATTTCTATATATGACTAGCAAGATACAGCAGAAAGAGCTAGAAAGAGAAATCCCATTCAAAGTAACCTCAGACAATATAAAATATCTGGGAGTCTACCTGCCAAGGCAGATTCAAAAACTTTTTGAAAACAATTACAAAACACTTCTCACATAAATAAAATCATATTTAAATAACTGGGCAAACAAATATCAACTGTGCATGGATAGGTCAAGCAAATATGATAAAAATGACAATTCTACCAAAACAAAACCACTTGTCTAGTGTCCTATTAATCAAAATTCCAAAAAAAAATTACTTTAACAAGTTAGAAAAAGTTGTCAGTAAATTTATATGGAGAAATAAAAAGTCAAGAATTTCCAGGGATTCAATGAAAAAAGTGCAAAAGAAGGTGGTTTAGCCTTACCAGATCTAAAATTATATTATAAAGCATCAGTCATCAAAACTGTTTGGTATTGGCTACAGATAGAGTTGTGGATCAGTGGAATAGACTAGGTGCAATAGTAGGAAATGAATATAGTAATCTGCTGTTTGATAAACCCCAAGAGTCCAGCTATTGGGATAAAAACTCTCTCTTTGATAAAAAAGACTATTGGGAAAATTGGAAGTTAGATTAGGTCAACACCTCACACCCTATACCAAGATAAGATCAAAATGGATACAGGACTTAGACATAAAAAACAATATTATAAGTAAGCTAGAACATCATGGAGTCGTTTACCTGTTAGATCTATGGAAAGAGTTGCAGTTTGTGACCAAAGAAGAGATGGAGAAATATCACTAAAAATAAACTAGATAATTTTGATTAGATTAAATTAAAAAGGTTTTACACAGGCAAAACCATTGTAACCAAGATCAAAAGAAATGTAGTAAATTGGAACACAATTTTTACAACTAGCATTTCTGTCAAAGAAATCATCTCTAAAATATACAGAGAACTAAGTCAAATTCTCAAAAAAATCCATTCCCCAATTGCCAAATGGTCAAAGGATATACAAAGGCAATTTACAGCTGAGGAAATCAAAGCAATCCATAGTCATATGAAAAATTGCTCTAAATCATTACTTATTGGAGAAATGCAAGTTAAAGCATCTCTGAGACACCACCTCACACCTCTCAGCTGGCCAATATAATCAGAAAGGACAGTGATCATTGTTGGAAGGGATATGGGAAATCTGGGACACTAATATATTGTTGGTGGAACTGTGAGCTCATCTAACCTTTCTGGAGAGCAATTTGGAATTGTTCCCAAAGGGCAACAAAAATGTGCAGACCCTTTGTTCCAGCAATACCGCTGCTAGGTCTATACTCTTAAGAGATTATGAAAAAGCTTATGAACACCACTTGTACAAAATATTCATAGCAGCCCTGTTTGTGGTGGCAAAGAACTGGAAATTAAGTGAATGTCCTTCAATTGGGGAATGGCTTAACAAACTGGTATATGTATATCATGGAATACTATTGTTCTGTTAGAAGCCAGGAGGGATGGGAAGTCAGGGAAGCCTATAAGGATTTGCATGAACTAATGATGAGTGAGATGAGCAGAACCAGAAAAACATTATACACCCTAACAGCAACATGGGGGTGATAATCAACCTTGATGGACGTGCTCATTCCATCAGTGCAACAACTAGGGACAATTTTGGGCTATCTGCAATGGAGAATACCATCTGTATTCAGAGAAAGAATTGTGGAATTTGGACAAAGACCAAAGACTATTACCTTTAATGTAGGGGAAAAAAACCCATTATCTTATTATGTAATTTTGCTATCTCTTATACTTTATTTTTCTTCCTTAAGGATATGATTTCTCTCTCATCACATTCAACTGAGATCAATGTATACCATGGAAACAGTGTATAGACTAACAGAATGCCTTCTGTGGGGGTGGGGGGAGGGAAGCAAGAATGGGGGGGAAATTGTAAAACTTAAAATAAATAAAAACTTTCTAAAAAAAGAAAACTAAAAAATAAATAAAATGCAAAAAACCCCTTACTGGTTGTGTGATGTCAAGAAGTCATTTACCCTCTCTGAACCTTAGTCACTTCATCTATAAAATAGGAATGAGAATGGCCTCTTCCTTAATGGGTTGTTATATAAATTAACAAGAGATAAATAAGTGTGTGAGATATTATTATTTCCACGTATGGGTACCTGGGTCAGATTATAAGAGTGTCTAGGACCTTGTCCTTGCCCTGAAGAAGATTAAAGCCTCTGAGGTGGTGGGGGAGTAGGAGAAATAGGTCTGGATCTTCAGCCAGGACATTTGGGCTCAAACATCAGATCCACCAATTATTAGCTGTTAGGATTTGGGCAAAGCAATTTACCTTTTTATACCCTACTTCCTTTTCTTTTATATGGCCAGGACAATAGCTTCACTACTAATCTTTGGGGCTGTGAAAATGTGGTTATTATTAGTAATTATTTTTAGTGACAGTAGCATTCAAATTTGCAATAGAATGTGATCATTTGGTAGGCACCTAGATAATTCCTATCTTGTTTAAACTTTGACCCCACTTATTTTGCAATATTTCATAGCCTGGGGATGGAAAAAAAAGGACCCTGCATAGTTTACTGGCTTGGGTGAGTGTTTTTGAACTATTCCTCTAGCAAAGTTAAAAAAAATTGCTGAGGAAAACAAGGGTCAATGTGAGGTCCACCCACCTGGGCTTCTAGTGGAAATGACAGAGCCCCAGGCAAGCCAGCTGAGCCAGAGTTTATATGAATGTTTTTATCTGCCCTTTTCTGTATATAGTTTGTTGTGTGGGAATACTGCTGTGTTTACTGAAAGAATGAATCAAGTTTTAAATAATCCCTGAGCTGGTGCTGAGAAAATCTGCAGTGGACTGCATTTTCCATAGCTCCTAATCTGATTTCATTTATTGGTTTCCTTAAGCATCAAATGCCTTCAAATGAACATAAGAACAAGTCATCATGAGTATGCCAAGGGCTTCATTTGGCTAGCATTGAACTGATTAAATATCCAAGTCCTCTCTGATTTCTTTTTGGGAGAACCAACTTAGACAAAAACAGACTGATACAACCTCAACCAGTTCATTTTTCAGACACTTTTCAGAACAGAATTGCAAACATATATAACTTGATTCCAGTTTCATCTGATGCATATTAATTCAAAAGAAAAACAACCACATTACCCCACCCTGAATTTATCACTAACCAAATGTCCTAATAATAAACTCTTTTCTAAATTTGTAGTGGGTAGAGAGCAAAGTGACATGAATTCAGATGAGCAGCAGTACTCATGTCCTGAAATGTAGCTGGAAAGTCCGGTTACAAAAAGAAGAAAATGGCTGCATAGAAGAAAGGAAATGGCATTGGATCTTGAGTCTGATACCTGAATTTGAATTTCTGGCTCTCCTGTGCACTACCTCTGTGACCTTGGAAAACCTCTCTGAGTCCTTAGTTACCTTTTTTATAGAATAAGGAAGTTAGACTAGATGTTTTCTAAGGCTACTTCTAGTTCCAAATGTGTAACTTAGCATTCAACATTGAATGATTTCAAGGGAGTAAATAACCTGCCAAGTAATTTCACAGCTCTTTTCCAAAGACATAAGATTTTTCATAGCATAGATGGAGAGTTCCCAAATACAGGGACTCTGGGCACTGTGAATGATGTCTTGGATTGCAACTAAGAAAGACTACTACCCAAAGATCAGAAGTTAAGCTACAGATCTTGCAGCTATATAAGACTCCATATGAAATATTTTCTTTCTTCTCCTCTGCAATGCTTTCCAGAATGGTTCATTCATCATAGGACATAAAGCAGGAAATGACTTTTGTGATTATCTAGTTTAACTACTTTCATTTTTAAAAAATGAGAACACTGAGGCCCAGAAAAGTTAAGGAACTTGCCTGAAGACAAACAAATCTTTTAAATGTCTACTGTATTTTAGGGAGATGTCTTGAGAGGTATAGTTCTAAATATAAGGACACTCTGGCTCCTATATCACCAGTATTTCAACTTAACTTCCCATCACCTAAATCTCATCATATTGTTTTCTTTGTTTTCTTTGACTGAGCATAATGAAAGTTTCTTGGTTCAAAGTCCTTCTAAGAGCATTCCTGTTGAAAAGAAAAGACTTGAAAAGGAAATTTGACATTGATACACATAACTCAAAACATGCATTAAAAAAGTAAACCTGAAAGAAAAATCATAAAGGATTCATTCATAGGTATTAATAAGGGACATTATTTTAAGAGAAGATGACATATGTAACTCCTAAGATTTTTAACATTATGAGGCAGTTAAAAGGAGCCAATGTAGACATAGGCATGGATGTGAATGGATTATGTGGGGTGGGGGGGGAGTGAAGGGGTGAGAAAATGCACTGGGCAAAGGGGGGAGAAGAGGTAGAATGGGAAAATTTTGCTCACATAAAAGTGGTGTTCAAAGAAGAACTTTTATGATGGAGGAGAAAATGGAGTGGGGATTAAGCAATGTTTGAATCTCACTCATTAGAATTGGTTCAAAGATTGATATATATAGTCAGTTGGGTATAGAAATCTATCTTGCCCCACAAGGAAATAGGAGGGGAAAGGAACTAAGAGAAAACAAGGTAAAGGGAGAAAGACTAAGGGTGGCATTGGTTCGAAGCAAAATAGACTATTAAGGAGAGAAGATAAAAAGACAAAGAGAAGGATAAACAGAAAAAATAGAATGGAAAGAAATATGCAATTGGTAATTACAACTGTGGATGTGAGTGGAAAGAGCTCACCCATAAAAAAGAAGTGGATAACAAAATGGATTAGAAATAAGAATCCAACAAAGTCTTGCTTGAAAGAAACACACTAGAAATAGAAAAACACATGCAAAGAGTTAAATTAAGGGGCAAAAGTAGATTTTTTTTGTTATTGTGTGCTTTATTTTTTTAAAGTAAAAAATAGTGTTCTTGATATGCATTCAGACTCTATCAGTTCTTTCTCTGGAGGTGGATAGTATTTTCCACTCTAAGTCCCTAAGTCCTTTAGAACTGTTTTAGCATATTATTGAGAATAGCTGTCATTCACAGTTGATCATCATACACTGTTGTACTGTGTACATTGTTCTTCTGGTGTTGCTTACTTCACTTTGCATTCTTTCATGTAAGTCTTTTGAGGTTTTTCTGAAATCACCTTGCTCATTATTTTTTATTGCATAGTATATCATCAGAATCATAAGTTATTGCTCAATCATTCCCCAACTGATGAACTTAATTTCCAATTCCTTGCTACCACAAAGAGAACTGCTATATATTTTTTATGTCTAGGTCCTTTTTTCTTTTAAAAAAAATCTTTGGGGGATACAGACAAAAAACCCATAAAATATTGCTGGATCAAATGTGTTTGCACACTTTTAAAGCCCTTTGGGAATAGTTCTATAATTCCTTTTTGCTCTTCAAATTGGTTAGTTCAGTTCACAACTCTTCCACTAGTGTATTTGTGTCCCAATTTTCCCACATCCCTTCCAACATTCTTCATTTTCCTTTTCTATCATGTCAACCAATCTGATAAGTATGAAGTAATCCCTCAAAGTTGTTTTATTTACATTTCTCTGTTCAATAGTGATTTAGAACATTTTACCATATAACTTTAGTTATCTTTGATTTCTTCATCTGAAAACTGCCTGTTCAGAGCCTCTCACTATTTATTAATTAGAGAATAACTTCTAATTTTAAAATTTTATTTAGTTAATTATACATTTGAGAAATGAGGCTTTTATAGAAAGAGAAACTTGCTATAAAATGTTTTCCCCCAGTTTTCTACTTTGCTTTTAATTCTTCAAAATCTTTCTAATTTAATATAACCAAAAATTACCCATTTCATATCTTGCAATGTTCTCTCTTATAAGGTCATAAATTCTTCCCTTAGTCATACACCTGACAGGTAAACTATTTCATGCTCCTCTAATTTGTTAATGATTTCATCTTTTGTTGCCCAAATCATGTTTCCATTTTGACTTTGTCTTGGTATAATTGTGGAATATTGGTCTATACCTAATTTTTTTCTAAACTGCTTTCCAGTTTTCCCAGAGGTTTTTGTCAAATAGTGAGTTCGTTGTTTTGATGATCAACACTTTGTAATATAGTTTGAGATGTGCTTCACTAGATCACCTTCCTCCACATTTTTATTGGTTCCCTTGATATTTTTACTTTTTTTTACAAATGAAATTTTCTTTGATTTTTTTTCCAGCTCTATAAAATAAATCTTTGGTAGGTTAATTGGTATGGCACTAAATAGGTAGAATTGTCATTTATATTATATTGGCTTGGCTTTCCCATTAGCAAGTAATATTTTTCCAGTTGTTCAGGTCTGACTTTATTTTTGTGAAAAATGTTTTTAATTGTATTCCTCTAGCTCTTGGGTTTGTCTTGGCAGCTAGACTCCCATGTAGGGAATAGCGATTGTAATAGCAGGCAAGGCAAAAGTAAAAATAGATCTAATTGAAAGGAATAAACAAGGAAAACATAACTTGTTGACAGGTATTAGACAGTGAAGTAATATAAAAAATTACAGCAAGTTTTTCTGATAAAGGCCTCATTTCTCAAATATGTAGGGAAATGAGTCAAATTGATGAAAATAAAAGCCATTGTTAAATTGATAAATGGTCAAAAATATGAACAGGAAGTTTTCAGAAGAAACCCAGTTACTGAGCAAAGAAAGCAGAAGCAAGAGAAAACTGTACACATTAACAGCAACATTGTGAGATGATCAACTATGATGGATGAAGTTCCTCTCAGCAGTTTAGAGATCAAGGATAATCCTGGGAGACTTGTTATGGACAACGCCATCTACATCTAGGGTGGAGGTGGTGGGCGAATACAGAATCTGAATGGTTACTATGTTTTCTTTTTAGAAACTTCTCTTATATTTTTTCCTTCCTATCCCATGATTTTCTTTCTTTTATCTTAGTCCTCATTCCATGGGGATGGGGGGGAGAAATGGGAAAGGAGAATGATAGAAAAATGAATAACTTATAAATATGCAAGTGGGTCAATGTTAAAAAACTTTCATAACATGTAATTGGAAAAATAAAATGAAATATCAATAAAAATTTAAAAAACAAAAGGAGAAATCAATATCTATAGTCACGTAAAAATTCTCTAAATCACACATGCTTCCAGAAATACAAATTAATAAAACTGAGTTACCCTCTCATACATATCAAAAATAGTAAATGCTACTAAAGGGGATATGGAAAATAAGTACACTGATGAACTATTGGTGAAGATGGGAACTGGTTCAATCCTTCTGGAAAACAATTTGAAACTCTGCCAAAAGGACTATCAAACTGTGCTTACTCTTTGACCCAGAAATATAACTACTAGATCTGTACTATAAAGAGATCAAAGAAAAAAAAGAAAAAGGACCTATTCATACAGAAATAATCATATCAGCTCTTTTTATGGGTGAAAAAGAGTTGAAAATTGAGGAGATGCTCATCAATTGGGCTATGGCTAACCAAGATGTCACTTATGAATATGATAAGAGTACTACTATGCATTTGCAAGACAGGATAGTTTCAGGAAATCCTGTGAAAGCCCATATAAACTTATATTTATCAGTAACAGCAATATTGTATTAATGGTCAGATGTGAAAGATTTAGTTGCTCAGATCAATAAAATGATCTAAGACACTTCCAAAGGACTCATGATGAAAAAAATGCTATCCGCTTCCAGAGAGAAAACTGATGAACTTTAAGTGTAAATTAAAGTACAAATTTTCACTTTATTTTTCCTTTTTTTTTGCAATGTAGCTAATATGGATTATATTATTTCACATGTATAATTAATATAGTGCTTGCTTTCTCAGGTTGAGGAGGGGGGAAGAGGGAAGAAGAATATTTGGAACTCAATATTTTTTAAAAAATTAAGAATATTATTAAATTTATTATTAAAATAAAACAATATATTAGAAAAGTAAAAAAGAGAGGTTTGTTTTTTGTAAGTCCCTTCGAGCTTATAGAATTGAATGGTTCAGGAACTAGAGTCTGAAGGAAAATCATGAAAGTTGGGCATGATAGCAAACAACCTGCCAGATGATGCACTTGCAGTGACATCTTATCCAAATAAATTCTATTTTGGTGTGGGAGGGATGAGATGAGAAAAATGAGTGAATAGGTCTTATAAAGTGAATAGCTAATTGTTAAGATTTGAAGGTTGAAGTGGTGATACCTGAATTTGGTCATCTAAGAGTCCTTCTTTTGTCTTTCTCTATCCAAATCAAAAAGCACACCTAATCTCAAACTGAGAAGCTTTTAGATTGCTAAACATACCAGTCAAATGGGAATCCTATCTGCCTTTATCCAGAAGGCAATCAGTCCTCAGTTAGGATTGGAAAGAAGCAGCATGAGAAGGACAGAAGGATATACAGATCACTGAAATTCCAGATGAAGAGTCAATCCCCTCATCAGGTCACAATATTTTATTTTGTATTTTTTTTCTTGGAGAGTTAACCCTTATAAAGATCAGAGATTTAGATAAGAAATTGTGGAGGGAGGATAAATTCTGTTGAAATCATTCACTAATCTGGCCCAGGGTCTGTTGCTCTATATTCTTTTAGTTTTGCCCACAATCAGCCTTCAACTTCAAAGACATATCTAATTAGAGCCTCTCTGAGCTGGGAGAGTTAACAGACAAGGAGATCTGATACTGTAAGGATGGAAGAAGGACCTTGAGGTTGTTAGGGAAATAAAATGGTTAGAGGACTAAGCTTTGAAGCAAGAAGAGTTACAGCCCTGATACTACTTAGTTGCTATGTAACCCCTGGGCAAGTTACAAACTTATTGCCTTATTTTCCTCAATTGTAAATCAGAGAAAAATCACAGGATTGTTATGAAGACCAAATGATTTAACATTTGTATTGTACTTTGTACACAATAGGGGCTTAATAAAGGCTTGCTTCTCCCTTGTATAAGATACATAACAGTCAAAGAGCAGAGTCTAGGGTCTTTGTGCAATTGTTGGTCCAGTCAATATTACAAGACCTTAGGTGCATGGTGATGCCCAGAGTTATTGTTTAATCTCTCATATCATCATCTCCTTGATACTATCCATGTTGGTCTTGGTCCAGAGACAAAAAATATAAAGGGAGATCAGAAATCTTTCCCATTACACTAAAATTTAGAGGGCTGTGGGGGGGTGTGTGTCTTAAATTCCTCTAATATTAGAAAAAACTGGATTAATTAGATAAAATAGGAAACACACAATGTGGGCATTTTTTAAACCATGTTGTCACCAAAAAAAAGTATCAATGCTCCATCCTGTCCTGTTGCTGGAACAACCTGTGGCCCAGAATCTCTATGATTTATGTCTACCCCTACTCCTTCAATATAATTTGTCTTTAAAAAACTGAATTTGAGGGCTGCTTTTCCTTCTTCTTGTTCCAAACACATTGTGTGAAGTTTTCTCTGGCATGACTAAAGAGTGTTAATTATAGTTCTACATAGGATAAAACTGTGAGTCTGACAAAATTTGTCTTTAAAAATGTTTCATCTTTCCTTTCTGATCCTTCTTCCTTCATGGTGACACTCACACATGCTCTCTTCCTTTTCTGATTATTAAATGTTACTCCTAGAAAAGGTTATGGCATGTTTCTCCATAGTAAGACATAAATGATAAAGATTCATATTTCATATATAAGAAATTTAGATTTGGAAAGCATCTTAGTTCAGCCCCCTTATTTTATCAATGAGGAAACTGAGACCAGAAAGTTTAAGAATTTTTCCAGATGTATTTGTATTCTAAGAGAATCAAGGACTTTCTTATCAACAATACTCCACCCTAAGTCCACTGAAATGGAAAATGTGCTTGCAAACCGATGTATTGTCATCATTTTCTGAGATCTGTCTTCTTTATGATGCTTTATTTGTTTCCACTGATTCATTTTTTCTCTGTTCCATTCTTGCTCACTTGTATATGAGTCCTCTCTAAATAAGAGATTGCTCAAGGGCACTGGACTTGGAATCAGACACTTGACACTGACTAGCTATGTGAACCTCCAGTCACTTAACCCTGATTAGTTTGCATCCAGGGACCTTATCCTGTCACCCTGATTCCTATCTGGCCACTGGATCCACATGTCTGTGGAGGACAAAGTGAAGTTGGTGACTTAGACCCTCCCTCAAATCCACTCCATGCTCTTGTCATGTCATCACCTCCCTGATGTCATGGTCTTCTTCAAGAACAAAGGGCACACATCACCATCATCATCATCCTTGACTAGCAGATTCATGCTGCTTGCAAAGGGGCATCAGTAGAAGGGGCTCAGTAGAAACCAAAAGGAGGAAACAATAAAAACAGATGTGCTCATGAGGTTGAAAGGTACTCTCAAAGTACATTTCATTTTTTTTCTCTGAGAAGACTATTCCTATAACAGATGGGATCCAGAATTGACTCACCCAATGTTTGTAAGGAAGCATTCACCCTCCAACCATCTCTGAGTCTCTAAATATCATTTCCTTCCCTTGAAGATTTAAGGGTTGTTCTGATGATATAAACAGCCCCATACACTATACTCCAAGTTTCATGAAGCTGATTTCCTATCTAAGGTTAATATCCTTAGCAACTAGCACAGTGCTCTGCTTGGTTGGTATTTAATAAATATGTGTGTTGAATAAAATTTAATCATATGGAAAGGAATGGAATAGTGGAGTGGAATCTAATTTTTACATCAAAGAAAAATTCTGGAAAACTTTTCTTTCACAGTCAAAATTGATCTCTAAAATATTTGATCCATTTCAAAAGCATTGAAGTGTTTTCCTTTCTGCAAATTGCCTAGAGCTTCCCTAGGGAGATTCTATGTTGTGTGCATGATGATCATTCAAAACTGCATCTAACCCTCTTTTAATCCGTGAGACACATAAACTCAGAACCAGAGGTAGTTTATGGGTATTTGCAATAGATTTGTCTCACAAATCTTAGGAGTTGAGGTCTTTGAGTGTAGTTATCTAACTGAGCAACACTGCTTCTTTCTCTATTAACAGGATTATACTATTTTGTATTTCCAATAAGACAAATCCAAGGATTATGTTATTGTATCACTGAAAATGGTTCTGTCATATTCCCCCTGCAAAAAAACACCAAAAACCTGACCATATCTTTCTAACTTTATTTATTCATTTATATATGTATATATATATGTATATATATTTTTTTCCTATAGAAATTTTGTGTCCTAATAGAATATGTGTTCCTTTAGGCACTGTGTTAGATTCTGCAGGAGATATGAAATAAGATATAACCTCAACCCTTAATAATTTAGTAAGTATCAAACAAAGAAATTAGGCAGTTAGGTGGAACAGTGGATAAAGATCTGGACCTGGAGTCAGGAAGACCCGAGTGCAAATCCAGCCTCAGACAATAGCAACCTGACCCTGAACAAGTCACTTAATCTTGTTTGTCTGAGTTTCTTATTTATAATATGAGTTGGAGAAAGAAATAGCAAGCTACTCCACTATCTCTTCCAATAAAAGCCCAAATGGGGTCATGAAGAGTTGGGCATGACTGAAAGTTGACTGACCAACCACATGAGACTCTTATCAGCCTTCCCAGAATGCTGCATCATGTTAGAGATAACAGTTCTCTTAATGTTTTCCCTTCAATACCTGGTCTTTCCTCAATATCTCCCATTAATAGTTAGGTATAGATCCTCCTTCCATCACAGTAATCTCAGTCATTTTTTTGATCAGGATACAAATTTTCCAGGATCTGATCATCTATTACTAAGTTGACTGACCATTGAAATCCCAGACCAAACTATTAAACTAATAATTTAGATCTTGAGAGTGTTGTGAATCCACAAATGCTCAGTATTTTGGGAGCCTTATAAACCTCCTAGTCATTTTGCAATAAGAGAGCTTCATTTTTGTGAGATGTATTTGAAATTTTCATTCTGTTGCCTCTAAAGTATTTTATTGAAAACAGGTGTGAATGATTAGTGCTAAATTCCCTACCAGGGAAGAGAAAATATGAAGTGTGCATGAGTGTGCTTCTGGGGAGGGTGTTATGGTGTATGGGTGTGTGTCAGATGGGACAACATTCCCCAATGAAGCTGTAGAGAGCAGAAACCCAATGTTTAAGTTTGATCCTAAGCTTATTTGCTAAGAAACTAGAAACAACAGGGAAGAAAAATGGGGCTTGCTTTTCCATCACTTATACATAGATATATCCAATAGACATACAAGTATACATACAGAATAACAATGGCATAAAACAAAAATTTTAGGATTAAAATTTGAAAGAGATGTTAGACCTACCCCAGTACAATTCCTTCATTTTTACAGATGAGAAAACTGAATTACAAAAAGTGGGGTACCTTGTTCAAGGTCACAAAGATGTTAGTTAATTTGGGCTTATGTCTTCTGACTCCAAAGCTACCACATTTTCCACTATATGTCATGGAATTTTAGAACTGGGAAAGAGGTTGGGGGGTCATCTGGTGCAACTCACTGATTTTATGGAGAGGGCAATCAATTAAAAAATTGGGAAAGAACTTCTCCAAGGTCACACAATTAGGAAGCTGCTGAATTAGGATTAGAATCCAAATCTTTCAACTTCAAATTAAATGACTTCAAATCCATTATGTTTTTAAAGGACAGCTAAATACCAAACAACCTAACAATAACTTAGAAGTAATATATAAAAATCTCCCACCCAGTGGAGAAATCCCACCTGGTAAATGATAATCGAAACCTTGTACTTCTACTCTCTTAATGTGACTTAGCATTCACTAATTCACTAAGCATTAAAGAAGACTACTCTAATATATACTGCACCTTAGTCTGAACTTACTTTCTGTATTCTCAACAATTCAAACCTCCCACCTACTAACCTTTGCTTTTCTGCTTCTGAATTGGGCTACTAAGAATGATCTGGGCAAATCACCTAATACAAATTCTTCTAATAATTCCTGTGTCTAAAACCAATTCATTCAAAGCCAATTCCTTTAATGAATTATACCTTATCCCAGCATTGTGATTCAATAAATCATTGTATAAACACTTATTAAGTTCCTGTTATGTACTATGGTACTATGCTAAGCATTTGAAAATTACATAGGAAAATAATTCATGAGAAAAATATGGGTTTTGGAGTCAGAGGACTTTGGATTCAAATTCTGATTCTGTAATTTTTAACCTGTGTCAAGTCAAGATTCATAAAGCACTTATGATGTGTCAAGCTCAGTTATGATCTGGGGATACAAAGAAAGGCAAAAGAAAAACAAAAGAAAAACAAAAATAAAAACTGTTCCTCCTTCCAGAAATTCACAGACTAATGAAGGAAACAATATGAAAACAATTATGTACATATAAGATATAGATTAGATAATTTGGAGATAATATCAGAGGGAAGGCATTGAGAAGGATTGGTTCCCTAATTGATAAATGGTCAAAGGATATGAACAGGCAGTTTTCAGATGAAGAAATTAAATCTATCTATAGTCATATAAAAATATTCTAAATATTGATTAGAGAAATGCAAAATTGATTAGAGAAAGTAAAACAACTCTGAAATACCACCTCACACCTACAGATTGGATAATATGACAAAAAGGGTAAATGATCACTGTTGAAGTGGATGTGGGAAAACTGCGACACTAATGCACTGTTGGTGGAGTTGTAAACTGATCCAATCATTCTGGAGAGAAATTTGATACTATGCCCAAAGGTATATAAAACTATGCATATCATTTGATCCAGAAATAGCAGTACTAGATATGTATCCCAAAGAGATCATAAAAAAGGACGGACCCACATGTACAAAAATCTTTATAGCAACTCTTTTTTGTAGAAGAAAGGTATTGGAAATTGAAGGGATGTCCATCAGTTGGGGAATGGCTGAATAAAATTTAGTTTATGAATGTGATAGATTACTATTGTTCCATAAAAAAATTAACAGATGGATTTCAGGAAAACCTCAAAAGACTTAACATGAACTGATGTTGAGTGAAATGAGAACAGAACATTTTACACATTAACACTGTGGGATGACCAACTATGATAGACTTGGCGCATTTCAGAAATACAATAATCAAAGATGATTCTAAAAGACTTGTGATGGAAGATGCCACTCCCATCCTGAAGAAAAAAAACAAAACTACAAAGTCTGAATGCAGACCAAAGCATACTAGTTTCATTTTTTAAAATTGTTTTCCCTTTTGTTCTGATTCTTTTTTTCATAACATGACTAATAGGGAAATATGTTTAGCATGATTTAGATTGCACAACTTACATTCCTCGAAGACAAGTGGTGGGAAGATGGAAGGGAAGGAGGTAGAAAAACCATAGAACTCAAAATCTTTCAAAAAATGAACGATGAAAACTATTTCTACATGTAACCAGAAAAAGAAAATATTTTTAAAAATGATTTTAAAAAGGGTTGGAAAGACCTTTAGGGAAATTTGGAATTTTTAGAAAGTCAGGGAAGCAAAAACATGAATATTAGATGAGAATTCCAGGCATGGGGTAAAAATGCACGAAGCAGGGAGTTGGAGGGTCATATTAGAGGGAAAGCAAAAAGGCTAGGGGATTGGTGGATCAATGTGTGTTCTTGGAGATATCACTTAATAGAGCCTTATTTTGTCATCATATATATATATATATATATATACACATCATCTATCCCTTTAGTTCATCCATTCATTTAATAAATGAACATTTATCATTTATCAATTTAACTACCCTTTTGGGTCTTATCATTCTCAGCCAGCTAAGGTTTGACTTTCAGAGTGCAGGTAGACTATTACTTCCCCTGTTGGTGGCTACTATAATTCTAATGAATACAACTTAAGGTCTCATTAACTATTTTGATTGCCACATTACACCATTAATTAATACATAATTGAGCTGGTGGTCCACAAGATTCCTTAGGTCTTCTTAGCCATATTTTTATCAGCCTCTACTTAAATAATTATGTTTCATCGTGTAAGCTTTGGTTCACTAATCCAAATAATTGAGGAATGTTTAGATCTAGTGTTCATAATTTGGAGTCCATGACCTTACTTATTTTATTTTTTAAATATTTTGATAACTCTATTTCATTATAATTGGTTTCTTCTATGTATTTTATTTTAGGCACTCAAATACATTATTCTGAGAAGGGATTCCTAGACTTCATCAGGCAATGCCAAAAGGAGTCCATGGCACAAAAAAGGTTAAGAATCCCTGGACTAGATGATCTCTAAGGTTCTTTCCAGATCTAAATCCTTTGAGGAAATACTTTGTGGAAGCACTCTGTCATTCTCATTAAGCAGCTCTTGTGACAAAGGCCAATGGACAACTGTTGTAGCAGCTGTCTATGAAATTGTCCAACTCTCACCTTGTTAGTATTATGTCACCTCATTAGCAACTTCCTTTCCTTGATCTCACCAATGTCTTACTTGACTAAATTCCTTATTTCTCCTATTTTCTCACCTCTACCCCTGTAGCCTTCTCCAACTGGTGAGTTCCTATGCACATATTAATATATTTATTAGTCATATGTAATATATAGAGAAAGAGAGAAAATGATAAGTGAGAGATAATAGAACCTGAGCTCATGAATGACTTAATATTTATTCACCAGGTTGATAATTTTGATCCTTAATACAACCAATGGTTATTTGAACTTGTTCTGCCTATATGTCCCCTATTACTACTCCACTGTTATTTGTCTGGAATGAGAAGCTAAAATGCAAAATTTTTCTTCATGGTTGTTTTTTACAATATAAATAGATTAGTAGCATAAAAAATCACTGGAGTGATGAAGGGTACCCTAATTTTCAATGCAGACTAAGAGTTGCAAGAGAAGCAGATGTGGTTGTGAGCTGATAGTGAGAACACAATCACGTAAGTATGCCACTCATATCCCCTCAGAGAATGTAATCATGTACTCTATTCAGGAATCTTCAATAAGTGACAGCAATACACCTGAGCATGCCTTGCCTCCCTTGTCCTGGAACTGGGGTTAGTGAGTTTATGCTGTGAGTAATGTGAAGGTTCTAAGTAAACAATTACCAGACCCACTTTCCTAGGCCATTACTGTGTCCTCTTGCTTCCAAAGAGTAAGGAAATGTGGAAAATGTTTCTAACATGAAAATAGCCACATAGTCACAGAACTTCCTGTAAATTCAGGGTTTTTGTATAGCCCTGGAAGGCAGGGTCTTTAGGCATGTGCCAATTATGTCAGAGAACCTAGAATCCAGTGATGGACGCAAAACTCTGCTATATGTGCATTTAAAATAAAAGGACATTACTATTTACTTGTTAATTTTTTTGGTTTATTTATTTTATATTATTACAATAATATTGTTGTTAGAGTGAACATAAACCCCAAAAGATAGAGAAACCTCAAGAATAATGAGAGAAAGAAAAATGCACTTCAGTCTGTGTTCAGGTTCTAATGGCTCTGTTTCTGGGTTGAGTTGCTTTCTTTATTATAAGTTCACTGGAGAAATTGTATCACTATTTTTCCCACAGTTTCTATTACTAGCTATATTTCCATCCACTCTATTGCTCCCCACTCTCATCTGTTCCATTCTCTCTCTCCTTTCACTCTGTCCCTGCTTGGAAGTGTGTTGTATCTGAGTACCCTCTCCCATGATCTTCCCTAACTTCTATCACCTACTTCCCCTCCCCTCCCCCATTCCCCCTTATCCTATCCCTTTCCTCTTATTTTTCTCTAGGGTAAGATAGACTTCTACACCCTATTAAGTGTGTATGTTATTTCCTCTCTGAGCCATTTCTGATGAGAATGAAGGCTCACTCATTCCCCCTTGTCTTCCCCCCATTCCACTCCATTGCAAAAACTTTATCTTGACTCTTATGTAAAATATCTTAGCCCCTTCTTCCTCTCCTTTCCCTTCCTTCCAGGAGTTTCCTTTATTACCCATTGACTCAATCTCATTACCATATTTTAGCATTATATTCAACTCCCTCCTGAGCCATGTCTATATATGCTTCTAACTGCTCTTATGAATGAGAAAGTTCATATAAGTTATCAGTGTCTTCTTCCCATTCAAGAATGCAAACAGCTCAATATCATTAAGTTCCTCATAATTAGTCCTTCTTGTTCATCCCCTCTATGTTTCACCTGAGTCCTGTATTTGGAGATCAAACTTTTTGTTCAACTCTAGTTTTTTTTTTAAATAGGAAAGTTTGAAGGTCTCCTGTTTCATTGAAAGTCCATCTTTTCCCCTGAAATAGGATGTTCAGTTTTGCTGGGTAGTTGATTCTCAGTTGTAAATCAAGATCTTTTGCCTTCTGAAATATCATATTCCAAGCCCTACGAGCCCTTAATGCAGATGCTGCCAAATCATGTGTAATCATGACTACAGAGTCATGTTAGTTGAATTGTTTGTTTCTGGTAGCTTTTAGTATTTTCTCTTTGACTTGGGAGTTTTGGAATTTGGCCATAATATTCCTGGGAGTTTTTCTTTTGGGATCTCTTTCAGGAGGTGACTGGTGAATTCCCTCAATTTCTATTTTACCCTCTGTTTCTAGGATCTCAGGGCAATTTTGCTGTATCATTTCTTGAAAAATGAAGTCTAGGCTCTTTTCCTGGTCATAATTTTCAGGTAGCCCAATAATTTTTTTAAATTATCTCTCCTGGATCTATTTTTGAGGTTGGTTATTTTTCCAATGAGATATTTCATATTTTCTTCTAATTTTAGTTCTTTCGGTATAGTTTTATTTCTTCCTGATTTCTCATCAGCTTCCTTTAGTACCATTCTACATTTGAAGGAATCATTTTCTTCAGAGAGCTTTTTTATCCTTTTCTGGCTGACCAATTCTGCTTTTTAAGGCATTTTTCTCCTCATTTGCCTTTTCTGTTGCTTTTGCCATTTGACCTAAACTGGTTTTTAATATTTTATTTTCTTCAGTATTTTTTGTACTTCTTTCACCTAGATGCTGACTTGGTTCTCATGATTTATCTGCATTGCCCTCATTTCTCTTTTCAATTTTTCTTCTACCTCTCTTAATTGCTTTTCAAAGTCTTTTCTGAGTTCATCCATAGCCTGAGCCCATTTTCCATTTCTCTCAGAGGTTTTGAACACAGAAGCTTTGACTTTGGTGTCTTCTGAGCATATATTTTGGTCCTCCATGGGACCAAAGTAATTTTCTATGGTCAGATTCTTCTTTTTCATTTGTTTACTCATTTCCTCAGCCTAAGACTGGTTTACTACACTTCCAAGGCTTTGGAAGAGGGGAGGGTTTGGGTCACCCCACTGGGACCTTAATTCCTTCAAGTTCTTATGAGACTGCTCTCTTGCCTGTGCTCTGGTGTGAATGACCACAGGTGCTCTCCTCTGCCCTGGTGCTGTGAGGAGGATCCCTGATCAGCTATGGTAGTATGGGGCCCTGACTGCAACCTAGATCTGAGTGTGGACAAACACCAGAGTTCTGCCCCAGGGAGAGCAGAGGGACCTCTGTAGTCTCCCCTAATTCCCTTACCATCTGTGTACTTGGAGCTCTGGAACTGCTGGGTGGCTTCCCCAATTCTCTACTGCAAGTTCTCATTGCTGGGCTGTTCTGTGGCCAGCGCTCTGCTCCACACTCACTCTGGTGTGGCAGAGTTCTCTCACCATTCCTTCAGTCTCCCAATGGTGATCCCTGAGCCAAGAAGTCTGGAAACCACCCCCTCTGCTACAGACCCAGGCCCCCCAGGCATCCAGGTGCCTCATCATGCTGTTCCCGGAAGGCTGTGCTGCTATGGCTGAACTGTGGCTCTCTGCAACTCCCAGTCCCAGTGAGACAGATCTTTCCTGTGGATCTTCAAAGTTGTCTTGAACTGGGAAATTGTATCACTCAGTCTTTTTGTGGATTCTGCCCCTCTAAATTTTCTTAGAGTCATAATTTGATGACTTTTGGAGTTTTTTGTGGAATGAATTTCTGGGAATTCTTGCCTTCATGCTGCCATCTTGGATCTGCCCCCCCCCCATTTACTTGTTTAAAAAATAGCATGTATCTAGTTGACTATTAGCATCTTTGAAGTGATGATAATGATTGAGTTTCCTACCATAAACCTGCCTGGTATTTAGAGAAGAGAAGACTATAAGTTATCTGTCAGAGAGAGTGACTGACAGACAGCATCAAATGGAACCTTCTCCTGCTTCCCATCTTAACATTTAACCCCACTATAGCAGAGATTCTTTTCCATTCTTTGATAGCCATGACTTACCGAAAGAAACACAATCTATCATGGACTACTGCAAGAATAGGACATCACCTATTTTGTACTTTTTAATATTCCAGCAGTCTACAATTTGTAAAATTACTATAGCAAGGGACTTCATCATCTAACAAAAATATAAACCAAAAAAAAATTGGAATTGGTATGACTAATGCTTACTCCTATTCACCAGCCATCAGAGCTATTATCAAGGTGGAATAAACAATTTTCTCCAAAATGCCAACACCAAGGGGGACAAATTTACACCACAATGTTCATTTGTTCTAGTTTTCCTGTGATTTAAGGTCATAAGATGGTTCATGATTATGAGAGTTCCTAACTTCTCTGAGGTTCCATCCTCTACCATGAAGGTCTAGTCTTTGCCTCTCCCACTATTATATATCCCAACCTATTCTTTCTTCCTCAATTCATCTGTACTTAAATATATATCACCTCTACAAATACCCTTTACTAAAAGAAATTCAAGGAGAGGTCATTCACTAGCTCCTATTGTACTTTGGGCAACTTTGCTGATATTTATAACAAACCTGTGACTCAGATAACATAAGTAGCAAAATTCCTACTTTATTGATAAAGAAAATCAGAGGGAATAATTGTCTTTACTATAAACATATAGAGAGTAACTATTAGAGGTAGGATTCAAAGTTAGAATTATTCATTCATAGTGCAGTGTTCTCTCTCTATTTTTCCTTCTTAGATTCTCAGCACAGATCTTACATGATGACAAAGAAATAATATATCAGAGTCAAGTCATACATACAGGTGTGGGTAGCAGTGTTTTTATATTCAAACTCATTCTTTATCCCTATGATGGTAGTTTTGGCTAAGATCATGGAAACAATTACCTTACCTAATGTTGAATTTCTATAAGGAGAATGTTCCTCATAAAACATTTGAGTGCTTTCCTATATTTTTGTGTATTATGGAACTGAAAAAGTTACAGAATATAGAGAAAAGTGGAAATGGAACTCACTGACTAACATCAATCTTTGGACCTGAATAGAAGTCAATAAATCAATCAATGAATAAGCATTTCTTAGTGTTCAAAAGGGGTTCAATATGGCAACATGAAGGCAATAATGATGGTGTGTGCTGAAACACAGCCACTCTTTGCTATTAGTATTCATTAAAAGCTATATCTCTGCTTCATTTTGGAGTCCAGTGTTGAAAATGTAGTCCAGGGTGGCACAAATTCAATACGCTCCTTTCCAAACTAATGGGTAGGAACTGAAATAAGGGAGTTCCATTAACCGAGCATTGATTCTTTTGGGAGTATTCATTAAATAGTCTTTTTGCCACACACAGTTCTAGGCCCTATGGTAATTCTAAAATAAGTCACAGGTACTCCATAGAAAATTTACAATCTATTTGGGATTCAAAGTCTATTTGTAGAAATCAACAGAATAATTCTACCCAAGATCACATGTAAATACATGAATAAGTTTCAAAGTAAGGGAAAGATACTATGAGGAATGGCTTCATGGAGGAGGTGAATCTTTAGGATTTAGGTTGATAGAGAAGTCAGAAGAGGATCTTCTAAGTGAGCAAGACAGTATGATATCATCTAACCAAGTAACAACAGCCAATTCATGAATTTTCTCCCTTCCCATCTCTCCCACCTCCAATCTATCCTCCATCTCCTATTTGCCCTGGCTGTTTCCCATATACATATATATATATATATATATATATATATATATATATATATATATATATATATATATAATATATAGTATATATATATATATATATATATATATATAGAGAGAGAGAGAGAGAGAGAGAGAGAGATACACACACACACACACACACACACACACACACACACACATTTGCTTTAAATATTCCCTTTTGTACAAGTTCTTCTGGTTCCTACCAGTTGCTAGTCCTTTCTCATTTAATATTATCTTCCATCTACTCTGTATAGATCTTGTATGTACTTAGTAATTTAAATATTTTCTCTCGCATTAGAATGAGAGTTCCTAGAAGGTAGGATCTGTTTTAGTCTTTCTTTTTTTCCTAGAGTTTAGCACAGTTCTTAGTACATGTTTGCTGATTGACTAATTGACTTTCCTATACAATGTTGCCAGACTAATTCCATTTGACAAATATTTATTAAGTATAAACTCTCTCTGCATATAAATGTATACAGACATTTCTACATGCATATATATATGAATGCATATATGTATATATAATTAATCTCCCTAAAACTAGCTCTGGCCATGTCATTCAACTGCTTAAAAAAGTTTCAATATTCCTTTATTGCCTACCAAAATAAGTTTAAATTTCTTAATTTGGTATTTGATGCTCTCAAATATCTGATTTGCCACCACTTCAATCCCATATCTCTGCCTATTTCCCACCCACCAATCTGTCAGAAAATGTGAGAAGATAAGCTTTTAAGAAAAAAAATAAATGGTCAGGGGAACTGTGTAGGCAGGATCAAATCACAAGAACTGGGGTGATTTCTCCCCTCTGTGACTTTGGTCTTCCTCTGTCCATGGATTGGGTTGTCTGTTGTTACTACATCTTCAAAGGCAGATCACATTATGAGGTGACTCCTGAATGGATGGTACTGAGAATAAGAATTTGCTAAGCCAGGGACAGTATCAAGCTGGACCACCCTCCCAACCCTTTGACAGGCCGACCTAAGTCTTATCCAGTTTCCTTTCTCCCTTCTTTTTGAAGAAGTCTTTTTGTTCTCTTGTAACAATTACCCCCCTTCCATAGGTTCACCCTGAAACGGATTTTACCTTCGACTTCTCTCTTAGAAAAATATAAATCTTATCATTGGTCCTTTTCATTTTCTGCTCCAGAAAAATATTCCTATCCCTGAGGCTAAGCCCCAAATAACTTGTCAGGTTATGCTTCTGCTTGTTATTTCCCAGACTGACCTAAAGCTAAGCCTTGGTTGAACAGACAAAATTTTTTTTTAAATCTTCTGTAATGAGCTGTTTCTCACAGGGTCAGATACTGAGAAGTATAGCTACTGACAGATAGGAGGACTCATTGGAGGCTAAAACCCTGCCGGCTCCAGCTCTTTGAAGGAGGCCTCAAAGAGAGGCCAGCCTTATTGGGCCCACAACTACTTCTTACATGACACAGAGTCAGACTTTACGTGAACTCATGGGGTGGGAGCAGCCCCCACATCTTCCTTATCCAGGAAATTACTCCATTGGCAGTTAACTTCTCTGACACAAAGAGCCATGTTCTATGGTTTCCTCAGAGCGGACTTGAATCTCAGCAAATCCTCAGCTCTCCTTCCCTGAGGTTTAAACACAGACTAGTCCAAGTGTGAAAACAAAACACTCCAAGATAGCCAAAGTACCGAAGGACCGTGGGGATGTGTTTCTGGAAATTGTGCTGGAGACATTTCAGTCTTCCTGACCTAATGGAGATATATGAGCTGTGGGGGTTGGACCTTGAGTCCTTTGGGCAAGAACCACACCTCTACATATTATGGCGCAGAGCAAAGCCCACAGTTGGCACTCAACAAATAATAAATTACAATTGCCTGTAATTCCTTTGCCTTGGACAACTCAACAGCTGGAGGGATTTTTTCCCCCCTTCAAACTTAACACATCATAAAAAAAAACCTACCTCAGGGATGAGAATAACTATGGGGTGTTTTCGGCCTCCAAGGCAGCGTTCTGAGAAAACTTGGATGGATTGGAAAATGATACCTTATAACTTAAAGCTCATACATCTTACTCAATTAACTGGGGGTCTCCCAAGTCCTGCCCATACAGAATCTTACTCCTTCCTCCTTTAGTGTCTTCCAGGTAGGTAGTAGGCAGGTATCCCGTCTTACCCTCCCCTCACTCTCTAGACTGATGATCACTGAGTTAAACTGCTGTCCTGATGAGATGGGGCACTGCTCCAGAGAGAGCCTCCAATGGTTGAATCAGAGCCTGAGAATCATTAAAATGATAACTGCTTTTGTTTATGGCAAAGAGAAAATGTAATTGGAACTGTATAGTTTTTTTGAGAGTAACTCAGCCACCACCAAATGCATGGAAGATGTTATTCTTGTTTGGGGCCTTCTGTACTGTTATACCACCAGTAACATAAGGGCTTAACAGCCTTGGAGTATATGGGAAGGTGGTAGTGGGATAAACTCTGGAGTGGGAATTGGGACTAGTTTCTTAGGCTATTCTTTCCAGTAATTCACTGTGTGTCCTTGCGCAAGTCTCTCCCCTCCATTCTCACTTTCCTAAGCAAGACACAGTATTTTGTGGCATTAGAAATGGAACCGAATTTGAACTAAAAAACCTTGTGTTTGAATCTTGGTTCTCCAGACATAACACTCAACCTTGGTTGACCTTGGTGTTTTTATCTGTCAAATTTGAGAACTGGATTAGATTATCTCTATGGTCCCTTCCAAATCTAAATGAAAGTCATTAATGTGATATAAATGGGGGGATGGGAGGGGAGAGTGGAACCAGATGATCATTAAGGGTCTTTCCAATTCTATGGTGACTTTAACCAAACAGAAGGGCAGATCTCAGTTCACATAAATCATAACTGTTTGTCAACAGAAGTCTCTTAATCTATGGCAGTCAAAGGCAAAAATAGAGTTGTCTTTACTCTTCTTCCTCCCTCTTGCTTTCCCAGTTTCTCAATCACTTTCCACTTCTCTGTCTCTGCCTCTGCCCCTCCTAACCCACTTCCCTCACAGCATATATATATATATATATATATATATATATATATATATATATATATATATACCTTTACCTTCTCTGCTCTTATCAAATTTCTGACACTCCTTATGTCTCCTTGCTCTATAGCAGGAGTCAAATAAACATTTTCTCAGGTGAGATAGATATCTCTATAAGTGAGATTAAAATCTCCAAAATGGAAATCTTCTCTCTAATTGGCACCATTTTCCTTTCTTCCATCTTCTCTTCTCCTCCTCCCCATCCCCTTTACAACACCAGCAACTAAAGGAATTATCTTTAGCAAAGTTGATGGACTCATCTTCCTCAAACTAGAGGAAAGAAGAAAGTGGGTGATGATGCAGAGAAGTTTTCAAAGACATAGGTAGGAAGCTGCAGGAGCTCCCATCAGATGGTAGAGGGTGACTAAGTCGTATTCTATGAGTTTAGTGGGTGGGGGGTAGAATTGAGTACTTTAGGGAAGAAGTAAAAGACTTGGAATAGTCACTGGAGAGAAAGAAACAGTACTTTTGAGTATTTTTTTCCTTTCAAAGGTTAGTCACCATTTATTTTAAATGAGTTACTAAACTTCCAGATGGTAATCTAGTTTAGCAGATATAACCATGGCTGGACGTAATTAGGAACCACCACCAATGTTAACATTTTCTAGACTTGACAACCTGGTGAGACAGGGGCTGGAAACTTGGCTTTGACTGATGAGACAACCTTGGAAATGAACCACTGGCTTAGGCTGCCCATAAAGTTGAAGAAAATAATACAGCCTTATTTTGGCTGAACAGCAATCACTTTAATTGGTGAGCTACTAAAGCTACATGTTTTCAAATCAGTCCTCTGCCCACCTACTGTGATTTGAGGGACATTGGAAACCCTGACTGACCCCATATGCCCATTGTTCTTCAATGATCAACCACAGGTTCCTGAAATTCCCAGTCAAGGGAGTATTTCATGTGTGGTTCTTCGAGGAGGCCCCTTTTAAAATACACATATTTTACCTTGGAGGATTGGCACATTAGTGCATGTGTACCCATAAAACTCATACATAAATTACTAACTACTGAGTAGAGAGCAGAACTCTGAGAAAAATATGTCCATTAGAAGGGCATTTTAATGAGAGGAAGAGTTCAGATAGGGTTGGAAAATGGGGTGCTACTTTAGAATGTAGGCCTGGGAATTCCCCTGGGGCAGAATGAGAGATAGGCTCTTAGGAATTGGTTGGGAGTAATGGTTGGGGAAAGAAATGGGAAATAAACTTTGTACATTTCATTATTTTTTACCATGATTTGACTCTGACTTGAAAACAGTATTTCTGAAACTCAGCTTCCTCGTTTGTAAAGTACCAATAATAGCTGATATTTACAGATCATCTTGAAGTTTGAGAAGATATTACATATATTATCTCATTTGATCCTCAAACAACCAATAAGGTAGGGACCTTTTTGAAAACTGATACTGAAAGAGAAATAATTTGCAAAAGGTAACATAGATGATAAGCATCCAAGGAAGGATTTGAACTCAGATATTCCTTACTTGACATCTGTTATGCTATTTAGCTTTTCATTATCTACTTTAGTGGGTTATTATTCAGGATGTACTAAAAATCTTGAAATGATATACAAATGAAGGAGGAGGAAGAGGAGGAGGAAGAGGAGGAGGAAGAAGAGAAGGAGGAAAATAAAGAGAAGGAAAAGGAGAAGAAAAGAAGAAGGAAGAAGAAGAAGAAGGAGGAGGAGGAGGAGGAGGTGGAGGAGAAGGAGGAGGAGAAGGAGAAGAAGAAGGAGAAGGAGAAGGAGAAAGAAGGAGAAGGAGAAAAAAGAGGAGGAAGAAAAGAAAAATGAGAATGAGAAGAAGCAGGAAGAGAATCAGGAAAACAATAATCCTATTTGTTTGTATAAAGTTTTATACTTTCAAATTACTTTTCCAGTCATGACTTCAGATAATATATGCAAAGTGTCTTGCAAAGTCTAAAGTGCCATACAGATATTACATATTTATAGCACATTTTAATAGGTAGGGAATGGATAATTAGCCTCATATTATAGCCAAGGAAATTAAGACCCAGAGAGACTTAGATTCAAAAATCACATAACTAGTACATGACAAAGTCAGTAAATGGCAAAACTCAGGTCACTTTAACTCCTGGTCAAACAAGTAATGTTCTTTTGAATTCTAATTCTAGACCCATATTTATCCTTTGTAGGCACTTTGGTGAATGCTAAGACTTAAAAGTTGTAATGTTTCAACTTCCTGGTCCATAGTGACCTAAGGCAATGTCAATTCACATTAACTTCATCAAATATAATTGTTTTTACTAGACCATGAACCAAGCCTTCTACTGGGAAGTAAATGGTCCTCAAGGAACTTACCTTTTACTCAATTATGCAACTTATAAATAGTTAAGTAAATATAAGCACATCCGATTGAAGGAAAGAACATTAATAGGCCAATGTTGAATCAATTAATCAGAAGTATTGACTAAGTATCTCTATGTGCCAGAAACTGGAAAAACTTTGCCCAAAGGCAGGTGTATTGCTGAGTTGGGGAATTTCAAGTAAACTAATTGGTTGGAATATAGATGATAAAAGGGACACAATGTGAAATAAGCCTGGAAATAGAGAATGAGAGTTTAAGATACATCAATCAGTGCTGGGCATTGTGTTAATGGAGGTACAAGCCTGCTCTGAAAGAATTGCCAAATTTTCAATAGGACAGATGACATGTAAATAAATAGGTATATGCAAGATATATGTACTCTATACACAGGATATATACAGGGTTAGGAGAGAGCATTATATGAGAAAAGAAGCACTAGCAAAAGGAGAGCAGGAAAGACCCAAGTAGAAATTGTAATTTGAGGCAAATTTTGCAGGGAAAACAATTCTTCAGTGCAAAGACATGGAAAAGAGTTGAAATGCTATCAGAGAAGAATAGCAGATAGTTTTTGAGCTGGACAATATAAGCATGAGCAAAGTGTAAAAGACTGGAAATGTTTAGTTGTATCAGTGATATCAATTTAGAAGGCCATTACAGATTTCCAGGTTCCATGACCATGAAGAGGAAGGATTAGACATTTTTAATTGATTCTCACAACCTTTCAAGCTACAATAAAACATGCAGAAGATGTAAAGCAGTTTCAATTGTCTCCATAATCTAGGACACCAAGAACATTAAGGGGATCAAAAAAATTGATTAACTAACAGCAAAGAAACCAAGCCCTTATCTCTAAAGCTCTGACTCAGAACCTCTCCCCACCACTTCTTCCAACACACTCTGACAAGGTTGCAAAAACCATTCCACAGACTTGCAACAAAGCTTGACTCTATCCCTTCTTTCTCCTAGTGCCTCAGGCAATTAAAAGGCAGAAGGAGCTTTGATTGGGATGGCAGGGAATCCAAGATAAGTATCTTCTTAGGTGTAATTGTAAAAGATAGAAGAACTCAAATCTAGAAGAGAGGGAAAAGAAAAATAAATAATGAAATAAAATAAAGCCCTCTCTTAGAAAAAGGTACAGAAAATTAAATTTTAAAAAGTAATGCACTAGCTGTGTGGCCTTGGGCAAGCCACTTAACCCCATTTGCCTTGCAAAAACCTAAAAAAAAGTAATGCAGAAGCAAATTGAAGGGTAAAAGGAGGAAAAGAAGTGAGGAGTATAATTCACTACTTAACAGATGTAAAAAATTGACAAGAAATAAGTAGCTAGATTAAAAGGGAAGAAGAAAAAGAATGAATGAAAGAGGAGAAAGGAAAGAAAATATAAAGAAATGATTATGTAAAGCAAAATTGTTAAATTAAGGAAATGGATAACAAATGGGAACCTAGAATGTCAGGAGATTATCAAAGGAAAACAATCAGTGAGAATGTAGTTTCCTTCATAGATTAAACTAAAATGACTAAAGAGACAAAGCACTTTATTTTTAGAAGTGGGGAAAAGATTTATTTGGGAAAAAAACTAAAAAGTAGAACAAGTGGGTATGTAAAGTTAACTCTTCTAATTTTAAATATTAATGGATTAAATGATCCAGTGTAATGAAAGAGTGATAGATTGGATAAGAAAACAGTACCCCACATCTGCTGCTTACAAAAATATGCCTTAAAAAAAAACAAAGGCATAACTAGAATGAACTACATGACTTGGAACAAAATTTACCATTCATGAGATGAATTTTAAAAAAAAGCAGGAATTTCAATCATTCATTTAGACAAAAAACATCACCATGAAAAGATATTACATTATAGTACAAGGAACCATAGGCAATAAACTGAAATCAAATGCCTTAGAATCTAAATTCATAAAGAAAAAAATAAGTGAACCACAAGAATGCATAAATAGTAATATAATAGTGTCAGGAGGTTTCAATATCCCTTTTTCAATTTTGAAAAAAGTTAACAGGTGACTAAGTAAAAAATGGAAGCGAACAAATTCCTGGAGAAACTAGAATTAAAAGATTTATGATGTCTTCTAAATGGAAATGCTAATGAATATTTATATTTCTCAACACCATATGAAACTTTTACAAAAATTGATTATGTTTTAGATTTCAGAATATTGCAAATAAGTGTAAAAAGAAATTTAGCAAATAGTAAAGTAATGGAAGTAGTAATCAGTTCAGAAAGCACAAACAAAATACACAGATCCAAAGTAGAGATGAAATGATATCTTAAATAATGAATGTATCAAAGAAGAAATCTTGGAAACAACAAGTATGTGTGAAAAAATTATGTTAATGTATCATTTTAATTTGAAGTGTAGCTAAAGTCTTCATTGGAGGTTGTAATGGAGGTAGAAATGACTTAATTTCATAATGATATGAATAAGGGGTGAGTAAGACTTGAAAATAATAGCAAGATTTCAAACTTGAATGATTCAAAGTGTATTGATACCCTCTGTAGTAATAAAAAGCTGGGAAGAAAGGAGTAGCAGAGAAGGGGGAAACAAATTTGATTTGAACATAGTGAATTTGAGATGACTATATTATATACAGTTTGAGATGTTTAAAAGACAGTTGACAAGTTTAAAAGGCAAGACAAGGAGGTCACAGATAGTCCATAGAAAATTTACAAGAGGTCTGGAGACAAATTAGGACTAGAAATGCAGATCTGGAAATGCTCTTCACAAAGATGATGATCACTGAACCAAGAGGAAATCATGAAATTACTAAGTGAAAGAATATAGACAGAAAAGAGAATCCAAGACAGAGTTTGGAAGTGTTCCCAAAGTTAATGATGAATCTGTATTTTATTCTAAATTTAGTAATATGGAACCATTGAATAGCAAAGAGTATACTCAAATTGTGGCAAAAAGTTGTAACAGTTTCATGGCTATAGTGATGTTTTTAGCCTCTATTACTCAAGAAATTACCTACAAAGTTGCCCTTCAAACAAATAAAACCAAACAGGTACTAATGTGGGATCACTAAGTGAAGAAATAAGGATAATAAATCACAATTTACAGTCCCTTTCAGAAGTATTTGCTGCTTTAAGTGACTACCAACAGGCAAAAATTATTACAATTCCCTTTAGTCTGACTTTGACTGCTTAAAGTTATGAACTTTAAGATAGAACAAGGCTAGCATAGTGAGAAAATTTCCTGTTAATAGCTTTGTACCTTTTGGGCATTTTCCCAAGAAAAACAATACAAAGACAAATTTTAAAAGGCTTTGCAAATGTACCACAGTAATATTGACACATTTAGTCCCTGTTTCTGGTAGGGCAAATTACTTTCCATCCTTTCTGGTGTGCATTCTTGTTTAATTATGTACATGCAGTTTGGGAGACAGAAAGTTTCTTTCCAAATCTTGACTCTACAATTCTCCCTTTTCAAATTGCAGTGATCAAATTGCTCTTTGAAGGTATAATGTCTCAGTTTGATAAATCTAGAGACCTGATAGGTATTTCACTGATCAAGTCAGAGTTTTCCTTTGAGAAAAAAAGAAGAAAATTTTATATTATCTATGAAAGGATATATCAGAAATAGAACTCATGGGGCAGCTAGGTGGTACACTTGCCTCAGACACTTAATAATTACCTAGCTGTGTGACCCTGGGCAAGTCACTTAACTCCATTGCCTTGCCAAAAAAAAAACCCACAAAAAAAAAGAAAGCAACAAAAATAAATAGAAATCATGCAGATAAATCCTACTTCTTAAAGTTGTTGTAAGGATCAAATAAGATCTTGGATCTCCTTCACAAACTTTAAAGCATTTACATGTTTCCTGTGCTTATTAAGATATCAATCTATAGGTAAGCAAATTCCATGAATTTCAAGTATTAGTATAAAAGGACCTCCATGAAGGTCGACTTTGAGTCTTCATCATGGATACAAAATGACTCTAGAATACCCAAAAATTTTGTCAGAAGAGTATAAATTCTGACAGATTTTGCCATGCTGAAAAGACTTTGAATATGGACCCATGAGCTAATAAGTCAGCTATTCAAAGTCCATTCTAACTAGACATGGTATTATTCATCAATCATTGATTGGCCACTAGGTGAGGGAATCAAACAAAAGATGAAAATGGCTCTCAGTTTTGTTCCAGAATCCGCCTATCCCTGTTCGTTACCATTCAACACCTTTCCTCCATTTTGTGGCTATACAATTTGTGCCTCTATTTACTTTCCTCTCACTTTTATCTTAATTCTACAATTTGACTTCTGACCTCATTATTCCATTGAACCTGCTCTCCCCAAAGTTTTCAATAATCTCTTGACATCTATTACCCTTTCCCCAATCTTCATTACACCTGACTTCTGTAATTTTTGACACGGTTGATCACCTTCTTCGGGTTCTCTTCTCTCTGCATTTTTAATGATGCTGCTTTCTCCTGGTTCTCCTCCGATCTGTTTAGCCTCTTCTTTTTATTCTTCTTGGCTGGACCTTCATTTAAGTCAGACCCACTAACCATGGATATCCCACAACTTTGTCCTGGGCTTTCTTCCTTCCCCCTTCTATTCTATTCCACTTAGCAATTTCATTTCTATGGGTTCAGTGATCATCTCTGTGCTGTAAATTCCTAGATCTACAGTCCTAATCTCTCATCTTAAATTTTTAATTACCTATTGGACAACTCAAACAGAGCTTAAAGTTAATAGATCCAAAACATAATTCTCATCTTTCTCCTCAAGACTTTTCATCTTTCTAAGGTTTCTATTACTGTATAAGGTGTAACACTCTTCTCAGTCACCCAGGCTCACAACCCAAATGTCATCCTTGACTCCTCTCTCTCTTCCTCCCATATCCATCTCTTATATATTCCCCCTTCTCTGCTCTGAAACTGTCACCATCCATGGATGGGTCCTCATCACTCCCTACATGGGTTATTGAAATAACTTTCTGATTGGTCTTCCTATCTCTTGTCTCTTTCCTACTTCAGTCCATCTTCCACTTAGCTGTTAAATTATTATTCCTAAAGGAGTGGTCTGACCATGCTGTCCTCTTATTCAGGGACTCTATCACTTCTAGTATCATAAAAGGTCCTGGAACATAGATGTAGAAAAAAGTTCTCTTTTTATGACCTTCTAATTGAAATTTAGCACTTTCTTCAATTATATTTGCATATATATACATGTGTATATACACACATATGTATGCATATTTTCCTATAAGAGGCATGATCATTTTATCAGATTAGCAATGGAATCTATGGCACATAAAAGATTAAGAACTTTCACTTTCTGGAAGATACTATTAAGCTTTTTGTTGTTTTTCAGTTGTTTCAGTCATGTCCAACTCTGTGACCCCATTTGGGATTTTCTTGGCAAGATACTGGAGTGATTTGTCATTTTCTTCTCCAACTCATTTCATAATTAATGAAACTGAAGTAAACATGATTAAGTGACTTGCCCAGGGTCACACAGCAAGTATATGAGGCCATATTTGAATTTAGAAAGCATCTTCCTGACTTCAGGCTTGGCACTCTATCCACTATCATCTAACTGCCCAACTATTAAGCTAGAAAGGGTTAGACTACACACTAATGTGATATGTGGACTGAGCTTCCTAAGCTTAGAGAGATTGGACATCAGCTTGCCTACAGTATGATAATGGTTCCCCCGCCCTTTCTTTTTTCTTTTTCCCCATTTAAATTTCCAAAAACTAATGACTATTTTGTGGAGAGGTTATCATTTGGGTTGGTATGTGAAATAACCACTGCAATGAAGTGAATCCTTACATTATGGAAGTGGGAGAGGAATTGAGTTGAAATGGTTTGTTGAAGTATTTTGAATACCTTTCCACCACAGTTGCCTAGGATAGATTTATTTAGTCCTTTCTGCTTGCCATTCTCATAGAATTCTCTTGATCTGTGTTCCTTCCTTCTGTTTTGGGAAACTGAGATCCACATGTTAAAACAGACCAGTAGAGCAGGAAAAAATCTCTTGTGTTCAGAGAAGGATTTTGATATTTCAATCCTATTTGAATCCATCAGGGAATCTTACTGCTCTCAATAAGGTTATAAATAGGAGATCTTAGGAGTATACATTCTCTCATGTCTTTAGAATCACCCAAAGCAACAGTTTAAAAATGTATTTATTTCAAAAGCAATACCAATTAAAGTGCATAGGCTGTGTGTGTGTGTGTGTGTGTGTGTGTGTGTGTGTGTGTATAAAATCTTAAAGCATATCATATCACATCACATTATATATTATCTTGTTTTCTCTCCTATACTAACCATATTATGTATCATATCATATTGTATTATAGTATATTATGTCATGTTATATGATGTTGTTATATCTTGTTATGTCATGTCATATATTATTATGTTATATTTTAATATATTTTCCTATGACCATAAGCATTAGTCACTTACAATATTTAGATAGAATTACATTATTATTAATTATATTCTATTCAATGATGTAGAGATACCTCTCATCTATGCCTTCCCATAAGTTTGGCATGGTCCCTCTTTTTTTTTAATCTCTTGCATGGTCCTCCAAAATTCAAAGATTATTCCATAGAATTATATATAAAAACAGACCTAGATATTGTCAACACAAAATTGTCAAATGCCTGATTTCATGCTCTCTCAGTTGCTAAGCTAATAATAAAATAATTTTCTGTTGTCTTTAGGGATGAGGGTAAAATAAGCCTTCATAATGTGGGTGTTTGGTGAATCCAGCCAGTTGTCTTGTGAGAATAGCAAGCATAATAGCATATTTTTATAGAACTTTGAGATTTGCAAAGTGCTTTCTTGATACTAACTTTCTCAGAGAGGTAACACTAATAGTATTATTCAGGAAACTGAAATTCAGAGAGGTTCAGTAACTGACTTGTGGTCACACAGTATCTGATGAAGTATTTGAATCCAAGTCACCTTATTCTGAGTTCAGGACTCTGTCCACTTTATCAAAATGTTTCTCTAGATTTCTTGAATGGAGTACAGAATAGAACATCTTAACACTTGAATATATTGCTTTTAAAGTCCTTCCCCCCTAGTTATTTCTGATTTTTAGCTATTAGAATGGCATTAAGTAGAATAGAAATTTAAATTATTTTATTTGTTTACACCCCATGCCATTTGTTCATGTGTATGTATGTATATATGTACGTTTGTGTGACTATATATGTATATTTTCCATGTTATTTATGCTGTAAATAAAATAATCTAAGTAGAAGCCAGAAGACTTATTGTCTGATATTCAGATCTTCCTGTAACTTTAAACCTCATATTGACCTTGAAGAGCAATGACATCTCCAAGATCTGAAAGACAGTGTGGAGTATTAGAGTTTTAGACTCAGAATTGGGGAGACTTCTGTTCAAATCTTTCCTCAGACAAACTGCCTAACTGAGCAGATCATTTAAGCTCCTCCAGTTCCATTTTCCTTTTCTATAAACAGAAAAGTTATTATAAACATTATTTATTAGAGTGACATTAAAGGAGGTTGATATAAGTCTTGGAAAAGAGCCATGACTCAATTTGTGTAATATGATTCATTAGAGGTCTCTTTTAAAGGTATCTCCCAGTTTGTGTGTTGCTATATATGTGAATTATCTCTAACAAAAACATTCAAAATCGTCTACTCCTATGATTCAAGATGTCTAGGCTTGGGGGTCATGGAATGTCAAGAACAATAAAGTAAATGCTAATGTCAGACGATCCAGACCCAGTGGGATGGCACAAAGAAAACTGAATTTGGAATTACAAGACCCCAGAGACCTGGAATTGATTTATGGCTCTGATCCTTCTAACCTGTGAAACCTTGAACCCAACACTTTAGCTCTCTAAGCCTCAAGATCCTCATCTGAATATTAAAGCACTAGATTAGATGATCTCTAAAGTCCCTTCTTGTTCTAAAAGTTAATGGTTCGTATGATCAAAGATTGAATAATGTCAGTTTCAATCGATAATTTTGATGGACAAGGGTGATGTCACCTGTTTATTTAGATCACACATCTTTTCACCCTAGGTTAATTCTTGTTCCCATTTCTCCCACTATCACATAAATAAAGGCATCGATTAAAACAACTTCATGATGAGTGAAGTGTTTAGTCAGGGTCTGATTTCAACCAGTGAGTTAAGAAAAAAACGGAGCTTACCTTCACATCAAATTTGGTTCTGACCCAAAGGGATGTGAAGCTTGAAGAAAGTTTGACAGTAACACTGAAATTCAAGCAAATCTAACTTTCCCTGTTTTTGCTCTGGATGCTATGTTGTTATTGACCTTGGCTGTATTGGCAGATCCAGCTGTATTCTAAGCAATCACCTAGATTGATCTGGCAATGTAACCCATCCATTAGGAATTCATAGCAACAAGGGGCCAGGTATAGCTTGAGAATTTTTTCTACATATGTATATGTATCAACTCCAAGGAAATCTTGGAGTATTTTTTGTTCCTCAGTCATTTTTCTTTCTTTTTTTTTACCTTTTTTTAAGATTTATTTATTTTGAATTTTACAATTTTCCCCTTAATCTCACTTCCCTCCCCCACCTCCCCACAGAAGGCAATTTGCCAGTCTTTGCATTGTTTCCATGCTATACATTGATCTAAGTTGAATGTAATGAGAAAGAAATCATATACTTAAGGAAGAAAAATAAAGTATAAGAGATAGCAAAATTACATAATAAGAGAACCTTTTTTTTAAAAAAAATTAAAGTTAATAGTCTTTGGTCTTTGTTCAAACTCCACAATTCTTTCTCCTGATACAGATGGTATTCTCCCTCACAGATATCCCAAAATTGTGCCTGATTGTTGCACTGATGGAATGAGCAAGTCCATTAAGGGCAATCATCCCCATGTTGCTGTTAGGATGTACAATGTTCTTCTGGTCCTCAGTCATTTTTCAATCATGTCCCCATTTGGGGTTTTCTTGGCAAACATACTGGAGTGGTTTGCCATTTCCCTCTCCAGCTCATTTTAGAATTGAGGAAGTCAAGGAAAATAGGATTAAATGATTAGCCTAAGGTCACAGTTACTAAGTATCTGAGGTCACATTTCAATTGGTTCTTCCAGACTCCTAGTCCACTGCCCTATCTAGAAATATTATCATTCTATTTGAGACCCAATTAGGGCAAAATGATTTGGGCTCTATTTGAGAGCACCAATAGAGAGGTAGAGTCATTCCCATTAGTGTGCACTCCTTTCTTTGGGACCTCACTCCTCCATAGTTGGTATGGAGAATAAAGGAAGGATTATTAAAAGAACTGGGAAGACAATAGAAATTTTTGAATGAGTGTCAATTCCTCAAAGCCCCACTATAAATCATCATAGTCACTAACAATTCTAACCAGAAGAGTTCTGCTGGCTGAAACTCTACCAGAATATTTCCACCCAGACTCTTGTTGCTTCCTCTTCTTAGTGGTTGACTCCAATTCAGCCTGGTCGTAGTTGCTCCCAGCAGGCAGCCTCTGTTACCCACTGTTGATGACTTTTTGATGTGTGGTTCAGTGAAAATAATACTGTTGGATTCAGTTCTGTTCTTTACCATCTTTTGACTTTGGACAACACTTAATATCTCTGAAGCTTGGTTAACTTATCTATAAAATCTGTAAAATGGGTTTGACTAGATGATTGCTAAGGTCCCTTCTAATGCTATTGAGGAAGCTAGATGGCATAGTGGGTAGAGCATTGACTCTGAACACTGGAGGACCTGAGTTCAAATATGACCTCAGACACTGACTAGCTGTGTGACCTTGGGCAAGTCACATAACCCTGAATGTCTCATACTCAGGATCATCTCCAGTTGTTCAGATTTATTTCTGGCCCCTGGTTCCAGCTGGCCCCAGAGAAGAAAGTGAGCCTGGTGATTTAGCATCACTCTCCCACCTCCCACTCAAATCCCATTCACGTGCTTGTCATGGTATCACCTCCCTGATGTTGTGGTCTTCTTCAAGAATGAAGGACAAACATCATCATCTGGTCCTAGATCTGAAAGGAGTGCTATTCTCAGGTATGACCTCAAGAAAAAAAAAATTAGAACTTTCAAAAACACCTTCAACTGGGTGAAAGAAAGGGAGAAGGTATTGGTTAGAATATTATTCCTCTGCTTTACATAGACCTCCAGAGCTCTCCTTGTCTTATGGAAGTGGCAGCTCCATAGTAAATCCATCGCAAGTGCTAGAGGGTCGGGTCAGAGAATACCAGAGAATAAATTCCTCTGCTTAAGCTTGCTTCCTGTAGACAGGCCTCCTGTTAGCCTCTGATTACACAAAGGTTATATATATATGTATATATATATATATATATATATATATATATATATATATATATATATATATATGTCCCCAGAATAGAATTTGCTTCTCTTGTTTTAGTTTCATAATCACAAACTCAGATCCAGTGTCCAAAAAGTCCTCTTGTCCTCTCCCCCTGACATCAGGATGGATGTTCTCCTGTAGGAATATATATTATTGGATAAGGAGATATTGTCATCCTAATAATTCCTTGTTTATCTCAGATGAAGAGATGAAATGATATAGTCAATAGAAAGCTAGTCCAGAAGCAGTAAAGACCTGGATTAAGCCTCATCTCTGCCACATTATAGTAGGTGAATTTGAACAACACATTATCTCTCAATGGTCTAGGCCAGGGTTGGGGAACTTTTTTTTTCTGCCAAGGGCCATTTGGATATCTATATCATTCATTTGCTATATTTCATCAAACATTTAATTAAAAAGTTCCTAGATTTATTGAATTTTGAGTCCGGCTGGTGGTTGCTGTGGCAGGTTAGATATTCTCCACCCTGATCTAGTCAACTCTTAACTGCAGAGAGACTCAAATGAAGATTTGTATTGGTAAGAGTTTCCTCACCTGAGACTTCCTAATAACAATAAAATCACAGGTACAGGATTCCCATCTTTGTTCAGATATTTGGGTAGAATTATTCAAATCATTCATTTCTTGCCAGGTACTAGCCCTACTTAGATTGGAACTGTTCTTTTAGTCCACTAAATGATGCTACTTACACCATTTCTTAAAACATCAATGTCCCCAGGACATAACCATTCTTCTAAATCAACTCAATAAAAGAGGAAGGAGGAGAGAAAGATCCTAACAGTAGCTATATAAATTTAGCTAGCCTGGAGGAGTTTGCAGTGGAGTGGAACACATAGGCAGAGTGTGATTCATAAAGAGGAGAACATTTTTTGTCAGTTCCATAGTTTGGAAAAGCTTAGAGGAAAAAGTTATTTTTTCACCCTATCCATTTTCTATTCATAGATTAAAAAGGAGAAAGATATCTAATGTTATTGGGAAAAGAAGAATAATTTGGAAGTCTGGTTTATCTTTCTTCTGCTCCCCTCAAAGCAGAGATAAAGCTAATAATGGGGACAAGCAGACCTTTCCCCAAATTTGGAGAATATTTAAAGAGGAAAGAAACTAGATGGCATACTTCTCTCTGCCTCCAGCTACTTGGCCTGTCCTGTTTTCCTTAATTTGCCTGGTGGTCATCTCAGTTTATCTATAATTAGAGAGTTCTTCCCTTGGAGATTGATTTGCTGGAAGGTTTGTCTCTCTACCTTAGGTGATAGGATCCTGGGGTCTTTGACCTAATAGGGTCATCTATCCTGTAATCTGAGATATTTTCTCTACTCTCTCCATCTGAATTTGTTTTAAAACACTGAATTTGTTCGCCCAAAGCAAATTTTGCTGTACTTGGCCCATAAACCAGAATTGCTCATTATAGCTATTTTGGCAAGAGCAAAATAATACACGGGGTGTGGATTTGGGATCAGGAGCCATGAATTTACAGCTCTCTTCACTAGTTGTATGATCCAGGGTAAGTCTTTTAACTTCTTTGGGGATAATCGTATCACCTACCTCCTACTTCCCAGGGTTGTTGGGAGAGATGTACTTTGCATCTTGGCTGCCACATAATAAGACCTTAATAAATATGCTTGTACAATTTCCTTTCCCTTCCAGGTCTAAATCTATGATACTAATTATCAACAGAACAGTTGGAAATATTGTCCTTGCCCTTGAGAAGTTTTTAATCTAGCCAGGAAAACTAAAATAAAACCCAAATAGAAATAATAAAATGCAATATGCAGTGCACTCACACAAACACATATACACAGCCATAGAAAGTCCAAACCAATCCCTACCTATTCATAAATTCCCACTGAAAACTCTCTGACTAGCTTCCTCTGGATCATTATCTCCAGTGATAGGAAACTCAATAACTCAGAGGCAACTTATTTCATTTTAGGACAAATCTAATTTTTAGAAAGCCCTTCCTTATACTACTCTCAAATCCACCTGCCTATAATTTCAATGCATTTCCCTCCATTATATCTGCTCTCTGAATCACACAGAATAAATATATTTTTTTCCTTCAAATGTTGCCATTTTCCTAGGAAGCTGTCTATTCTCTAGGCTAAATATTCCATGTTTCAGCTCAGAATCTTTAGACTTTCCTCACCATTCTGGTCAGCCTCCTTTAGCTTTGCTCCATCATGTCAGTACCTGTCCCCAAATGGTGCATTCCTCACAGAACACAGTGCTCCAACTAGTTTGGATTCCATTCTCTTCCTTCTTTGGGATACTGTGCTTCTATTAGTAAATACATAGATATCTGCATTATACATGCATGTAATACATACACTCATACTTATATATCAGTACACATATATCCATACAGTGCATACACACGTGTGTGTGAACATACATAGAGGACACACATCCATACACATAACTATATATGCATACAGACACACACATGTGCTTATATGTACATCCTGAGTAATTTGCAATTAACAAAAATCCCTAAAGCTTTTTCATGGGAACAGAATATCAAAGTGATTTCTTCCATTATACTTGTTCAACTGTTTTTTTAGATGCAAGTATAGATATTTACATTTGATCCTATTAAATGTAATCTTATTAGTTTTCATCTCTCATTCTAATATAAAGAGATAATTTAGGATCAAGATTTAGTCCTCTAATGAATTACCTTTCCCTGCCAGATTCATGTCATCTTCATATTTGAGAAACATGATATCTATGCCTACTTTCAATCAAATAGTTGATGCCAAATGCTGTATGGAATAGGGCTCAAGCATCCAAACATCATCACAAATTCATTCATTAACATGCCAAGAATTATTCATCCATCCTCTTACTCATATCTCTCCATCACTTGCAGTGTGTGTGTATGTGTGTGTGTGTGTGTGTGTGTGTATGTATGTGTGTATCATCCCATGCCTGTCAATGTTCCTGAGATAGAGTGGAAACTTCCTTCATTAAAACAGATCAGTGACTCCTCTGTACTTTCTTGTCTTATAGAGTTGCCCTGAGGCATTATGGGGTTGTGGCTTGACTGTGGTTTGGCAGCTAGAATATGAGAATCAAGACTTCAACCCAAGACTCCCTGCCTCCAAGGCAACCTTCCTTCTACTCCATCATGTTGCCTTTCACATACAAAGATATCTTTTCTTTAGCGCTTGTCAAAGGCCTCATGGAAATCAAAACAGAGTATGTCTTCAACATTTCCTTTTTTTCCTACCTGTCTAGTGACCATTAAAATAGGAAATGAACTGAATCTGGCATATTTTGTTTTTCAGTGAACTCAAGCTGGCTCCCATTGATGGCTGCTTCCCTTTCCAAAGGCTTGCAAACCACCCATTTCATGATTCATTGTGGAATGTTCCAGTGATTAACGTCAACTTTGCTGGTTTATAGTTTCCTGCATTTCCCATCCCCCTCTCTTTCCCTCAGGTAGCATTTGCATGGCTTCAGTCTTTTGGCCCCCTCCTATGCTGTGTGATTTCTCCAATACCAACAGAGGTTCAACAATCACATCTGCAAGTCCTTTCAATATCTTAGGGTGTAATTATTCTAGGCCAAAAGACAAACTCTTTGAGAGAAGCTCAGAGCTTTCTTATTATAATAATAGCAATTATGACAAAAACAGCAACACATTTACATAGCATTTTAGGGTTTAAAAAATTTGCTTTAATTCCCTCCAAACCATTTCTGTTCTACCTATTCCAGGCTGAATATAACTCTCTCTAATTGAAAAGATGCAAGCAAACTTGGGAATTGTATCCTTTTGTTTTCTATCATTTGTAAATATGACACCATTCTCCCTTCCCTTGAACTGCTTCTTGGGATCAGTCTGATTAAAAGTGCTTTTTACATTTCTAATTTCCATCACCAAACCTTAGCTCATTTGGTCCTTTAAACAGCGCCCCTTTTGATCCATGATACTCTTGTATTTATTTCTTGGATTCATGAATCTACTTCCAACCATTCCATGCATCTTTGAAAAATCTGTGTTTATCAGTGAACTTCAGTGAAGCTGCATTAATCCTTTTGGATGCCAACTCATTTTCTCTTTCTTTGGAATCATTCATTATTGTACTGTTATAATTTCATTTCTGAGAGCTGCCCAACCATCACAAGCCATTTTGCTTTTTATAGTCTGAGTTTGGGTTGGACCATATCACTTCCCTATTCAGAAATCTCTAATGGTTCCCCATCTGCCTCTAGGATAAAATGTAAACTCTCCTCTTTGGCATTTAAAGCCCTACCTAATCTGATTCCAACCAACCTTTCCAGACTGGTTTTGGATTGGCCATGCTCATGGGCTCTACACATGCTTCATACCTGCTACTTTGCATCAATGACATTTTATCTCCTTTCTCTGCATCTTTGGGGTCTCCTATGCCTGAATTTCACTGAAATCCATGGTCCTGACTTCTACTTCTCATAATTTCTTAGCTATCTTTGAGATTCAGTTGTTCAACCATTTCCCACAATAGACTTTTCTTGATCTCCTTTCTTTCTTTCCCTGCAGACTATAAGTGGTTGGTTCTTCTGGAAATTATATGTATTTGTTTTTACTTGTTTGTGTGCATATTGTAACATCTCAGTAGAATTTAAACTTCCTGAGGAGAGGAACTCTTTTTTCTGCTTCTTTGTATGCCTACAATCAAAAAATTGCAATATGTTGTTTGTAGCATCTGCCACAGCATTTGAAGAATTCTTAATTCCTATTGAACTGAATCATATCCATCATTTATTTCCTTTTGATTTCTTGAAATCTATCTTCAAGGGTGTGAATTTGACCATACTCAGCATATGCCATTAGATATCTCTAACCCTAAAATGGCAGGTCTTTCTCCTAAGGTTTCCATGGCTTCCATGTGGCATAGATTGTTCTTGGTAGGTCTTTTCAGGCCCCCTGGACCAAGTCATACCAGGCCTTTCTAAACTCTACTAACTCCCAAAGTCTTCCCAAGCTCATGTTTGTCAGTCAAAGCATAACAGTTCCTATCATTTCTATTTTTGTCTCCTAAGAGGTCATAAGACTAAAAACTAGTGTGCTATCACATATCAAAGGATAGCAGAGTACATGGGGGCTAATCAAAACAGTCAACATTTATTAAGGATGCTCTTAAAGCAAAAAGATAGAATGCTGGGTCTAGTGTGAGGAAGACCTGATCTCACACTTAGCCTCAGACACTTAATAGTTGTGTGACCCTGAGCAGGTCAAAACCTCTATGGTGGGGGGGCATCTAGGTGGCACAGTGGATAAAGCACTGGCCCTGGAGTCAGGAGTACTTGAGTTCAAATCCAGTCTTGGACAATTAATAATTACCTAGTTGTGTGGCCTTGGGCAAGCCATTTAAGCCCATTTGCCTTGAAAAAAAAAACCTAACAAAAAAAACCCTCTATGGTGGGGGACAACTAGGTGGCACAGTGGATAGAGCACAGGCTCTGGAGTCAGGAGGACCTGAGTTCAAATCCAACCTCAGACACTTAATAATTCCCTAGCTGTGTGATCTTGGAAAAGTCACAACCCCATTGCCTTCAATTAAAATTTTTTTTAAATCTCTATGGCCTCAGTTTATTCAACTGTAAAAGGGAGACATTAACAGCATCTATCTCTCAAGATTGTTAGGAATACCAAAAGGAGAGAATACTTTCAAAGCATTTTAATATAAAATCATTTTTCCATAATAAGACCTACAAATACCAGGAATGAAATGATGTCTCCTCTGAAAGAACAGGCATTCTGAAGAACAAGATCTTAAAGATAATCTAATGACTAGCCCAGCCTCTCATTTTGCATAAATATCATGAGTAAACCATTTCAGGGAAGCTGAAGGAAGTATGCAAGAATCTCCAGGTAGTAAGGAGTGGAGTGGACCTACTCCAACTCCTAGGCCCCTTCCCTCCAGACCAGTTCTTTTTCTACCATACGATATCTCTTCTCTAAGGATAGGTTGGGACTAGTTTGGGATGGTTTAATGAGAGCAGATGAACTAAACTCCATAAAGTGTTTGGGATTCTTCAGGAGGGAAAATACGTGGCAAACACAGAGTGCTATAAATTGGGGGAAATGATAACTTCCAGACCATCTGATTTCAGCTAATTGAGGTTCCACTATAGTTGGCTGAGTTTATCCATCCCAACAGGATGTCTGTTAGCTTATTAGTTGGAAAGTAAATGCCACAGTGTTAACAGTGTCTGGCATACTACTGGCTTGCATGGCTCCCTGACAGCAGAGTTCAAGTGGACGATGAACTTAGAAAGATTCTCCCTTTTGTTCCTTTAGACAGTATAACCTCCCCACCCAGAGATGGCCAGAAATCAATGCTCTCACGGATTAAGCCCCTGAGGCCTTGTGTCAGTGATTCTGGTTTTCTAGGTTTTACACTGGTGTCTCTGTGTTCCTATATCAATCAATGACATCGCCACATCATATGAAGGAAAGGTTCCTTTTGCCAAACCCTGGTGGTGTTTCCTTAGGGACAGAGACATCTCTGTTTCTTGGGAGCACAGGTGGTGGGAGTGGGGATGTTGTGTTGCTAACAAGCAGAAGCCTCCACTGACAGAAGGACTTATGGAGATGAGCCTGATGAAGTTAGTTAATCAAGTCATAGCATCATCACGTTAAAAAAAGTTACTTACATTTAGGTAACTTTCTTGCAAAGGCTCAATTCATGTGCCTCCTCCTCCTCATGAAACCATCTCTGACTTCCTCAACATTTTTTCTCCATTTACTTTGAATCAGAATTATTTGTGCACCTCCTTCCTTGCTTTCTACAGAAGCAAGTATCTAATCCTCTCAGCTGGTTAACTCTCATGCTGGAGTCCTGCATTCCACTATCTAGCTACTTACCAACAGCCTCTTCTAAAGCCTCCTCCTTCTTTCTAGTTCTGGAACTAGAATCAAATCCATTCTGTCATTTCTACTGGAAAGAAGTCAATCGATTCTACTAGGAATTCTTCACCATCCCTGTGACTTCCCAGATCAAAACACTCCTCCCTCTCTAGCAATCCCCTAGACAGTGATTGGTCCTTTGTAAGTATTTAAATGCTTTTTCATTCATGAAGTAAGTACCTTGAAGGCAGGGGTAATTTTTTCCTTTCTTTCTTTCTTTCTTTCTTTCTTTCTTTCTTTCTTTCTTTCTTTCTTTCTTTCTTTCTTTCTTTCTTTCTTTCTTTCTTTCTTTCTTTCTTTCTTTCTTTCTTTCTTTCTTTCTTTCTTCTCCTCCTCTTCTTCTTCCCCTTCCTCCTCTTCCTCATCTTCTCTTCTTTTTACTTTTTTCCTCCTCCCTTCTTCCTCCTCCTATTTCCTCCCCCTATCTCCACTTCCTTTTCCTTTTCCTCCTCCTCCTCCTCCTTTGTCTAGTCTTCATTTTTTAGTATTATCATTGGCTAAAAATTTTGTCACATAGTGGTGCAGTAAATAGATTATTGGAGTTGCAGCCAACAAGTACTTAGTTCAAATTCTGCCTTAAGCATTTACTACCTGTGTGACCCTGCCTAATTCCCTTAACTGTTGTTTATTTCAATTTTCTCCTCTACAATATGGCAATAACAATACCACTTCCCTTAAGGGAATTGCTGTAAGAGTATCTGTGTAAAATACTTTGTCAGACTTAAAGCACCATATGAATATTAGCTATTGTTATTAGAGAAGTTCGTTAATATGAAACAGATAGACTAAGAGGAGTCTTCATTGGAAATCACACCAGAGTTTGGAAACTTTGATTCCAGAATGTAGCAGCATTATAATAGATACTACCTTTTCAGGGTCCAGTCCTGTGATTTCATCAGCACAGAGAATTCTATTAGAGGAAGTTTCCTAAAACAGAAATTTTACTATCATCTATAGCTTTAGGGACACAAAAGATTAGATTTACACCAGGATCATATGGTTCTTCTGTGCAGAGAGAAGATTTCTATCCATTTCTACATACTACTGATTGAAAGGATCTTTATTGTTATTTTTATTCAGCTTTATCCATCTCTTTTAAGATTCCATTTGAGATTTGCTTGAGAGATCTGCCAGTCTTTTCTCCAGTTTACAGATGAGGAAACTGAGGCAAACAGGGTCACACATGTAGTAAGTGTCTGAGAATGGATTTGAGCTTGTCTTCCTTACTGTAGATCAATATCTACAACACCACCTAGGACCCAGGGAATTTGTTTATAAGTGAACTGATGTAATTATGTAGGTGATTTCTAAACATTTAAGAGATTTTTATTACCTACCACTTGGAAGAGAGAATTTATGTAATTTCATAGACTCATGGGATCATAGTAAAGAATGAAGGGTCCTCAGAAGTCACCTAGTTTACACACACATACACATACAGATACCCTCATTTTATAGATGAGTCTTAGAGACCTGAAATTATATGCCTGATAAAATTCTATGTTTTCTCTTCTCACTTGGATGAAATTCTAAGGACCCTTTCAGGTGCATTGAACTAAAAAAATTCAAAAAAAACTCCAAAATAATACTTGAGCTTCTGGTCTTCCTCATTTTAGTTCATGTAGGTTAATGGTGGAGTTGTCATAACTACCAACTGTTTTGGTGTCTTGGAAGGTTGTTAAACAACTGCAATCATAGTTCTCACCTCCTCCAACTCCAGCTCTGCAAAAGTGAAGGGAAAAAAGGACTGTTATTTTAGACTAAGAAGTTCCATCTTCAGAGTCAGGAGAAAAAACCCGAAAGGAGGGTATGACTGAACCCAAGGATATCTTATGTTTTAAAGTAATATGTAATTCCATATGAATTGAGGGAATTAAGGGTCCCAAGACAATTTCCTTTACACAAAGAGAGTGAAAAGCAAAATGGAACTATCAGAGTAATCATTATCCTGGAGAACAAGCACTGCTGCCACCACTAACACCCACCACCTTGGATAGGCTTATCATGTTAAGAAAAGCTCTCGAAGCAGTGGCATCTCCTCCACCCTGCCCCATCCAATCCTACTAACCCTGCTTCCAGTCTGCCCCTACAGTCATCTTCAAGGGGTGCAACTCCTTGACCTGGCAACTGCCTCTGTGAGCCCTCTGTAACCATAGCTCTTGAAAATTGGGCAAAGCCAGTAAAGTTCTTTGAAACAAAAAGTGCTTCTACAGGTGAAACAGATGTGGTTTTATTAAGGGAATGACTAAAACGATCCATTCCCACCTGCTTTACTACTGAACCCTAAGGACATGGTACCATTCTATTTCTTTTGCAGCTGAAACCTCTATTTCTTATGCCTACGTGTCTCCTTGCACCTCAGCAGATTGCTTTTCTTTTCCCTGAGATTCAGTTGCTACTTCATACAATCATTCTATTGGATGCTGATACTACCTGTACATATTACTAGTTAGACAGGCAGTTTAGTGGTTCAGTAAACATAGCACAATGGGTTTGGAATCATAAACATTTAAAATAAAATCTGAACTCAGACACATACTACGTGACCTTGGACAAGTCATTTAACTTGTTTTTCTCACTTTCCTCATCTGTAAAATGCAAATAATAAAAGCACCTATCTCTCAGGGTTGTTTGAGGATCAAATGAGAAAATATAATTTGGCAGAGTGCCTTTCACATAGTAGGCACTATAAAATCACCATATCATCACCACCACCACCATCATCATCAATCAGCAGCAGTAGAACTGCTGTTATTATTTCAGGAAAGACCCCATTCATCCTTCACTCACAGCTCAACTAATTCACAGCTTCAGTTTCACTCAATGCCCCACGTCAGTTCCCTTCTTCGAGTTTTCTTCACTCATAAAATAGGAATTCCTTTAGAGCAAGGACTATTTTGTTTATATTTGAAGTTACAATTCTTATAACAGTAATTAACACATTAAAATTGTGTCCTTTCTTCCTTATTTCCTTTTTTCCTTCCTTTTTTCCCATTTTTCTCTCTGACACCCATATCTTCCTTCTTCTCTGTTTCTTCTTTCTCTCTCATTCTTCTTTCCTTCATCTTCTCTTTCTTTCTTTTTATCTTTTTTCCCTTTCTTCCTTCCATCCTCTCTTTGATTCTTTTCCCCTTTATTCCTCCCTTCTTTTCTTTCTTCCCCTCTCCCTTTCTTCTCTCTCTTTTTCTTTATTTCTTTCGCTCCCCCTCTCCCTCCTTCCCTTCATTCCTTTCTTCCTTCCTCAGTTTCCCCTTCTTTTCTCTCTTTCTTCCTCTCCTCTAATTCCTTCCCTTTTCTATTTCTCCTTTTTCTTTCTTCCCTCTTCTTCATTCTTTCCTCTTTCTTGCTCTCCTGTAACTCCTTCCCTTTCTATTTTCATTTTCTTTCTTTCCTTTCTTCTTTCCCTCACTTCCATCCTTCCCTCCATTCACTTCCCTTCTTTCTCTTCCTTGCTTCCTATCTTTCCCTACCTCCTTTTCATCCTTCCTTCCTCTTCTTTCTCACTTCCCATCTCCTTTCCTCTTTCTTTTCCTCTTACCTTTTCTTCCTCCCTTGCTTTCTTTCTTCTTGCTTCTTCCTTCCTTCCTTCCTTTCTTTTGTCTTTCTTTTTAGCTTCCTTCTTTCCTTTCTATCTTCCTTCCTTCCTTCCTTCCTTCCTTCCTTCCTTCCTTCCTTCCTTCCTTCCTTCCTTCCTTCCTTCCATTTTCTTTCCTCTAGGCTCAAATGTTTTTCCTCTTCCCCACATTGCTTCTCTAGGAGGTTAAAGCTTAACTTGGTCATTTTGTCATTAGGCTGGTCATTTAAAAACAAAGATGAATGATGATTGGAAGCAGTAAACCACTCTTCATCAAGTGAAATTTCTAGCAGCATCAGTGAGATTCAGTATAAAAATGAAATAATTGGTCCTTGAGGGTAAACTTCATGGCCACTGGGTTTCTTTCCCAGGTCCACTAGGTGGCATTAGTCTTCTGTGTATCTGTGCCATCTCCTTGAAAAAAATCAAAAGTAGAAACCATTGGAAGTTCTTTTTTTCTCACAGCTGTTTTACCTGTTTTCCCTAAAGGGGAAAGAATGACTAAGGAAAGCTCTCCCCTCTGGGTCATCAGTTCATGTCTAATAGATGGCTTGCACCTGGAAGTGGTTGCCATCTGATTTAGAGGTATATAATCTTAACAGTCCTGGGGATGGATAATAAACCACCATTCACAAAGTGCTTCATGCTCATTATCTTCAGAATCTCCAAATTAGAAGGAACCTCTGAGATCTCATCCTCTTCATCTTCTTATAGGATAATAAGAGGTAGAGGTTAAATGGACTTTGGAGATCATCTTGTCCAACTCACTCATTTTACTGATCAGGAGACAGCATTTACACCAGAGAGAGGAGTTGGAATGTTGAGTATGACAAATAACTAATGACTATAGAGGTTAAATGACTTTCCCAGAGTTGCATAGGGAGTCAGTAGCAGAATTAGAAAATGAACATGAGGTCCTGGCTCCAAACCCTTACTTTATATCTCTTAGCTTCTCTGTCTTATCACAGCAATCCCACTTAGGCATCAAAAGATTTCTAAAATTCTTTCAATTATTAGTTATTTCCAACAATTCTATGGGGCAAATGAGGGAAAGAATACTATTCTCATTAGTTAAAAGAAAGGCTTAAAATATCCAATGATTTGCCAAATGACTAGGCAAGTCACGGCAAAAGAGAGGTAATTTGATTTGAAAAATATTAAGACTGACGAGGAGAGTCATACAGGAGTAGACTGATACATGATTTCTACCAGAAATATCAGTAATGGGGGGCAGCTAGGTGGTGCAGTGGATGGAGCACCGACTGTGGAGTCAGGAGTACCTGAGTTCAAATCAGCCCCAGACACTTAATAATTACCTAGATGTGGCCTTGGCCAAGCCACTTAACCCCATTGCCTTGCAAAAAAAAAAAAAAAACTAAGAAGAAAAGAAATATCAGTAATGATTTAATTATGGTCCTAGAATTGAAGGAGCAATGGTTCAAGAATATTGGCGTGATGTTAGGGCAACTGACAAGAAGGTGATCCAGAAATAAAATAAATCATAGCTGGTCTAGTTAACTATGCTGACTCAAGTCAGCAGGGCACTCCAAAAGGAGTTCTGAAGATGAAAAGGTAAAGTTCTCAGGGGCATGTTCTCTAATCTGAGTCTCCAGTGGCAGAGCAGTTGTTGTGAGCAAAGTTGATAGGAAGGTCTCTAAGATAATAAGTTTATAAGGAGCAATACTTTTATTGGCAAGGACAACAATAGAGTAGTTTGGTGATTGTGAGACCAATGAATGAGTGGTTATATTCATCATGAAATGCTGGAAAATGAATTTGTTTGAGAAAGGAAATGTTTGTCTTTTTTCAACACACATAGTAGGGCCTCAATAAATGTTTATTGAATGGATTCTGAAAGAATGAATGAAATAAAGACAGACTTTGCCAAGGTCTCCTGTAAGCAAAATGAATAGAAACGAAGAGGATCGAAATCATTGCAAACTTTCAAATTTAGAGGTTGTCAGAGTAGTATCTCCCATGATGAGAAAGAAGTCATGCAGAGGGGAGGGTTCTGAAGGGAAGACACCTAGTTGTTTTCTCTTTTTTCCCCCTGTGTTGTGTGTGTGTGTGTTTTAAAGGTGGTAATAGGTTAATTGGCATGGGATATCCTGGAGTCAATTATATATCATTCATAAGCATTTACAAATTACTCACTCTGTGGAAAATACTAAGACCTGCGCATTAAAAAAAGGCAAAATGGGTTTATATATTGCAAAAATGATACTGGTTTTGAAAGGTAGAGATGCAGGAAAATGTCTGTAAAGGCCTATGAGTGGATATATACCACCTATTGAGCATGGTGTAGAAGAATCCATGATTGCCAGTTTCACCACTAAAATTTGGAGCATGCTCAAAACCACTGTAAAAGAAAGGGCAAAGGATCTCCAAAGGATATATATAGAAGGCAGCTTAGGGCAAAGATAGACTGACTATTTCTATGACATTTTGCAAATGAAGTAGGAGCATTGAGTTTGAGATTGTCTTTTCAGACCATCTGGAAAATTAAGGCAAACTTATCTTAGTGGTTCGAGTCAATCAGATTTCTCCTTAACATAGAAAAGAAAGGACAACTCCCTTCCTCACTATGGTTTCACTCTGGGATTTGGTTTCCCTATGAAAGCTGGCTTGGAATCCTGTTGGACCATTCCATTTTCCCCCAAGAAGATTCTCTTCTTAAGCCCTGTTCATTGCCTCTAGTCACTGACACCTATTGCCCTGTAGTATTTCTAGGAGAACACCTTTCCTGGTACATTTGGAATTTTCTGTGAATTGTCCAGGAACACATATGAAGTAAGTGGCATAGTCAGAATATAAACTTGAGCTTCCTGACTTCAGTCATGGGAGTCTTTCTATGACACAACAAATCTCATGGGAGTACCTTTTGCTCAGAGCTCGCCACAGATTACAATGGTAGATGATCTGTCCTTTTTGCTACATAAACACCTCAAATTCACCTCTCTTATCTCTCCAGATTCTCTCACTCCTTTTTATCAATCAGCCACATTTGTTGCAGACGGTGCCAACAGCCTCCCACTCTTCACTTTCTCAGACCCTGTGCTTTGCTTCCACATTCCACAGAGCTGATCTAGTCTTGGAACTCATTCCAAAATGCTGCATCCACAGTTCTGCTTCACAGATTCAGTGGTGCAGAAGAGGCAGCCAACTCCATTGTTTGGGGACAAGGGTTTATTTTCATCAGAAAGCCTAGAGCAATGGGTGGTCATTTCTCCTACTTCAGAGGAGTTAAAAATGCCTTATAGTTAATTTTCAGTTTATGAATCATATTTTTTCTCCAAACAGCTCTGGAAGTTTGGTAGTATAAATAATATTAAGTCAATTTTACAGATGAAGAAATTATGGATTAGAGATGTAACAGGATTTACTGGTTTTGCACGTTGCCATCCTTGTGAATAACAGGGCTTGAATTCAAATCTGTTTCTTGACTTCATATTTAAAGGAGAACTCAATACCTATGCACTTGAAAATATATCAGTGATTTTTGTTTTGTCTTTACAAAAAGTGAAGGAATGTGCAATTAGATAGCATTTACTATTTTCCAGGCACTGTAAAGGCTTTATAAATATTAAATTTGCAATTCAGCTTAACAAGAATTTATTAGACACTGAGAGAATTCCTTTCCACACAAACATACACACACATACAAACACACCAAGGGCTTAGTAAATATGTATTCACATATTGACTTGGTACCCAATATATACTTAAGTTGTACAATCATTTCAGTCAGCTACCTCTTTACTTCAGTAACTATGACATGAAAAAAGTTAGTCATTCTATAGTGACAGGGACATAGGGACAGCTAGATAGCTCAGTGGACAGAGAGTTGGGGTCAGGAAGAATTGAATTCAAATCCCGCTTCAGACACTTACTAGCTGTGTTACCCTGGGCAAGTCATTTAACCATGGTTTGAATCCATCAGGTCTGAGAAGAAAGGCCAATTTGGACAACATGAGATAGATGGATATACCAGGTTGTCCAATTCTTTTGCCAGATAGCACATTCTGGTCCTTGCTCAGGGCTGCTAATGAGCCTGTAGTACCTCACTAATATAGAAGGAAGTGAAACCAATTTAAGGCCAAGATGTTCTGACAGCATCCAGACCCAGTTTCTATCCATAAGGCCATGGGATAGAAAGATTCTGGTAAAGAAAAGTGAAAATGATTATAATAAATATAATAAACATTATAATAAGCATAATTGTGCAACTCATGCCACCAATTTCTTGGTTGATTGCTGTGGTCCTCTTCAATGCTGAAGAACTAGTAGCAATAGCAGTAACTATAGTAGTAATAGTAGTAGAAGTAGTAGTAGTGGTAGTGGTAGCAGTGGTAATAGAAGTAGTAGTAGTAGTAGTGGTAGTAGTAGTTGTAGTGGTATTAGTAGTAGTAGTAGTAGTAGTAGTAGTAGTAGTGGTGGTAATAGTGGTAGTAATAGTGGTATTAGTGGTAGTAGTAGTGGTAATAATAGTAGTTTGAATCCAATGGAGAAGAAAATGGCAAAATGGCAAATCACTTCAGTATCTTTGCCAAGAAAGTCTCAAGGTCAGTAAGATCATGGGGTCATAAAGAGTTAAACACTACTGAATGACTGAATAATAATTGAATTCATTATTGCCAAAGTAAGACTACAGATAGGGTCCATCTCAGTTAGCAATGGTTTACTGAATGAATAGAGTGTTCAAATTTCCAGCATAGTGTTAGTTTCTCAACTTGTCTGAACATATACACGTACACACATGCACCCATTTACACCCTCTTCCTTTTCCCCTTTTACTTCTTAGAAGAACCCAAGATTAGCTGAAGCTAATTAGATCTTTTGGATCTTTCAATCATTTCCAATTCATGAGGACATTTGTAACCTAAGATGGTTTCCAGATTGAAGAGGACCTAGAAATGCTTCCTTTGGTTATAGCCACCCCATCTGACTTAGTCGTGTTAAAGACATTTTGGGAGAGAGAGCATAAAATAACTCTAAAGGTTGAAAGAGAAGTGCCCTATCAGTCTGAGAACAGATGTGAAGAAGGTATAGAGTCCATATTTGTTTCCTATTTTGTACTTGTTCAGTGAGTAGGAAAGATGTTTTCAAGTCCACTCAAGATAAAAGACTTACTTATCTTTCAGAGACAGCTGGTTCAATTCATCAGGGGTTTTACGAAAGGAAGCAAAAGATTATGTCCCTCTGCAACAAGATTTAAGTTAGTAAACCAACAGGTAAAAGGTCACCTCTAAGCCTCTTTTAGGGGATTTCCTTAAATGATATAGCTAAGATTCATTGAATATTAAAACTTTATCCAGTCCTATGGAAGTGATTAATTATAAAAGTTTTAATTAATGATCATTCCATTGAAGCATATTGTTCTACAGATGAAAAACAAAGGCTTGGGGGGGGTAGTACTATACAGTCATGGTGAGTAGGCATTGGAGAATCACTTGTAGTGACGAAAAACAAAGACAAGGCCTCCCAGATTCCCAGATTCTAGTATAAGATCCTTATTAGTCAATAATATGACATTATAAATCTTAGAACTTTCTTCTACTGTGATATAAAAATAAATAGAGATCTTATCACTGAGTACCCCTTGAGTTCACTATATTATTAATCTGGGTCCAATTTTGAATATTGTCTTCAGTTGATCTTGGGTTCCAATTATGAGACCTTATATATACTATGCCACTTATATTCAAGAGACTTCAGCTACGGAAAATAAAATTAGCTTAAGTAATTTATGCCATCTGCTGCAATTGTAGTCAACAGTAAAGGGTTTCACGGATTTGATTCCTAGACACTATTGTTGATGGAAGGTTAGTTCCATATGATTCAAGCACAACATAATTAAAACATAGGATGTGGCTAGAAACAGAAGCTGGTTGTTACAGCCCATGAAGGTCTAATTAACTTCAAACAATCATATCCATCGTTTTCAGATATGCTCAAATTTTTCTGCCATAAAGAACCAGCTTCAATTAATTAGGGAAAGAAGTAGAAATCTGGCCTAACAGCAGGCAGCTAGGAGGTATAGTGGATAGAAGACTGGGCCTGGAGTCAAGAAGACTCATTTGCATCAGTTCAAATTGGGGCTGTGTGATCCTGGGCAAGTGACTTAGCCCTGCTTTGCCTCTGTTTCTCAAATATAAAATTAACTGGAGAAGATAATTTTAAACAATCCAATATCTTTGCAAGATGGGGTCACAAAGAGTCCTACACATCTGAAAATGATTAAACAAAAACAACAGTAAAGCAAGAGTGAGACTGGGATGAGGTTTTCTCTCAGGTTTGGTTCAAATCACAATTAGAAGACTTAGATCCTTAAGAGCCCCCTTGGGAGGTGCATATCTGATATCCCTGAATTTAGACTCTCTCCTCTCTGTGCTAGCCTTCAATAGTCACTGATTTGTCTGTTTATTTTTCAGTTCTGATTTTTCAGGGGCTCACTATTGTTCATTGGATAAAAATCCCTTCATTTTTATTCATATCCTTAGTAAGAAATCTAAGGCCCTTTATAATCTGATTATGATTTCTATTTCTAGGCTCATTTCTCACTTTCAAATATTCCTGAAAAACTAGGGGATTAGCCTATATCCTATATTAGCCTAAGATAGTTCAATTTTATCCTCTGTTCTCCCACAACCACACATTCCCATTGGGTGTTTCCGTGTCTCCTTAAGAATGTGTATTTGTCTGTGTTTGTTTGTGTGTGTGTGTGTGTGTGTGTGTGTGTGTGTGTGTGTGTGTTGTGGGGAGAGGTTGTGTGTTTGTTTTTCTTTTTAAAGGAAATGCCATGGTCAAATTGAAGAACTTACAAACTGGTAGGGACCTTTGCTTGCCATTTTGTCTTGGTCTTCCTAAGAAGATATGGACACATACGTTGACTACAATGAGAATACTCAATTGAAGAAGAGTATCCCTTTTTCATGTATAGTTCTAGTTTTTAAAGTCACTTATAAGGTCCCTCATCCTCCAAAGTTTTATTTTCAGCAGAAAAAACACTCTTACATGCAAAATAAATGTAGGATGAACATGACTTCCTTTATCATTCTGGTTCCTCTCCTCTAAAAAGTCTCTAGTTTATGACTATCCTGCTAAGAATAGAGTGGCTATAAATGAGTACAACTCAATTCAATTCAATTAAGTGATTATTATTATTGGATGAGCACCGTGCTAAGCACATGGGATATGAAGAAAAAATTCTAGATCTCAAAGAACTTCACTTTATTTTTTATTATTTTTTTAAGTTTTTGCAAGGCAAATGGGGTTAAGTGACTTGCCCAAGGCCACACAGCTAGGTAATTAGTAAGTGTCTGAGGCTGGGTTTGAATTCAGTTCCTCATGACTCCAGGGCCAGTGCTGTATTCACTGTGCCACCTAGCTACCCCTAAGAACTTCATTTTAATGGAGGGATACAGCTTATACACAGATAATAAATGCAAATATAAGAAAATGATTTTAAGAGGGAGAGAAGATGAATAAATGACTAGATCAGGAAATGTCTAGTATAGGAAGTATCAGCTGAATTCTGCTTCAAAGATAGTGATTTTAAAAGGCAGAAATTAAATAGGTAGCCAGTGAAACTAGCTAGTGAAAAAGAAAGGGATAATTATGTGTGTGTGTGTGTGTGTGTGTGTGTGTGTGTGTGTGTGTATGTATGAGAAAGAAATAGAAAGAAGCAGAAAGAGAGGAAGAGGAAAGAGGAGGGAGGGAGGGAGAGAGAGAGAGAATGAGAGAGAGAGAGAGAGAGAGATTATGTAAATTTGCCATTATCTCTGATAAAGGTAAACATGGGGCTGAATAGTCAGAGGTAAATTCAGTCAATACTTAAATGAAGAACACTAGACAAGTCCCAAGTCCTTGTGTGGAGAGACAAGGACTATTTAGATAGCTTCCATAAAAGAACCTGATAGATTCTCAAAGCCAGTGATTCTAAGCCATTTGCCCATGGTCACTTAGCTTATACTCGGCAAAGGTCCATGACTTTTTTCTAACTGATTCATCCTGGCTCTTAAACAAAGACATCTCATCTTTGTACTAGTCTTTGGTTTTTCACCCAAGCAAGTCTACTGAGATAGGGACCTAGGCAAAGATGTGAAAATAGAAGATGGAATGTCTTGTAAAAGAAATGTCTAATGAGTCAATTTCACTAAAATTGGTGAGTTGTATGAATATGAAATGAGATGGGATTCAGATTGTGGAACATCTTCCCTTTCCATTTAGGATTTTGGTATTTTATCTCAAAGGCAATAAAGAATCATAGATGAGTTTTGAGTGGGGGAGAGAAAAGGGGAGATTCAGAAACATGGCCATATCTGTATTTTAAGGATAAGCATTTAAAAGCTGTATAGAGGATAAATCAGTAAAGAAGGAGAATGGAACCAGAAAAACCAATTAGGAGGAACTTGCAATAGCCCATGTCAGAAGGGATAACAGGCTGAACTAGAGAGCCATACTAGTGTCTCTTTATTCATCAATTTTATTTCTCCCTTAGAGTAGCATTTCCATGTCACTCCACTGAGGCAGACTGAATTTTTAGTCTTCTACAATCCTTGATCTTTTTTTTAACAAATTGCTTTGCATCAATTTCTTGCCTGCCTTGTGGTTATGATGCTCTATTTTTTAAATCCAAGCATAAAAATTTATCTTTATTCAATTTCATTTTTATTAGATTCAAGCTCAACGCCTTGATAGTCAATATAGTTTTATTCTTTTTATTTGCATCCCCTAATGCAATGTCTTCCATACAGGCATCACTTAAAAAAAATGCTTGCTGGTTGATTGACTTTTGAATTCTGATCACCAGAATTTCTCCCAATTTTACATTATCTGCTAATTTGATAAGCACGTATTCTATGCCTTTATCTTTGCCATCAATAGAAGCATTAAACAGCACAGGGCCATGCTTAGATGCCTAGGACATTCCACTGGTGACCTTCTTTCAAATTGACATTGCATAGTCTCTGCATCTGTCTATTAAATCACTGATCAATCCATTTAATTATACTATCATCTTGTCCATTTGCTCACATCTTTTCTGCATGAATAACATGACAGATTTTGTCAAGTACTTTGCTAAAAACTAGGTAAAACATAGAACATTCTCTCCATCTGGTTGTCTAGTAGCCCTGACAAAAAAAAGAAAATGAGGACAATCTAGTGTGACCTCCAAAGGGTGAAACCATGCATACTCTTGATGATTATTTCTCCTTTTTCCAGGTATTCATTAATTCACATGCTTGGGATAGACACCCCTCACTACTCACTGATGAGCTTAAGACTCCCTCTTTGGATCTTTGCTATTTAATTCTTGAGAGTTTCTGATTCCTCATAGAATTTTTCTTTATACTATCCTCTTTATCTGAATCTTTTGAAATCAGTTCCCCCAAAATCTAGGGTACGTGGCAAACTATTCCTGACTTGTGTCTTCTCTGTAACAAATTCCAAGATGGGAGTGGTCACTTTCCCACGAGGTTATACTCATTTTTACTCCAACTAAGTCCTTCTTGGCTAGAATCAGGTGTGGAGTAGAATTTCTTCTTGCTATTTGCTCCTCTTTTAAGTGGATGATATTATCATTAAGGCAAATTGAAAAATTATTAATTTTTCTGATTTTGACATAGAGGAGGAGAACTCTAGCAGATGTATTGAATTATAATTGAATATAATTTAAGTTCCTCTTCACTATTATATCATAACTCTGTCATCTCTCTGTCATATCACTCAACTATTTCCTCTTTCCGTACAGTGGGAGATAGGATACCAAATCACTTATGCCTCTGTCTTCAGTGACTTGAATCTAAATGCTCTCCACAAGACTTTCCTTCTCTGATTCCTGGTTTCTGTCACAAATGATAATATAATATTGCTATTCTCCTTCCCTCTTTCCCTTTCATGTTTCTTTTGATTGAAATATAACCCTGCTGAGCTAAATCTTGGAAAATCTATGAGATCCAATTTTCATTTTTTGCATAAGTGTAGAACAATCCTTGGAAGCTCATTTGACAAATTAGATAATGTGTCTCGATTTTCCCTCATAATCTGTGCACTTGTATATAACCATCTGAGGTAATGGTTTTTATTAACACTTCCTTTCTTGAATTTTGTCTTCTATAGACTTCTGAGTATATCTCCTGCCATTCTTCTTTGTACATTATAACTGCTCTCTTGTTTTTATCTAATTTGGAAGATCCATAGGTGTTTTCTTCCACCCCTTTCCTCTTTATTTCAACTCTTTTGATTAAGTTTGTAAAACTATATAAAAGTACATTCTTACAAGTCCTTTGGTTCATTCTATTCATGTCCAAAAACCTGCCATTCGTATGTGTTAAATTGCCACAGGCTGGCAAATGAGAGCCCCAGGACTAAATCTGGCCTGCTGCCTATTTCTATGCATGCTAAGAGTATTTTTTTTACATTTTTAAATTCAATAAAATTTTATTTTAAAATTTTAAAAAAAGTCTTAGCTCAGCCATTCAAAAACATGTAGCAGGTAAGATTTGGCTCATGCATCTTCATAGCCAACCCTGGTTTTAAAACATCATCCAGAAATCCCAATTCCATCCTCAGGCATCATTTTCTTAACTAGTTGTCCCCTTTTCACTGTTTTTATGTCTTGCTTTCAAAAGGTGGCAAGGTTGTAAAACATCACCTGTGCCTCTATTTTTACAAAGACTATAATCCTTAGCAATACTTTCTGGGTTCCCTATGGCAGTATTAGCTGTCCTCTACTAAATTACATGAAGGAGTCACCTTGTTTATTAAGCATCTGGAATTTCTTTATCATGTCTTAGCTACATGCTTTCTTTTGTTGCTCTCAAGTCAAAAAGTTGCTTCCTCAGTATCACTCATGAAGAACCCACCACCACTATTCAATTTTCTCTCTTTGGGAACTTACTAGATGACATCTTGCTTGGACCTTTTAGCTCCCCATGATCATTTTTAGAAAGATAAGCAGCTTCCTCACTTTTTGTCTCTCTCCTCTTTGGAAAACCCTTTTTATTTCTTTCTTAGAGCTAAGTGATGCTTCTTTCATTTCCTTCCATATTATGTTCTTCTTCCCTATAAACTTTTAACATGAATCAAGGATCTCCATTTGCCCCTTGAAATGACTTTGCATGCTTTATTTTTACATAATATTCTTACTTTTGGATTTTTTTGATGAAGTCATGATAATCCAAATAAAATTGAAGGAGATAATAGGGATATCTGATATTAGATAACAAGGGAATAAATTTAGTTATGTGGGAGAATGTGAATCAAGAGCAGGGTACAAAGATTCAGAAAATCAAGAGCAAGACTCTCTCTCTTGAGGGAAAAAGTCTTTGAATTTATTGTTCCACCAGAAAGATGTTAGAAAATAAATTATTTTATAGTGGCCAGAGTCAGCATTGATCATTTACAAGAATCATAAAACTGGACAAGAAGTGACCTCACAGGTAATTTAGTCCAATACCCTCTAGACAAAGAAAATGAGACCCACCCAGGTTTAGTGACTTGACTAAGAAGACACAAGATACAAGAATTAAAGGTAGAATTTGAACCTAGATCCCCTGAATCTAGAACCTGTATTCAAATTTGCACAATATCTTTCTCATAGGTGATGTTAAAAAGTGCTACTCCTGCCAAAGTTAGTGGGCTTGTGAAGGCTGTTGGTTTTGTAAACTCAATGTGTATAAATGTTTCCTTGTTCAGGAACCATGAAAGCTATATATTAGGCCCCCTGGTTTCATTGGTCTCCCTCCACATCCTCCTCCCTGCCCTAGGATCCCATGTAGAGAATTTGGAAATATTCATTTTGCTGATGCCAGCTCTTATTGAAGCCACCACCTTAGCGAGATTCCAAAAAGAAGATAAGGGGAGCTTGGCTGCTATTTAGAACAAGTTCCATAAACATCACAAGAGCCTTCTCAACTGCAGTATTCAAGGAAGCACCTGTTCATTAGCTGAAGTCATGTTTCCCAGGCGACTGAAGTCATGTTTCCCAGGTGACATAGAATGTATTACAAGCTATCAACACTAGATGAAGACCTTAACCATTTGTAGGCCCTGCTAGGAACAAATGAATGAATGGGAAGGAGAAAAGGCATGTTCTCCTTTGGTATTTCCCTAGTTCCTCGGGTAAAGCTAGGGCTGGCGTCGGTGACCTTGTGTGTCTTCTATGTATCCTGCCTATGTTTATTGTTGGCGTGTGCAAAATAGGGACACTTTGCCTGATCAATCACTAACTCCAAAGGTGAAAGGGGGGTCCAAACCTCCTTTAATTGACAATCTAAAGTCTTGAATCTAATAATTGGGAAATCCATTTCAATGGCAAGGTATATTGGCAACATTTTCAGCATGGTGAAAAAAAAGTACCCTGGAATTGAAATCAAATCATAACTCTTCTGGGAAAGCTTGAACAAGTTATTTAAACTCTCTGGGCTTCTTTTAATTTATAAAATGAGGAGTTGGATGAAATGCCTTCTAAGTTTTCATCAGTTCTTAATATAGGATTGATCCCATGACCCTGGGCACCTCTGATGCATAAGTAGATATTATCACCATCACTCCCACTGGTAGCAGTAAAGAGTTAAGAATAATTTAGAGGCCAAGGGGATTCATCACTGGAATAAAATCTTGGAGAATATTTTTCACCCCAAAGGATCCCAGAGGACTCCATCAATAATATGGAGTATATAGTTACGCTGTTCTCATAGGACTCCTTGCACCCGCCCCAGAAGGGGGAAACAACAGCTGTTTAATAGTACAGTCACACTATCCAGGTTAGTACAGGAAGTGAAAGATAATAGCCAGGGAAATGGGCAGGGGAATTTATTTGTTTTTATATAGTTGTGTGTATGTGCATGTTTGATCATGGAGATTTGCTATTATCTCTTGAAGTAGGTCAAAATGAGGCTGAATGGTCTGGCTGTTGTTGATGTAATTACTAATTACTTCAGTTCATGTATTCATTAAAACTACATGAGATCCTAGAAGGTAACCAGAAGTGAATTTAAGCTTCTACTCTCTCCCTTCAGCCTCACATAAAAGTTAGAGCCTTTCTCATTTTCCAGTGGGAAACTTCTTCCATTCCACCCCTTATGCCCCAGCATACCCACCCTTAAGCCCATTGATCCTGAGTCTGCAGCAGATGTCCTGAGATTTGAGCTCTTTGCTGAGGTCCAGTGACTGGAAGGTTTGCCCTCCCAGCCCACTTTCCGTTTTCAATGGGACAAAGGATGAGTGGGCATAGTTTGGTTGAAATCTGCATGGAGGATCTAGTTAAAATAATCTTTATACATAAAACCATCCTGCTTCAATATCCTTCCTACTGTGTAGGGCACCAATATGCTCTTAGTTATCCATGTTTACAAGCAGATTTATCAGAGCAGCAAGGTGGCACAATGGATAGAGCACCAGGACTAGAGTCAGGAAGATGCATCTTTATGATTTCGGTTCTGCCATCAGACACTTGCTAATTGTGTGACCCTAGTCAAGTCACTTAATCCTGGTTGCCTCAGCTCCCTCACCTGTAAAATGAGCTGGAGAAGAAAATGTCAAACCACTCCAGTAGCTTTGTTAAGAAAACCCTGAGTGGGATTACAAAGAGTCAGACATGACTGAAAAAAATAAGTGAGCAAAATCAACACAACCTTAGTGTCATCTTTTAATTCTCATTCTCCTTCATCTCCAATATCTTTCTAGTTGCCAAATCTTGTCATTTCTTTTTTTATTTTATAAATATTTTGTTTTCCAATTACATGCAGTGGTCGTTTCTACCGATCTTTTTTTTTTTTGCAATGTTTTGAGTTTTACATTTTTTCTCCTTCTATCCCTTTCTTCCCCGCCCCACAACAGAAAGCAATCTGCTATAGGCTTTAACCTTTGCATCCATGATAAGCATTGATCGATATTGAATGTGTTGTGAGAGAAGAATCAGATACAAAAGGAAGAAATAAAATATTAGAGATTGCAAAATTACATAATAAGACAACTTTAAAAAATTGAAGATAATAATCCTTGGTCTTCGTTTAAACTCCACAGTTTCTTCATACAGATGGTATTCTCCATCACAAATCCCCTAAAAATGTCCCTGTGAAACTTGTAATTTCTAAGAGATCCATTTTCTTTCAGCCTCTAGGTATTATTGCAGAAACCTCCTATTTAATGTCCTTTACTTAATTCTTCCCTCTCCAATCTACCCTCCATAGAGTTTCAGGCTGGATCATGTCACCCTCTTTATCAGTATATACTAGTGACTCCCTATTGATTCTAGGATACAATATTATTTCATCTTTATCACCTCATTTTTATTTATTTTGTATAAATTTCATAATGCACATTAAGTTCAGTATTATATATATACAAATAATTTATGATTAAATTTGCAAGTCTGATGATTTTTGAAATATCATTTAAAAGGTCCATTATAACAATAGTTTGAAGATCACTGCAAAGCTACTGAAAGGTTAATAATGACTTGTTCAAGGTCACACAGCGAGTATGTATTAGGGGTAAGACTTCAATTCAAATTTTTATTTTTTTCCCCAACTTTTAGCCTGATCTTCTTCATTATAACAATGGCATCAAAATCAATTGGAAGCAGAATCTTCTCCAATGTACTTTAAGGAAACTTGCAGGCTGTCTATTGGCTTAGAAAACCACAACTTAACATTATCTATGTTTTATTGAATTTTTATTTGCTTTCTTAAATATTTCTAAATTTTATTTTAATCTGGCAATAGGCTTACTCAGGAGTGTGGGGCCACATGTGGTCACTAAGCCCCATGTCTGATGCCTCAGCTGCCTTTCCTCCCTTATTATATTGGACAAATCAAACCATTTGCTTCTACTCATAAACTCAGAACTCAAATATAAACCAAATGCCATGAGACCTAGTCAGTATTTACCAGTTTCTCTGAGCCATATTTTCAAGTTACTCTATTAAATAACTTTGCCTCCCTCATTTAGGACTTGGCTTTTCTTCCAGGCTATTTTCAGTTAATTGGATGGAAAGTGTCTATAAAACCTCTAGGCTCTTAACAGATAATGAATTAGATCTGACTTCTCAGAGCTGGTTACTGTGGAAGTTGCTACTGTGGGTAAAAACTCCACTCTCCAACAAGGAAAGAGGAAGATAATTGACTTTTCATCTCCCTTATTTGATGATCTCTTCACTTCCCCCTAGAACCCAGTAATTTGATGACAACTGAGAATTGTTGATGATGATGATGATAATATTTGTCCTTTATTATAGAAGTCCACAACAACAGGGAGGTGATGCCATGACAAGTGCATGAATTGAATTTGAGTGAGGAGGAGCTGTGCTGAGTCACCAGCCTCTAGAACCATCTGGGTCCAGTGAACCAGATATGAATCAGGATGACTGGAGATGACCCTGGATGCGAGGCAGTCAGGGCTAAGTGATTTGCCCAAAGTCATGCAGCTAGTAAGTGTCAAGTATCTGAAGTCAGATTTGAACTCCCGTACTCCTGACTCCAAGGTCAGTGTTCTAGCCACTACACCACCTAGAATTGTTCATTGTTAATCCAGCCTTCAGCAGGATCATCCATTTTGGAAGAAGGATGCTTACAGTAGCAAACCTTCCTTGACCATAGCATTATAAATAGATTCCTGGCAATGCTATTACTAGTAAAGTGCAGTGGGACTGGAGTCAAAAATATCCTGGGTTCAAATCTTAGGCAACCTATGGATTCTAAATTTACTCTTCTCAAAAAATGGAGATAGTCTAATTGGCAGTCTATCTTAGAGTTATTCTGGCAACTTTTTAAATCTTATTATGTTGTGAGAATTTATGTTGTTACTTAAAAAGGTAGAAAAACACCAGTTAGTAGTGAGTCAATATGATGCTGAGCGCTGGCTACTGTGGGAGGCTAGAGATCTGAGTTCTCCTCCCTCTTCTGCCATCAGCTCCCTGTGTGACCTTACTCTCTCAGGGATTCTTGTAAAATGAAAGTCTAGGGAGAGACTAAGTATTTATACAACAATGCCCACAACAACATTACAAGATGACCTGAAGGCTAACTTCCATTCCAGACCACTGTTTTCCTCATTGCTCATTTCCTCATCTATTGTGGCATTATAGAAAAGGAAAGCCTTTCTATCTTGCCTATTACTACTACTCTAATAAAATATAAATTCCTTGAGGTCAGAAGCTGGATAAATTCTGATTTGCATCCCAGAATCTATCATAGTGTCTGGCAGTAGGTGTTTAGTAGTTGTATAGCACCAGCACAGGCTGGCAATAGGTGCTTAATAATTTCTTGGTGCTTGGTTACAGGTTGTCAGTAGGCGCTTAATTATTGCTTGCTGATTGATTCATTGACCATTGGTTATGGACCCAGGGAATCTGGAATCTAAACAATTCTACTGCTGGAGAGGTCCACTCTTTTATAGATGGGAAAACTAAGACCCAGAAAAGTTAAGTAACTTATCCAAGATCACACATTAGAGGTTGGATCTGAACCCAAATTCTCTCTTTATAATGTATTATTTTGTATCATATTAACAACGTGACTTTAGGCAAATCACTCTTCAGAGTTTCTTCAGTTTCTTCATTTATAAAATGGATGGTCAGATCAATTGGTGATGTCCAAGACCTCTTTTTTTTTTTGAAACAGTTGAAAGTAAGTGATTTCTCCAGGGTCATCACATCCAGAGTTGAACTCAGGTCCCCCTGACTCCAGAGGCAATGATCTATCTCTTATCCCCTAGCTTCCCCAAGATCTCATATAGATCCAAAGCCTCTTTTTACCCACCAGGAATTATTTTAACCATTAGCATAACCCTATTCAGCAATAAGTACCAGATAGTCCCACATTCACCCAAATCATCAAGCTCTATAAAACATCAAGGTGTTGTCACTAGGGTGACATTTGGGAGAGTCACCAAGTTCTCTGTGGTCCTCAGAGGTCTTTGTGAATAGCAATACTTAACTGTGAGTCTAGGGCTGTAATCTCTAGATTTTTCCAATTAAAACTTTGACCACTGAGAAAACTCTGTCCTCCTCCTTCCATTTTGTATTTCATTGATCTCTAATACATTCATTTGGTGAGATACAGCTGGTAAAATAGAAGTGTTTGTGCCCTTAGAAACAAAAGGGATAAAATAAAATTCTCTAAGATAATGACCATAATGGATATTCAATCATTAGGCAACCCTTAATTAGTCTATAGACACACCCCAAGCACAGTTTAGGTGTCTAGAGTCATCCACTCCCTCAAACTGCTGCCTCAGGAAGCCTGCAAAGATCCCTGATACTGATGTAAACACCACTTTACAAAGTCCTCCCATAAGTTCTCTTTCCTTTCCTATACACAGCTTCCTAGAGGGTCATGTTCAAAGGGGACCCAGGTATTTATCAAGGTGTTTGATGCTTCTACTTTTCTTCCTGCATCAACCTCCAAACCTACCTCCAGATGGCTTTCCAGTATGACTTTCTCATTGATGTGCCATATGGGAGTCTATTCAATCCTTGCTGCCTGTTCATGTATACTGAGGAAGTGGATAGTGGGGTGCAGTCAAGGGCAGGCCAGGCAGGGGGAAAGATTTCTCCCATTTTCATCTTTTGCTTCATGTATTTGAAATACCTCTCCTCCAATAACTGTGCTGACCACAAGTGTTTCACATTATTTCTCATTGAAGGCTGATCTCTCTTTGTTTGGTTTTGGCTTATAAGCAGGACCAACTCAAAATTTTGGGCTTGCAGCTGGTCAAATGGTGCCTGGGTAAAACTGTTATTCTACCATGACTAAATTCAGAAATATTCTATAGCTTTGGAGCTGTGTGGGATGTGACTTTAGGGCTCCTGAGATGTCACTCTGATTTCAGAAGATAGTTGTAAAGAAAAACCTTAGGTTTCTTTGTAGAAATTTTTTTTAACCTTCATATAATAGAAAACTATATTCATAGAAGATGCTCTTTCTAGTATTAAAGATAGTATACTTAATAAGGGGCTACAAATATTGTTGTCAGTAAGGTAGAAGGGTTCCAAAGGAATGAGGTCAGTATGGTACCATATATTTGGAGTCAAGAGAATCTAAGATCAAATCCTGCTTCTGTCATTCTTTGTGTGACCTTAGGTAAGTCACTTTGTGACACAGTGATAGAGTCAGGCCTTGGAGTCAAGAAGACAAGTTGAAATCCAGTTTCACATATGTACTAATAGTGTGACCCTGGAAAAATTATTTAATCTCTTTCAGCCTCAGTTCCCCTATTTGTAAAATGATGGGATCAAACTCAATGACCTCAAAGGTCCATTTCAACTCTAGAACAATGATACTAGGAACCTCTCTTGGTCTCAGTTTCTTCATCTGTAAAAATAAAGTTGAACTAGATGACCTGTTAGGTCCTTTCCAGGTTTCTAAATAGGTAATTCTATGAGAGAGGAAGCATAACACCTGACTTTGATCAGCACCAGTGGTTCTTTTCCAATTTCACTGAATGATATTATGGTCTGATAAATTAAAGGAATCTTGTGGTTAAATTAGTTCAGACTCCCTGGCCCTCTATAACCTGGTAAAATGATTAAATATTCCCTGGTCAATCCAAAGCACTTGATTACATTAGACCCTTCTCAGGTTATGCCCTGTTCCCTGACTCCCTGTAATTGAGAAACGATTAGATATGTATAGTGTAGATTACGGAAGCCAGCTCATTTTTACTTTTTGCCGAGTTTTATAGTGACTTGGGACTATTACATGCATGGTAGCGGAAATGAGGGCTGGGGGGGAGAGCCCATAAGCATGTAGTGTGGGGACATCATGGCCTGGCCAATATATAACTGGATACAAATGACTTAACAGGAATACAGTCCAGGTTCCCAGGGTCAGTCATTTCAAATCCCACCACAGCTCCTGCAAAAGTTATTGTTTTCAAACAAAACAGAAACCACCTTTTTTCCACAGAGAAGTTTAAGTGAAGCCCCAGATCTTTGCTTGAAAATACTCTGGATTTTTCACGCAAAGACCCTTTAGAAATGTATGTGCCTCTGTTCCTTTCTTCCAATGTGATCTAGGATATTTAACTGATTCTTTCTGAGTCTCAGTTTCCAAATCCTGTAAAACTAAGAGGTTGGACTAGATGATTTCTAAGGCTCCTTCAGCTACTCTATGATCCTGAGTGAGTCTGATTTACATGTTGGTTGTCTGCTGGGGTTGGACTGAGGATGTTTATGCATAATCCTCACATTTGGAATGAAATCTGAGGTTGAGGTTTCCCTAAATCAATTGACCACCATGAAGACTAGACTTAACCAATCAAAAAATTTTATTAACTGTCTTTTATGTGCTCAGTGCTGAGGATGGAAGAAGCAAAACAATCTCTGCCCTCAAGGAGTTTATGTTTTAACAGCATCCCTTTTGAAGATTTCAACCTCAATTCTAAATGATATGAATCAAAACAGCCAAGGAGGAGGCATGACAGAGAGGATATCAGAGCCCTATATACTGCTCATTAGAGCAAGGGAAAATACCCAGAGTACTGGGAAGAAAAAGGCTCCACATGTCCCTATCCAGGTTTATGAGCCCAGAGCTTTTGCTTCAGCTTAGTTACTAGCTGAGGAAAGAGGAAGCATCCATCGTTCAAGTCCTAGGATCCAAAAGTTGGAAAGGACCTTCCAGATAATCCAGACAACCCTCTCATTTTACAGAAGAAGCAACTAAGGTCCAGGGAGGTTAAGTAATTGGTAAAAGGTCACACAGACACTGGAGTCAGAATTTGAACATAGCTCCTCTAATTTCATAGGCAGTGCCCTTACCATGAGGCTATCTGGAACATCTACCAAGACCCAGGGCCATGGAGAAGGCTTAGTTTTGTTAAAGGAGACAATATGTACATGTATCAATATGCACAGAACAAAATGGAGATATTAAGTATTTGTATAAATAAAAGACCAATGTGAGTCAGTAAGAAATGAGGGCACTGGAATTTGGGGGGGGATCAGAAAAAGGCTTCATAACCACAAGGTCAGTCAACTCCATATCACAAGGAGACATTAGATTAGGACTTCAATGGCAGAATGCAGTTTTATACACAATAACTTTATGTTGCTTCAGTAATGAATCATGGAAAAGGGTTTAACTGGGGGTGCTGTTAGATTGAGTGTGGACAGAGGCAACAACTGAGATTTCTCTAAAAGAGTGAGTTGAGTCAACAGTCAAGCTTACTTCTTTTAATGGGATAGAACAGGACTTTTGGGTCATTCCAATATTTGTGTGTGGGGGATGTGAAGGAAGATTTCCATCCAAGGTTAATTAAGACCTCTTCTGCCTGGGGGAATCTGGTTCTTTTAGAGTACCAGGCTAATTTTCCCAATGCCAAGCATCTTTTGAGACTTACATTGGAGATAGTGCCATGTCTTTGTGGCAGACAGGACTGAGGCTTGGCTGGGTGCCAAACTTTCCAAGTCCTTGGGTTGTCATTATCTGATTAGTCTTCTCAGGTTGAGTCAGTAGCATTGATATAATATTTTCCCAGTTGAAGTGGAGGGAGAATTAAGCTATTTCTAGACTAAAATCATAGTTATGAGGTCAACTACTTTTCAGATAGATCAGACTATCTTTCCAATCCCCCTTTCTACCAACTGTTTAATTTCTTGTTTGGATGTTGCATAGATACAGTCCTGGGGAGAACATTTTCAAGTTTGTCCCTTACTTTGTTTTAATTTCTCTTCATGTTAATGTTTCAGGCTCTTTGGGGACTTTTTCTTTAACAGGGTAGTTGGCTTGGAGGTGGTTCTCCTATGACTCCTGGGGGACAGTGGTCCTTGTCAATGTACCTTTAGAAATTCATTTGGTTAGCCTCTAGGTAGAAATTCCACATATATGCTGAAAATCAATGATAGAAAGACTCCCTCTCTTTTGAGGGGGTTCATCTTTAAGCAGATCCAGATGGAAAAGTAATTCCTTATTTGATGTCCGGATGTGTTTAATTAGGATGGTCCTGGAAATTCATAGTTTCCTTTTCTGGAGTGCTTGGCTAACTTTGGTTTCAAACAATAGAATGTGGACACAGTTGAGTTTCATTCTTTCATTTTTTAAAAAAGATTGAAATCTCAAGAAATTAAGTCATTTGATTCCTCTACTCTTCAAGTTGCCTCCAAATTCCCAGTAAACCTTTGGGGTGGGGGAATTAGGAGGAGCAGTGTAACATCCTTGTAAACTGTCCTTATTAACTCAACATTTTATTTAAATTGTACTTAGCACCTGCCTCCAATTACCCAGCTCCCAGGCCCAGCTTTGGCAGACACCCGGATTCTGATTAAATCCAGGCTTTGCACTGGTGCACCATGAAGCCAAGTGAAGGCCCCCGCCACCCCTTTGAAGGAGAGATCATTTGTCTTCATCAGCCTGGGCTCTCCTTGAGTGGTTTGACAAGAGCATCTCATCGAAAGCTAATCAGGACTGTTATTGTTGAGAGGTAGCCGTCATTTATCGTGGCCTTTCAGGAGAGGCAGGGGAGTGATCTGTATTCATTAATGTTCTCACAAATTACTGTTCCTTGATTAACATATGACTGGCATTGGGTGGCCTTGTCCCATTAGCTGCTTTCTTACAGGCCACTGACTCCCTGATGGTTACCAAGTGATAATACAATGTCAGCACCCTGGTTTTGGCCTGCTTGCGCCCTTCCTGACTGTCCAGCCATCCTGTCTTTAGGATTCTTCTTTAAGATCAACATCTGCTCTCTCCCTTTCTCTCTGTCTCTCTCTCATATATATGTATATGTATATATATATATGTATATATACATATATATATATAAGTTATCAATTTTTTTCAAAAGAAGTAAGGTTAAGGACTAGAATGATCTTCCAGATTTACTCTAAATCCTAAGAACCCTGAATGTAATATGGAAGGCTTTGTGAAGGCTAGAAGGTTTATGTGACTATTATTTTGGCAAAATGCAGCAATGTAATGGGGAAAAGTGAGAGAATCTGTAGACCATGGGTCATACAGAAAACATTGCCAGTTGTGTCTGAAAGAGGGAAATAGTACACAGATCAGGAGACTTTAGAACAAGAAGAGTTGAATTTGAATCCTGCCTCACAGTCTTCCTAGTTGTATGACCCTGAGTAAGTTATTTAACTTCCACAAATCTCAGCTTCCTCTTCTGGGAAATAGGAACAATAATAGAAATGTATGATTGTGGTGATCATATAAGACAACATATTTAATGACTTTTTGCAAAATTTAAAGCACTATACATATGTTCAAATTACATGAAGCTTGTGGTGGTGGTTGTTATTGTATTACTGCCATCACAATCTTTCTGTCTTGACAGAAAAATGTAGAACAGACATTTCATTAGACTCTCTAGCAAAGTAGCTCATCCAGTTAGAGTGAGAATCTCCTGCATCTAGTGGTTGGCCAAGTTCTTATAGACTCACAGGATACAAAGGTTTTGTTTATCCAATTCTTAGAAATAACCCACCACAGAACCAATGGGCACTGGATAGGATTCATTGTTCTTTATTTGATCATGAGAAGAAGGAATTGGAGGTATGGACAAGCCTGCTTATAACTTCCCAGTCAGCCTCAGTTTCTTATTGAACTTGGCAGCCTGTCTTCCTTCTGGGGCATTTGGTCTATTTAATTTTCCTGAGGCCTCCAAATGCTTCAGAGTCTTTTGCTGGTCTCAATTCTCCCTTTGAACATACCCTTCTGTTTGAGAGGATCTCTCACTGTAAAGTGGGGGTAATGAAGAGGGAATGACCTTGATGATTCTATCATTGTTCTTTTCTTCATATTTCTGTTTCCCTCAATTGGTAAATTCAGGCAGAAAGGTTCATGTACTTTGGTAATATGAGAACTCCTCATGGAAATTTTATGATCTATAGAAATTTAGGTCAAGAAATGTTGGTATAGGAGAAAGGATGCAGAGTTTCATTTTCTGAATAAAGTTTTCTTTCCTTTTAAATTGATTTCCCTAGTGGGTCTGCCTCTAACTCTCCACCCATTGACTGCATTGAATTGAAAGACTTATCCTGGAACTAATGGGCCCTGGACATGTTTCATTGTTCTCATGATTATCATTATAAAATAATAGATTTATATTTGTAATGGGAATTAAAAATCATCTAGCATAATTGCATTCAATTCAATTAAACTCAGCAGGCATTTATTGTCTACTAAGCTCAGAACTATCAAAGCATTGGGAATATAAAGACAAAAATAAAACAATCCCTTCAATCATGTGATTTATATTCTTATGTTCAACTTGTTTGGGATGGGAAAGGAGACAGGAGTGTACATGGACAAATATCTACAAAATACACATAGAAGGAACAAACAGGGAATGTGGTGGGAATGGAATGAACCCACAACTGGAGAGATCTGAAAAAACCTTTTGGGTCCGGAAATTGTTCTGTCATTTCAGTCATGTCTGACTCTTCCCTATTTGGGATTGTCTTGTTAGAGATATTGAGTGGATTGACATTTCCTTCTCCAACTCTTTTACAGAGAAGGACACTGAAACAAAGTGGTGGGTAATTTGCCCAGGGTCACATAGTTAAGTGTCTGAGGCTGGATTTGAATTCAGATCTTCCTGACTCCAGACCCTGTATTCTAACCATTGTACCACCTAGCTGCCCCTGGGTCTGAAATTAGAGAAGTATTTTGAAGAAAGTTAAGTGAATAAGGTAGAGATCTAGAACCAGAAGGGATCCAGCAGAAACTGAGACCCAGGAAAGTTGTGACTTGCCCAAGGATCACATCAACAATTAACTATTAAAGATAGGATTGGGGCCCAGGTCCTCTAAGTGGAGCTAAAACTCTTTCAACTGTTCTAATTAAGGAGAGCAAACACAAAGCAAGAGGGGTAGTAGGTATGGAAGATGGAAAACAGAGATCAGTCCATTTGAACTTCCTCATTTTACAGATGAGGTTAAGCGATATAAAGCAAGTCTATATATAGTTGAAAGAAGTAAATCCAGTATTTAATCTAGGTTCTCCAATGCTACTTGCTCTGTTGAGAATTTGTTGCATATTTTTTATTGTAAATATTATTGTGTTTTAATTTTTAAAAATAGTTGTGTATTGAGTTTAATTGATAATCCTTTATTGGATGCCTATTGTGTGACTGAGTATCTGGGCCATCTTCCTTATATAGTGCCATATACAGAAACAGAAATTCTGAATTTGATGTCAAGATAGACCTGAGTTCAAATCCTGCCTCAGAAGCACACTTGCTGTGTGCTTCAAGGCAAGTCATTAAACCTTTTGAGCTTTGGTTCCCTTCTCTATTAAAAAAAAAGAGGATAAAAAATAGCATCTATCTTATAGGGTTGTTGTATCAATAAAATTAGATAACTTATCTAAACAGTTTTGTAAACTTTTAAATGTTATATAAAACATAGTTCTTATTATCATTTTTTAAATTATGATCTTGTATCCTACTCATGGAGAATTATGCTTTTTAAAGTAGAGATTAGGTGATTTTTGTCTTTGTGTGCCAAAGTATCTATGACACTGACTTGCACATAGTAGTTGCTTAATAATACTTATTGAACTGAACTGAATTGAATTGAATTGAATTGAATTGAATTGAATTGAATTGGATTGGATTGGATTGGATTGGATTGGATTGGATTGGATTAAACTAAGTGAACCGAGTAGATGCCAGTTGAAGCCAGGACAAACCACAGTTTAGAAATAAAAGATGTGATTACGGTATCAAGTGGTGAAGTAGACCATGAACCCTAGAAAAGCATAGGAACAAAATGGAGAGAGGCCAAATAAGTAAGAGGGATTCAGAAATGAGGTCGAGACAAGAGGTTAGTTGCCCCATAAGGAATATTGGATAACCAAGAATCAGAATCTAGGGAAGAGAATTGAGCTGCAGAACAGAAAAGGCATTTAATATTGAACAAATCCTTTGCTCCATCTCTAAAACTTTTTGTTTCCTTTTGAGGAACTAGTCCTCAATCCTGGTCAATTAGGAGCTTTTAGGCATAAATGAAAGTATTTGGTCAAAGTTGGGAATGAAGTGGTCAAAGAACATGGTATTTCTCAATAATGGAATACCAGATCTTTAGAAATACTTTATCTGGCTAACTAAATGGAAGATTGTTTATATCTGAATGTTTGGTGACATGAAGGTAGTATCTAAGCACCATAATGGAGAGAAATTAGAATTGAAACTATTGTATTTATCAGAGCAAAGCCACAGACTTCTCTGGGACATAGCCAGACTGTTGGCATTACAGGACCCAGATGAGTCTCCAATGAATGTATTCTGTTTTTGATGGTTGCTTTGGGTTTACCTGTTCATTTGACTGGATGAACTAAGAAGAAGCTGAAAGGGGCGGCTAGGTGGCATAGTGGATAAAGCACCGGCCTTGGAATCAGGAGTACCTGGGTTCAAATTCAGGTTCAGACACTTAATAATTACCTAGCTGTGTGGCCTTGGGCAAGCCACTTAACCCCATTTGCCTTCCAAAAACCTTAAAAAAAAAGAAGCTGAAAAAGACTTGCTATCTCCTGTGATTTGTTAGTTTTAGAAGGTCAGAAGGAAGGGTCTAATATGATTTTATACTGTAATTTGGATTTTCACTAAGAAAGGTAAGGGGGGGAAACCCTAAGAAATCCTTTAGTAATCATGTGATCTCTTCCTTTTCTATTCTATTGCACTTGGTGATCTTATCAGTTCCCTTGGATTCAATTATGTTTACATGGATAATTCTCAGATTTATTTGTCTCTAGCCCTAACCTCTTTTCTCATCCCCAACATCTCAATTCCAACTGCCTATTAGACATCTCCAACAATAGTGAGGACAATACCAGGCCTAGCTAGAGTCAGTAAGATATGAGTTGGAGTTAAACTTCAGAAGCTTACTAGTTGAGTGACCCTGGTCAGGTCACTATTCTTCTATTTGTCTCTGTTTCCACATTTGTAAAATGGGGATAATGACAGCATCTACCTCCTAAGGTTACTGTGGGGATTAAATGAGAAACAGGGTCTGAAACATGTAAAAACTACATAAATGTTAACTATTATTATGATTATGTATACATCTTAAACTCAAAATGACCCAAGCAATTCATCTTTCTCCCCAACCATCCCCTCTTATTAACTACACCTATACTGGAAAGGGTATCATCATCCTTCCAGTCAACAGGCTCATAACCAAGTCGTCATCCTTTACTCCTATCTCTGTTTCTGTCTCTGTGTCTCTGTCTTTGTCTTTCCATCTCTCTCTCTGTTTCTCTCTGTCTCTCTGTCTCTCTCTCTCTCTCTCTCTCTTTCTCTCTCTCTCTCTCTCCCCCCGCATCTGTTTTTGTCTCTCCTCTTTGTTTCTGTCTTTGCTCTCTCCTCCTCATATTCAATACACTGTCCAGTCCTATCATCTCTATTTTTGTAAAAACTCTTGCATTTGTCCCCTTCTCTCCTTTCACACTGTCATCACCCTGGTTGGTATTCCTCATGCCTAGATTATTTTATAACCTTCTTTTGGTCTTCTACTTCAGTTCCCTTAGCTCTCAAAGTGATCTTCCCAAACACAAATGTAACCATCACCCCTTTCACCCACCATTCAATAAACTCCTCATTCCCTTATACAATAACTCCCTTCCTTCTCATTCCATGTCCTGCCTTCCCTGGCTTCCTTCAAGCTTCAGTTATTATTCAACCTGCCGCAAGAAGTTTTGTGTTTTTTCCCCTCTGTTACTTATCTTAGTCGTTTCTCTCTGGTGTTGATCTCTAATTTGCTTTGTATATGTTTTGATTCTTTATAGTTTGCAAGCTGTTTACCCCATTAGATTCTAAACTCCTTGAGGGTTAGCACTGCTTCTTTCTTTGCTTTGTATTCCCAGCACTTATCAGAGTGATGGGCACATAAAAGACACAATAAAATCTTCTTGCCTTACCTTGACTTACTGACTTTGCAAATTTTCCTAGGGCATTTTGTCTGTATCTTTTTTTCCTACTTTTATAATATATTACCTTGTATTAAATTTCCTCTATATATCATATCTGCTGTGTTCCACTCTCTACCCAGAAGTGGCCATTTGAGATTTTTATTTTTAATCTTTGCATTTCTAGAGTTTTGCATATAGTATATGCTAAATAAATATTTCCTGATTTTAATTATACTGAATATTGAAGCTTAAGATATTTCTCTTTTGTCTTTGATATGTGTTACTAATTTCATAAGGACAGGGATCATATTTTGCTTATATTGACCTTTTCTCTAGCATTTATCTCATATCTTTTTGATACATAGTAGGGACTTATACTTACTGGGTGGAATTTAGTTAAGATTAAGTCCCTTGTACCTTCAATCCTAGTACATGTTAAACACAATAAGTGCTCTCTCTCCTCTCTCTCTCTCTCTCTCCCTCCCTCCTTCCCCCTACATACTTGTTTGTCTCTCTACCTAACATATCTATCCATCTTTCTATATCTAGCTATCCATTGTTATCTTTCCAGATTTTTTCTGCAAAGAATCCTTTCAATGGAAAAATAAATTAGATTATACAATCATAAATTTAGACCTGGAACAAACCTCAGAAGTCATTGAAATTAATTCCCTAATTTATACAATGAGAAAATAGTTCTAGAGAGTAAAAATGATGTGTTTGAGATTGCATAGGTAGAAAATCATCAAGTTAGGATTTGAACCCAGATCATCTAATCCAAATCCAGAACCTTTTCCTCTTATGAAGCAAAACTTGATGTTAGCGTTTGGTGGTCAGTTTCACATTGATTGACCCATTGAAAAGACCCAGAGAGGTGACCTGAGGCAGTTAGGAACTATCTGACCCCTTGCAGTAGTTTCTGTGCGGCATAGGAAGAATCACTGTAATAATATGTCGATTAAATTACAAAAACCCAATATAAGTAGTAGAGAGAGAGGAGCAGAGAGAACTGAGCTTGCTGTTAATTATGAATCCTTCCAACCAGCACTAATTCAGTGTAACTGTAGCCCTTCCATATTTGTTCAAGGCTTTGTAATACTTGATCAATTTTTCTTCTCCTGGTTTTCATTTTTAAATATTTTTCAACATTTGAGTGATTTTTGTCAAAAATTCTCATGTCATAAAGGACCAGATTGTCACATTTTGGGAGATACACTTTGTCTTTTCTTACTTTGTATGACCCATTTAGAACCTGATCATTGTATCCTGAAACCAGTTCTCTACCAGTAAACACACTACTTAAGAGAGCATGTATTTTAGAAGAGAGAGAGTTAGTCATCAAATCATGAAGATGGGTTTAAATCATAACTCCAATGACTGAGTAAATCCCTTTACCTCTTAGTAATCCCAGGAAACTTTCAAACTATAAATGGCAACATAGGTGCCCTTCTGCATTGGTAGAGGTGTCTCCTCATCTCTTGCCAATGAAATCACCTGTATGGCACCCCCAAAGTTCACTTTTCACAACATATAAGAAGTAATTTTTTATTAAAATAAAGAAAATCAAATGGAAAACCAAAACACCTAAAATACAAAACAGTGTCCCAAAGATTTTTGTAAAATTCCCAATCATTTGAAATGTCAAAGACTGTTGTCCTTCTTAACCTCTGTAACTTTTCCATTGGTGTGACTCCAGATGGGACTTCAACATCTGGAGTCTCACCATTAAATCATGGAGAGGGATTAGAGTATTTAATTTGGATCTCTCATTTTATGGATAAAGAAACAGAAATCCTTATAAAGCCAGTGATTTACCCAAAAAACCACACAGCTATTAAATGACAAAGCTGGGACTCTATCTCCTTGTGGAGAATTCTCCCAAAGTTACCCAAGGTGCTATTATTATTATTATTTTGGTCTGCTACATGGTTGTTTGATCCATTGTGATCAAAAATGGTAAGGGCACTCTCCATCCTTGGGCATGGTCTTCTCCCCATTTCTTCATATACACCCTCCAGAAGGAACAAAATAACAATTGTTTTCATGGTCTGGCAAAAAATAAAGTTCTCTTTGTCATGCATCACACTCCTAACATTTTATTAACACAGAAATTAGATCTGGAAGGGGACCTTAGGGATTATTCGTTCCACATTCTTCCAATGTCCGGTGACATTGAAAATTATCTTATAACTTTAAAAAAATTGTTTCATTTTGTTTTTGTGTTAAAGATGAAGAAACAGAGGAAGAAATGAGTTAGCCAAGTTCAAGTGACAAGGGTCAGAAGTAGAAATTGTACCTGGTCTTCCTGATCCCATGAATCTCATCACCAACTCCAGGGAAGATGCAGTGACCACAAATCTTCCTGTTCTTTCTCCCTCTGGTATTTGATTTTATTTTCAGAATGTTTCCTTTTTGGTTTTGGAGGGTTTTTTTAATCCTCAGCACCCAACATAGTCCCTTGCATATGGAAAATGTATAATAAATGCTTTTAGAATAAATTATTGTCTCTGACTAAAACTTGGGCTATGTTTTTAGGGATTCTTAAGGTTTTAGGCTTTTAGTATTCTTCCAAATCAGCTCAGTGAGAGAGGAGGATTTGATTAAAATTCTTACAAATTTGGGGGGGACTATCCATTTTGTTTTGATTTTTGTCTTTTTAAGGGAGAGATGCAAACTTCCAAGTCATATTTATGGTGGCATAAAATTTTTGAAACCATCTCAAGTCAGTAACTTGAAATCACTTGAGTCTAGAATAACTATGTCATTCCTGGAAGCCTATCTTTTAATATGTCCACTCACAGTCCTTTCTGTTTCTCCTCTATTCAAACATCTCTGCAGTCTAATTGAAAAGATAAATTATAGAATGAGAGATTTCTCTAATCTGAGGGATTGGTAATTGAATGAAAGGTAGGAAGGTGGAATTTAGTCAGTCTTCTGGTCAGTTAGTGGTGATGAAGAACATGAACCTTGGGTTCTACACATCTTTTCTACTATCATCTAATTTGGCAGATCTGGAATTTGAACCCAGACTATCCAATTCCAAATTCAACATTCTTTCTACTCAATGCTTCCACTCCATGTCTTCCCTAACTAAAGAAAATCTTGTCATCTTCCCTTCAAACTCAGAGATTTAAAAAAAGTCTAAAGGATTGTTTTAATATGTAATGGGGGGGGGGGACAAAAGCATATCTAATATATATACATATATACATGTATGTATATACTTATATTGAGTTCTCATATCTTATTCTTTTGAGATCATTGAGGAGGTACAAATTCCTAAGCATGTAACCCTTGCCTTATCTTTGATCTCCTGGCATCCCATGAATAGACAACACATCTGTGTATGACAGTGACCTTGGCTTACAGAAGAATCCTAAGTTCTCTCCCACTTTTGCTTGACCTTGGAGCTTTTAATTAGTGCATGATACCCGCCTCCTGTTATTTCCTTCACTACAGCCTGCTTTGATTTCTGACCAGCAAACATGAATGGAAGCCTTGCTGATAAAGGACAGAATGCAGAAGAAGAGATGAGTTGGGTGGCTGTATACACTGCAAACATTGTTAGAATAACATTCCTAATCCCTTAATGAGCGCCTAGTGTCAAGATGGGAAAGGGGAGTGATAAAGCAAACAGATGCTGGCAACCAGAAGCCCAGAGAATGTCTTACACTAACAAACTTACTCAAACCGTGACTTTCGTTTGATCTTAGTCAAGATGCTTAGGGAAATTCATACTAATGATGGAAGAAGGAAGTGGCCAGGAAACTCATTCTGAAGGCTCCTGGCCCCAAATGATAATATTTCATAGCTGTGACATTAATGTAAACATACTATGATAGGGGGACCAAATGAGTTCTCCTTTTTCCCCTAAAAATGAGAAACTTATTATACACTAATTCTTTTTGTATGCAACGCCAATATAATATGGATTAAAAGAATGAAAGAAGTATTTGTAAGTACTTACTATATGGAATGCATTACATTATAGTCTAGTTTATAGAATAATATATATTATCTATTCATACATGTGTGTAATGTATGTAAACAAATATAGTTATAAATACTCATGTTTGTGTATATATCTAGTCTTACATGTGTGCAATATATGTATACAAATATAGTTTCTATGCACATGTATATACATATGTGGTTTATGTGTGTTTATAAATATAGTTACGTAAAAAACTTGCATATAGGTCTGTTTATACATGTAGTATATGTAAATGAATATAGTTATATATAAATGTATAGATCTATTCATACATATTTAATATATGCATATAAATATAGTTCTATGTAAACATACACCCACACTTAGGTGTATATATGTTCATACATGTGTGATGTTTGTATATAAATATACTCACATGTGTGTATCAAGTCATGCATGCATGTAACATGCAGTATATGTTTCTACATGAACAATCATGTGTACACATGCATAAATCTGTTTGTGCAGGTATGTAGTGCATATAAATAAACATGGTTTTATATATAAACATATTTGTATATCTATTCATATGTGTATGCAATCGATATAATGGTTATATAAACATACATACATGTGTGCATGTCTATCCATACATGTGTGCAATGTATTATGTGAATATAGTTTTATATTAAACGCATATACATATAATCACAACTCTCAAGGAATTCAAATTCTAATGGAAACAAGTATAGGAGATTTCATGTGAAAGTCAAATGTAAAGGTCTTGGGAATTTTAGGATTAGAGGCAATGTGGAGTTTTTCTTCATTATCATCTGCATTAATGAATTCATGCTAGATTCTGATGCTGAACCATTGTCAGGGACTTTGGTGGCAAGACTTTTTCTTTTTGGATCGTTAATTGCTGTGTTTGTGGTACCTGCAGGAGCATTTGACAGTTCAAATCTTTAAGAGGGTGGCCTCCCAGAATGATGGCTGAGGTCACTGGACTAGATATAATGCTATTTCCAAAGCTCTTGGGTTCAGTTTCCTGGACAGTATCCATCATGATATGGAGATTGTTATCTAATTCATGTTATCTTTTGTCTCTCCCTCAGGATACATTGCTATTTTGGCTAGGTTGGTCTTTGCATGTGAATGTTGATGGGTATTTAGTAGAGAGGGCTGGTTTCTTCTCCATAGAAGTTGCTTTCCTGATACTCTGGGAAGCGCAGAAGGGAAAGAAGGTCAGAAATTTAGAACTGGAAAAGAACTTAGATGTGAATTAATCATAACCTTATGTTTTACAGATGTGAAAACTGAGCTCCAGGGTAGTAGAGTGACCTGCTCAAGGTGATACAAGTAGTAAATTCCTGAACTGCATTTTAAACTTAGGTTTTTGCTTCCAAAACCAAGACCCTTTCCACTGGCCTATGTGTGAATATCTGACCATTTTAATGCCACAAAAGCAAAAAGGACATTTCTAAAATGAGAATGATGAATTACAATGCTTGTGCCTGGGAAAAATACCAAAAACAACACTCAGGATAAATATCATAAGTCTCAGCAGAAAAAGGACAGGGGTGGAGTCAGAGACCCTTCATCACCAGCATGAGGCTCTTGCTATGTACAGCTCCCAAGGGGTAAGAGGGGTAGGAGAAAACAGGACAGAGAAGAGCAGGGAAAATCGTATCAGCTTACCTTTCAATTATATCTACTTATTCTTACTACCTGGTGCTAAATGGTTGTTTCTGTGCAGCTGAAGGATAAATACATTCGGTATAATAGATTTCATTCTCTTATTGGAGACTCAGCACAATTATGGGATTATTGCCTTCATTTTATAAATGAGGAAGGAGAATTGAGTAGCTTTTCTAGGGTCATGAGGCTAATAATGTCACCAGAAGGCCTGCAATTCAGATCTCTTCTGTCCAAGTCGATCAATTCCATTATGCCATATCTCCTGACCATAATCTTAGTGCTATAACCACAAAGCTCTGTTGGACTTTCAGAAGGTGCCCCTCTTAGAACAACTATGATAGAAAGAATAAATGGCTCAGCTTGAAGAAACTCAAAATGAAAAATCTAGTGAAAGGAGTTATTCCATGGCAACTACTGAGTCTCTCCAACCGATTTGACCATTTTCTAAAACTGAGAGGAACTATTGTGTTTTTCTACCTTCGGCCTTTTTTTCCTCTCTCCTCTCACCATTATGATAGTATAAATCAGAAGTGTGCATGAGGCCTAAAAATTTATCAAGAGTCACAAGAACCAGATTAAAATATAACTGGGAAATGCTTAATAAAATGCATAAAAACATATCAAACATAGATAATAATAATTTGTGACTTTTTAATTCCCTCTACATGCCAACAGGCATCTATTTCTATCTGATTTTAACATTACTAGTATAAATGATTTATTTCTTCTTCCTCTCAAAATTGCTCTAAGAGTACATAAATTTACTTGCTCACCAAGCTACATTGGCTGTACTACAGAGAAAGAAAGAAATATCTCAGATAAAATGGTCTAGTATAAAGAACAAGAAACCTTCCTGTTGAACTTGGAGGCAAGGAACCTGAATTCAGATCCTGACTTGGCCAGTTTGCTACCTGTATGACTTTGAATAAGTTAATTGAGCCTTCCTGAGTCTCAGCTTTCTCATGTGTAAAATAAGAGTGTTGAACTAAATGATTTCTGAGGTTTCTTCCTACCCTGGATCTATTATTCCATGGTCCTCAGTTGCATTGTGGTATGAAAAGAATGCTTGGCTTGGAATCAAAAACTGTGAATTCCAGTCTCTGCTCAACTACTCTTTATAACTTTGAACAGTTCACTTCTCTCTAATCTCCAGTTACTCATTTAGAAGGCAAGGGACAACTAGTTGAATCATGCAGAATCTCTCCCAGCTCCCAGCTATCATTCAATGATTCTAAGAACAGAGGAGTTGCAAGTGTCTTGTGTCAGACTGACATGACCACAAATTGTTGGAGAAGAGTACATCATTAATTAGAACCTTTAAAAATGACCCAGGATCTAATTGAGAAGGATTTTTCTTAAGGTCTCCTCTTCCCCTTTTAAATGACCGTAAAAGTTCACTAGAACCCAGATGGAGATGAAAATCTTGAGCCAGACCCAAGATTCCCTGAGCACACCATGAACCAGTTCATTCAAACTTTAAGCAATGTGAGTTTTTTTGGCATTCACCAAGGCTTCAGCAGGTGGGAAGATGAGGGGAAGGGAAATAAGAACAATGAACAAAGAATGATGAATCATGCTTACAAATAACATTCCACACCAATTAAACCTTCCCTCTGGGTGAACAAACCTTGAAGTCTTTGATTGAGCCACAGATAACCCAAGATGACAGGTTGGCCAGAAAATACAAGGGTAATATTTTCCCTTGAAGTCTACTGAGAAAAATCTTCCCAAGAATTAGAGCATGTTCTTCATCAATATTAGATTTCCATTTAATTTCTCTGAAAAATGTTAAAGGCTTATGGGAAAATTTCAGTTAATAAATTCTAGAAATTAAATTAAATTCTAGAACTTAATTTGATTTCTAGAATCTAATTTCCCTAATTTTTTGTATTTTTATTCCTACCTGAATATTGGAAATTAACGAACAACTACTATGAATGATACTTGGTCTGAGGGTAAATCTTGGAATCTCTCATTCCCTTGAGGGTTCACATGAAGACTCACTTGCTACATGAAACCTTTCCTGACCAAATCCTCCTGTTATTGCCAGCTCTACCCAGTTAAAACTTTCTAGAGTTAGCCAAATAAGATCCAGGTCCCAAAGGGCAAAGAGTCCACTTTTGTATCTCAGAGGGTGAAATCACTTTCTTCAGCATATTGCTGGGAGGGGGCGGTGAGAAGATTTCTTGGTTTTCCCTTTTCCCTGAAGGCAAGGTTGAGTTAACCTTTATCAAGAGGAATACCTATTCATCAGAAGTGGTCCATTTTCTCTGAAATCTGGTATAATCAGAGAGACAGACTTACTTAGTTCTATTCTCAATGTTGACTGGAACCCAGAACCCAGACAAACTGTTGCTCTGGGTTTCAATTAACTGCTGTGTAAAATGAATGATAATGACAATTAAATAAATAGAATAATATTAATAGACTATTAACCTAAGTATAGTTGGACCGAATGATTTCTTGCAGTCTCGTTTCTATGACACCATGATGAGGAATACCTAGAAACTGAGGTATAGTAATATATAAATGCTTGAGGAAAAGAAATACCTCAAGTGCTTCAATTCATAGGAATTCCTATAATATCCATTTATCCCAATGAATCAAGGGTATAGAATAAAACAATACTACTTTTTATTTCTCAATATGCACAGGACTCGCCTTCATGTTTTCTCTTCCATTAGATTGTATACTCAGATCTTAGGGAACAGAGACTTTTTGCCTTTTTTTTGTTCTTAGTGCAAAGCCTAATAAGTAATCATTATTTGTGAGGAATTTAAGCAATCAGGGTTAGGTCTGAGCTTCTGCTAGTTAACAAGAGCAATTGCACAGTAAGTAGTATTCACAAAATGCTTGATGATTGACTGGCCTTCAAATTGATATGATTAAGAGTATTCACAGATTTAGACCAAGAGTGATTTTTGGAGATCAAGGAATCATTTGGACCCAGAAGGGTCCTTCAAAGTCATTTATTGCAACTTTGTCACTTAAGAAGACACTTTCAAACCAGAGCTTGACTTCATAGGGATTTCCTTGTTGAAGTTTCCAAAAGATACCATTTTGATCCACAGATTTTATAATAGGTGTTTCTGGGGGACCCTTTCCTACAGGACAGTGTCGCAGAACAAATATGTTAAATATATGTCCAGCCAATAAAATTATTAGTACAACCAGAATCAGATTAGAATGTCAATGGAAGTATTTAACAAAAATCATTAGAAATACAATACAACATAGATAATGTTGATTTGTGATTTTCTAAGTCATTATGCAGCCAACTGTGTTTCTATTTAAGTCTGTTGCCACTATTACAGAGCTAGACTACAAGGAATCTAAATGACTTTTTAATGATCAAATTTTCTACACTTGATCTTAGCCAAAAGGCCAAGAAGCCATAATGATCAAATCTTCTAGTACCATTCATCTAATCCTAGAATCAGAAAATTTCAGAGCTGGGAGGGACACTGGTGTCCTTTTGGTCCAATTATGTCTAAAAGAGAATTCTCCTTATAATTTATCTGACAACTAGCCTTTTCTTGAAGACTTCTAATAAGGGGCAACTCATTACCCCCCAAAGCAGTCAAGTTCATTTCAGGATAACCGATTCTTAAGTAATCCCCGCCCCCCCCCCCCCCCCCCCACTTACATCAGGTATAAATTTTACTCTTTTCAAGTTCCATTTCCATAGTTTGTTCTCTGAGGAATGGAATTATACTCATAGTGTACACCCTATGATTCTATCCATCACTTTGGCTATCTAACAGAAGCTCAGAGTTAATGGCAATTGTTTGAATTTCTCACAAATAATTCAAATCTCCTAACAAGAATGGAATTTACTCAGCAAGGAGAGGATACTTTTAAGTTTTACTCAAGGGTTTTCTCTAAAAAAATAAAAAAAAATAATTTATAGAGACATTTCAAGGATAAGGGAAAAATACCATGGCCTTTTAAATAAGAATTTCTGGGTTGGGTTCCTGATTCAATCACTTACTTGCTGTGTGTCCCAGTTTCCCTCCTGTGCTTTAATCCTATTGAACATTTTGAACTGTATATCTCAGTGTCATCTCAAATTTGATATATACAAAACAGACTTCATTATCTTTCCTTCTCAAACGCACATCTCTACTGAACTTTTTTATTTCCCTGTGGAAAACAGTACCATCCTTCCATTTCCTTAAATTCGCAACTTCTATGTTTTCCTGACTTCTCACTCTCCTTTCCTCTAGGCTATCTGAACAGCTGCCAAAGCTCACTGGTTACAGCCCTTTTCTCTCTTCTCAGTCATCACCTTAGTGCAGTCCATCATTATTTCTCATCTAGAGTATTGCAAAAACCTCCGGGGTGGCTAGGTGGTGCAGTGGATAAAGCACCGGCCCTGGAGTCAGTAGTACCTGGGTTCAAATCCAGTCTCAGACACTTAATAATTACCCAACTGTGTGGCCTTGGGCAAGCCACTTAACCCCATTTGCCTTGCAAACCCCCCCCAAAAAAAAACCCTTCCACATTAGAATCCCTGCTTAAAGTCTTTCCCTGATGCTATCCTCCCTCCACCTAGCTGCCTAAGCGATTTTCCTCATGCACAAATCTGTCCTAGTCAGTCCCCTCCTTAATAAATACCATTGACTTTTTAGAGGAAAACACAAACTCTAGCTTTTAAAGTCCTTCTTAACTTTGTCCCAACTTATCTTTCCAGTCTCACAATTTCTCTTCTCACTTTGTATGGTCCAAACAAATTGGTTTAATCTTTGTTGACAAAGTTCTGCATCTCTTGTCTCTAGCTTTCTCTGACAGTCATCCTTGCCTGGAATGTGCCCCCTTCTCATCTCTAGCTTGTACCATCTTAAACTCAAATGTCTGATTTATGTACATATATATATATGTATATATATATATATATATATATATGAATAGTTATATATATGAAGAGCTTTTTGTTTCACTCAATTCCTAGGTTTCACAAAGTGTAGCCAATATGGAAAGCATTCTGCCATAATTTTCTCTTGCCCTGGAGCCAACAGAAGTGGAAATGGAAGGCAAAATCTGAATAGAGAATAATAATTTACCTATTTCAGGTTAATTGATCTTAGAGCAGCTTCAGTTCACCCAGAATCCTCTACCCCAACATATGGTAATAGCTTCCAGTGGTTCTGAATCTCATCATATTTCTCACTGGAGGGCAGAAGTCAAAAAGATTTGTCTTTGGCTCCAGCCAAGGGGATGTATTATTGGAAATAAGAGTTCTATGGGACAGATTCCCCCCAGGGGTAAATAGTCACTTCCCAGGTCACAAAACCATATGGCAAAGCTCTAAACTACTCTTTTAATACATTTTCCTTTAATTGTATATCTTTGTCAAACTAGGTGGTACAGTGAATAGAGCAGTAGCCTTGGAGTCAGTAGGATAAGAGTTCAAATCCAGCCTCAGGCCAAGTCATTTAACCCTGATTGCCTCACATCCTCCAGGCGTCCTGATTCATATCTAGCCACTGTCCCCAGATGGCTATGGAGGAGAAAGTGAGACTGGTGACTTATCACAGGACCCTTTCACTCATGTTCAGTTCATGTATTTGTCATGTCACTGCTTCCCTGATGTCATGGTCTTCTTTGAGAATGAAGGACAATTCAATTGGGGAATGGCTTAGCAAACTGGCATATGTATGTCATGGAACACTATTGTTCTATTAGAAACCAGGAGGGACGGGAATTCAGGGAAGCCTGTAAGGGTTTGCATGAACTGATGTTGAGCAAGATGAACAGAACCAGAAAAACACTGTACACCCTAACAGCAACGTGGGGGTGATGACTTGTTCATTCCATCAGTGCAACAATCAGGGACAATTCTGAGCTATCTGTGATGGAGAATACCATCTGTATCCAGAGACAGAATCATGGAGTTAGAACAAAGACCTAAGATTATTACCTTGAATTTGGGGGGGGGAGGAATACCCACTATCTTACTATGTAATTCTGCTCTTATACTTTATTTTTCTTCCTTCAGGATATGATTTCTCTCTCATCCCATTGAACTTAGATCAATGTATACCATGGAAACATTGTGAAGACTAACAAACTGCCTTCTGGGGCGGGGGAGGGAAGGAAGACTAGGGGAAAAATTGTAAAACTCAATAAATTTTTTTAGGTTTTTTTTTTTCAAGGCAAATGGGGTTAAGTGGCTTGCCCAAGGCCACACAGCTAGATCATTACTAAGTGTCTGAGGCCAGATTTGAACTCAGGAACTCCTGACTCCAGGACTGGTGCTCTCTCCACTGCTCCACCTAGCCAACCCTAAAATAAATAAAATTTAAAAAAGGAAAAAAAAAGAATGAAGGACAAACATCATCATCATCAGCTTGTAGCATCCCTCTTTTCATCAAGATACTAAAGTAACATCCTCAATTTTTATATCTTTATATCTTCTTGACCCCCAGATTGTTAATGTCCTCTCTCACTATATTTTTTAATTGTTATTTATTTTCTTTTTAATATATGGAATAAAGCAAGCACATCCATTACATAGTATAATAAAAAGATGATTGAACATGAAACTACAAATCTATTATGTACAACTTGCTATTTCTTTTAACTATATAAGAATTTATCATACAAATTCATTTTTCCTTTTGTCTTCTTTCATTGCCATTAGAGATGGCTACCATTAGGCATATATACTACATATATTTTTGTTCATTATGTATATATTTATTATATGCAAATATAATATATATGTTATATTAAGAAAATATAATTCCCCATGCTCTTTGAGAGAATATAAACTTCTTGGAAATAAGATATGTTTCATTTTTTTGTCTCTGTTTCCCCCCTATCTATAAATTGGAAATAATGACAACTGTATTTCTTAGTCTTTAAGTTTCATGATAATAGCTGACAATTCCATAATGCTTTAAAGTTGGCTAAAGATTTGCAACCCTTCTCAGTTGAGCTTCACTACAAATATACAAATTAGACATTAAAGTTATTGTCATCATCTCCATTTTGCTTGTGAGCAAATGGTGGCTGGGGAAGTTGAGTAACTTACCCATGATCATAAAGCTTTAGGTCCGAGCTCCAGAGGTAGGATCTGATTCCAAGAATAGCAATCTGTTGTTTAAACCATGCTGCCTCTGGTGGAGAATCAATCACTAATCATTTAATAAAAACTTGCTATGGGCTAGATACTGAGAATACAAAGATAAAACTGGGGAGGGAGGGAAGACCCTATGCTCAAGCAGTTTACTTTTAATTAGTAAAAATGAGATTTTTATATGTAAAATGTGTACAAAATAAAAGCAAATGATGATGTATGAAAAGGTCCAGAGCAAGTAAGCCCAATGAGTAGATGCTCTATGAAGAACTTATGGAATGATATGAATAAGAATCATACAGAGTGATGAGACATGAAGGTACCACTATTTGTCCTGGTGATGGAAGTGTAGACACCAATGAGATTACAGACTGGAACTAAGTCTGTTATCATTGAAGGTGAGGGTAAATGGGTCAGAATCTCTATATCCATTACTTCTTTGGTTTACTTGATAATATGACAACATGACTTTTAAGGAATGATTGTGTTCAAAAGCCACCAATTCATATGGGTCAACCAGGAAAAAATTCCACATATTGAAGGTCATGGAAGCAAACATCTGAATAATTGCCCAAAGATTTGATTTTCCATCCAGAATCTCCCACACAACAATGCTATCTCCATATGAAATTGGCTGTTTTCATAAGTCACAACAGAGACTTCTGGACCTGATTTTCCTTTCATAGCTATAGGAAAAAACCCCATCACCAATAGCTTTCTTTTTTGTGGCACTTTAAGATTTTTAAAAGCACTTTCTGCATCACAACCCTCTGGAGTATATTGAATACATCGTTATACTCCTAACATCTTAAACATTACAGAAATGTGAGCTGTTGATAAAGCCATTATCTTACTGACAAGGGAACTGAGACTCTCAGAGGGTTAATGGCTTGTCCATGGTCATAGCTATTAAGTATTATTCTCCAAATCTGAACTTGAATCCCCTGAATTCAATTCTCTTATTCTTCCTACAACATCATGCAAATGTGAATTATATGCTGGATACAGGTAACAACTTAATTGGGAGACATTCTAACTGCATCATATAGTAAAGGCTGCCTACCTCATTTTAAAAAACTCAGCACTGAAAGGTCAGCTAGTCCAGTCTCCCACCCAAGATAACATCTGATAATGGATCTCATCTAGTCTCTGTATGACCACTTCCAAGAATGGGATGCTCATTACTTGTCTTCACAATCCATTCCATTTTTGACCTCTTCTAATTATTATGCAATTCTACTTTATTTGGAGCTCCAATTCTTGCTATTTCTCTCACCCAAACCTCCTCCCATTAGTTTAAATGTCCTCCCTCTCCCCAGAGCTCATGTTCCACTCTGATTAGCATTCCTAGGAGTTACTCTGGCCCAGTGAATAGAGGAGCAACCTTATTACATGTAGTTTGTAGATTTACTTTCTCTCAATCAGCTCTTCTTTCATTATCATTTCCCACATCCATCTTGGCCTCCCCCTTTGGTGACACTGGAAACATTATTAATGCCGGCAATGTCTGTCAAGCTTTAATGGCTCTGCTCTGCAAAATGCCAACTGATTTATCAAGTCATCTAAATCTCTTTCTCCCTCCCCTCAAATGTTTTTCTTTAATTATGGAGCCTACAACAATTTAAGATTTATATCCTATGTCTGCTACATCCTGGGGATTAGCAACAGGTGGCTTCAGGCAGTTTCTTCAGAGCCCATCACCAGGATCGCCTGGAAATGTAGAAAAAATAATTTGTTCTCTCTTTCAGAAAATGAAGATAAAGAAAATCAGGGTAAACTTAGGCCAACTGTCTCCATTTGATGTCTCAAAAGAGAAGTGAGAAAAGACATGTTTTCCTTCTCCCTGACTCCATCAGCCAGAGTGAATCATGACTGGATTCTAGAAGCTTGGCAACCTTACCCACATAGCTTTGGCAGTGTGCCCACTAGACACAGTGAATGTGTGAAAGGCTTGGCAGATTCCCTGAACTCGACTCAGCATCGAGACTGCCACATGTGGGCAGTTTTGAATGCTCTGCTCAGAGGGAAACCAAGTGGGGAAGAGATGTGAGGAATTCAGTGCTGATGGAGGGGGAGGCTCTTAGAGAGATCAAAACCACCTCCAAATGCTTTAATTCAGATGACCTTCAGACTGTCTGTATATTGCTTATCAAAGTGAAATGCTTCTCACTTACTTACAAGGCTTCTCGGATAAAGAGTCCTCAAAATGAACTTGGGAGGATGTGAAGGATGAGACCATAGACCCAGGACAATGCTGATAATCTAGGCCCCCCAAATCATTTATCAAAGCAGGTGAAATAGCTTAACTTGGGGAAACTAATACTGGCATCACCTACTTCCCCATTTATGAGGAAGATGAAAAGAGAGGATTAAAATATTAAAGTGATGTGAGTAGCTATTATCATGATTCCAGGAAAATGATACTTTTGTAGCATACAAAGACACTCACTAGGGAAACTGAGTATCCAAACTCCGAGTGATTTGTATATATTCTATTTATGATTTCATCATTGTAGAGAGGTTCCTGTGTGAAAACTCCCTTCACTAAACCAGCATGTCACTCATAATATTAAAATTGCCTGGGACACTGGGAGGTTGTATCTTAGAGGCAGGATATGAATTCAGATCTTCCTTCCTCTAAGACTGTATGATGTTTCAATTGCTCTCACATCTCTTCAGAAACAGGACAATGTAATGAAAAAGCACAGCTCTTGAAGCCAATCTTTATTCACCATTGATAACTCTGTAGTGTTCCTGGAGAAAACTGCTAAATCTGTCGGAACCTCTGTATACTATTCTACATAAAGAGCTTGTGAAGTGGGTCAGAACCAGGAGGAAAAAAATTGGGGTTCTAGTCAAAATCTATGACACTGTTGTATCTTGAAATGTTTTCCAACCGCCAAGGATTCAATTCAGTAGACTTTTGGTGTTAACAATATTTATTCTATTTCTTTCAAAATTGCTTATTTATGGTGAATATTATATAATATATATATAACATAGGACCTCAAGTCACAACTGTGTTTTAATTGTGGTTTTGTTATTTGGACATAAACTCCTTTATATCTCTGAAGCTCAGATTTCTTATCTGTAATATGAGTATAATAATACATAAATTAGCTACTACCAGAGTTGTTGAACAGATGAAATGAGGTCATGTCCATTCTGCCATTTTTTTTAACATAAACTACTCTATGCCTCATCATTATATAAGTTGAAATTCCTGATGGAGACTGAAAAATTGTATTTATCAGAAGAAAGAAAAAGAAGATTACCATTTATAGAGCACTCAAGCATTTACAAAATACTTCCCAAGTACCCTCTTCTTTGACCCTGTGAGACAGATATTGTAAGTACATGTATATTCATTCTACATATGAGGAAGTGAGGTCAAATGACCACTCAGTAGTCTTCCATCTAGTTAGTGTTGGAGACTGGATTTGAACCCTGATATCTCCTGACTCTGAGTGCACCCCACTTTCCACATGTTGCTTCTGCAAGGTTCTTGTGAATCAAAACAATCTTGCAAGGTCAGTAATGAAGGAATTATTATTATTTTCTTATTGGTTAAAGAAGGAACAGTTAGATAGGTAGAGTGCTAAACCTGGAGTCGGGAAGACTCATTTTGGTGAGGTCAAATGTGACCCTAGGCAAGTGAGTTAAACCTGTATACTTCAGCTTCCTCCTGTATCAAATGAGCTGGAGAAGGAAATGGCAAACTACTGTATCTTAGCCAATACAACCTCAAAATGTGGTCTCAAAGAGTTGGACACGACTGAAAAAAATGAATAAAACAGCAATAAACATAAATAAGGGAACTGAACCAAAATTATAATTCATTTATGGTTCAGCCAAGATGAGAGCTTGGGTCTCCTGACTTAAATCAGGAGTATATGTAAAATATAATTAATTATTTGATTATGCCAGAGTATTGAACACACATCAAATGAGCACTTATCTTAGAATCAGGTGATCTGGATTCAAGTGCAAACACTATTTGCCAGCTCTGAGATTGATGATTTATCCTCTGCTTAAATCACTTTCCTCATCTGTGAAATGGGAGCTATTATAGCCCCTACCTTCCTTTCAATGTAAAGCACTTAGTCATCATTGTGTCTAAAACCTAGCAAATACTCTGTAAATGTTAGCTTTTGTCCTAGAGATGGGGATAATGGTGACATGAATTCTTTCATCTGAAGGAGATGTGAAGGACAATGATGTGGATCACTGTCTCCCAAAAGTCACTCCATTCCTCCTGATCTCAGTTTCATAATAACATAAAATAATTAGCTCTTCCATAGTTCTCTCATGCCTTATTTTCTTTTTCTCCTTTCTTTCTTACTTCCCTTCTCATTTCTTCCTCCTCTATTCTCTCTGCCCCACCCCATCCTCATGGACTTTCTTTCCATGTATATACCAACTTCTGTCTTTAATTCAAACCCTATTCAGTAATCCCCCATAGGGCTCCATGCCAGACACTGGGAAAGGATTTAGAGATTCGACATGCATGTTCCTTTGGTGTCCCTGTTCTCAATATTGCAGCTTCATCTTTTAATCCCTTGGACTTTTTACTTTGCAGACAGACTTAGAAGTGCAAGAGGATTATAAGTACTCAATGAATCGCATCTTAATATCAAATAGTGGAGAGTGGGGGTTATTATTTTATCCCAGTGATAAGCATTTTAAACTGCTCATGAAAATGGAACAAAACACAAGTTGGTCATGGGTGTAATTTCATACCAGTTATTTGTCTTGATTCCTGCTGGTCATTTTTTAATTTATCTGAACTTTGTATAAATGGTCTATAGACATGGCCTTTAATATAGATTTCTGGAAGAGTTTTAAACTTTTGTTTAAATTTTATTTTTTTAAACAAATTTTATTTTCGACCTAACATGCAGATCCCAATAAACTCACAATTAAATCCCCTAGGGAATTATTCTAAAGAAAAGGGAAATACTGGGTAGCCTATCACTAAACTTCTTTTAAGCTCAGTTTGGCTGTCCATTTGAATGGGATATTATTGGGTTGTAAAGGATACAGCACTGATCCAGAAGACCTGAACTGATGTTGAACTCAATCACATGCTTTCATGTGACACTGGTCAGGTCATTTTTTCTCTCTGAGCCTCAATTTCCTCATCTGTAAAATGGAAAATAGTAGCTCATGCCGATTTGGGGTTGTTGAAAATATCAAATGAGATAAACTATATAAACCTTACAGTAAAAATAAAACTAATATATAAAGTGGACTATACTCTCCGAGCTTCAATTTCTTCATATGCAAGATGGAAATAGACTATATCTTATGGAGTTGTTGCAAGTATCAAATGAGATAAAAATAGAAAAGTTCTCAGCAAAATTAAAACCACTATATAAATGTGGGCTATTATTGGAGGGGGCACTTGTTAAAGGTCAAATTTGTCTGAATTTTATTTCTGAGATCCTTTCCAACCTTTAGATTCTGGGATACCTGCTGAGACTAGATGGTCTCAAAAGTCTCTTCCACCTCTAACATTCAGTGATTAGGTTTCCCAGCTTTTTTACTTTTTCTGCAGATGGTTGATATTGGGGAGGAAGAGGTGCATACAGTGTACAGACTATTTGACATTAAGATTTGCAGCTGGAAAGTAGAACAACGTACACAGCTGTGCACTCCCACCCACACAAAGGAGAACAGGGCCAGCTGACCTATAAAGGCAGCATGTATGGTTTAATCAGAAAAGTTGTGCAAAATGTCTTTCTCGGATACATATCTCATCTGCTCTGGGTGGATTCCTGGAATCCTGAATCTCCGCACCCTGACTAATTCCATCCCCAGTGGCTCAGTTCCCTTGGAAATAATACAAATATATAAGACCAAGAGTCAATCCCCGTTGAATAAGTAGTCAAATGATATGAACAAACAGTTCTCAAAAGGATAATTGCAAACTATTACTAACAGTATGAAAGCTAGCTCCAAATCACGAATAATAAGAGAAACACATATCAAAACAACTCTGAGCTTTCACCTCATATGCAATTAATTGGCAGTGATGACAAAAAAAATGAGACTAGAGAATACTAAAGGGGTTGAAGAAAGACAAGCATACTAATATACCCTTGGGAGAAGTTATGAATTGATCCAACTGTTCTGGAAAGTAATTTGGAATTAAGATTAAAATAAAGGCAATAGTGTGAAAAATCTTTGACTCAAAGATTCTATAGCTAGATACACTTTCCCAAAAGTTCAAGGCAGAAAGGTCTTACATATATCAAAATATTCATAGTAGTATGGTAGTAGAAACTTTGTAGATGTCATTGATTAGTTATGCCTAAACAAATTTGGGTAAATGAAGAGAACTGGGATATTACTGTGCCATAGTGAATGATGAATATGAAGAATTAAGAGAAGAATGAGAAGACACAAACTGATGCAAAATAAAGCAAGCAGAACCAGGAAAATAAAATCCTCAGTGATGGCATCAATATAAATGAAATGAATAAAAAAATAGAAATTGAATTCTTTGAAATTGTAATGAATAAAGAGAAATCCCACAAGAGATAAGAAAATACACTTCCCCTAAGGCAGTAAAAAATTGCACATTTTGCCAGGCTCAGTTGAGGTATTGACTAATTTTGATGAACTGCTTTTTTCCCCTTTTTTTGCCCTTTCTGTATTACAAAGAATGGTATGCTGGGTAGTCAAGAGGGAAAATATGATTGGAAATGAAGATTATTTTTTAAAAATATATCAATAATTTTTAAAAAAGGAAGTAAATTATGCCATTGTGCTTGAAAATTCCTTCACAATGTGTTATGCCCACTTGAGATTTCCTTATGATACATTCAACTTTATATCACAAAACATGAAAACTATTTGCATTTGTAGAAAGTTATAATTAGAAATGTTCCTTGTTTTATCATCTTCTCCCAATGCTTGTGTTGCCATTGTGATCTATTCCCAAACTGCCTATTGCTGCGCTACTTTCCCTAGGATTCAGATATCATATCAACTCTCAAGTTACCCTTTCAGAAACTCTGTATATTCCTTCTACCCTCCACCTTTAGCATAATGGTTAACAAATGATAAGTATTTAATAAATTTTTGTTGATTTGGCAAACAGTTCAGTGAACAGTGAACCACAAAAGACAGCTTTTATGAGATTAGGTGGTCTTGGGAAACAGAACCACACCATGTTAGCTCTTGCCTGCTTTTCCCAAAGGAATAGTGGGTAGGGCCAAAAACTCAACTACAGAGAGAGAGAGAGAGAGAGAGAGAGAGAGAGAGAGAGAGAGAGAGAGAGAGAGAGAGAGAGAGATAAAAAGAAAGAGAGAAGAGAAGAGAGAAGAGAAAATAACCAAGACTACAATAATTCAGGTTCCACAAAAATCTCAAAACCATTTCTGCTATTCACTTCCTTGTGCCCTCATATACCATGCCAATCCAGTCCAATATAAGAAATGTTAAGTTGTTTGGTTGTCTTCTGTTCTTGAAAAGGACCAAAATGGTATCACTTGCTGTTAGAGTTAACAACATGTCAGACTGTGGCTGATTGGACCAATATGAGTATTAAAGGCTCTACCATAGGTTGGGCACAACTTGTAGAGATGTCTTTAAATTTGTAAATCAGTATTTCTTGTGAGTTACTGCAATTCTGCTTCATTCATAGAGCACAGTGCCTTTTTTGACACAGGCAAACCAAGCTGGGAGATCTCGTGCCACTGTCTCCCATGTCATAAAATTAATTCCAAAGTTCTTCAGAGAGATCTTGAAAGTGCCTTTGCATCATATCCTACCTTTCAAAATAAAAGAAGGAAATGAATCCCCTTCTGTCTTCTGGCAGTTAAATAGTAGAGTGAATAGATAAAGCACTAGATCTGGATTCAGGAATATTTTTCTTTTTAGGTTTTTGCAAGGCAAACAGGGTTAAGTGACTTGCCCAAGGCCACACAGCTAGGTAATTATTCAGTGTCTGAGACCGGATTTGAACCCAGGTACTCCTGACTCCAGAGCCGGTGCTTTATCCACTGTGCCACCTAGCTGCCCTGATTCAGGAATATTTTTATTCAAATTTTTCCACATCAGGCATTTACTAGAACTATGACATTGGTCAAGTCATTTAACTCCTGTCTGCCTCAGTTTTTTCATCAATAAAATTAGGATAATAATAGTATCTACCTCCTAGGGTTGTTGTGAGGATCAGTGAAATCATATTTGACAAATGCATAGCACTTTGTCTGACTCATAATGGGTGCCTTTTAAATATAAATTTATTTTCTTCCTACTCACTTTTCCACAATCAAAATTACATTACACACCATATGGGTTAATTTTATTGTTCTTTTCCTTTACATTATTTTAGTCAGTGTTTATTTTTTTCTTGGATCTGCTTACTTCACTCTGCATCTATGAAATGAAGTCTTCCCATGTTTCTTTAAATTTCTCATAACTGTTATTTTTATAAAGCAATAATGTTTCATTGCACTCGTGCTTCACAATTTTCTCAGTCATTCCAAATGATGTAAAATTTTCCAATTCTTTGCTATAAAGAAATGTGTGTGTGTGTGTGTGTGTGTGTGTGTGTGTGTGTGTGTGTGTGTGTTGGGATGCAAAAGAAGAAAATAAGCTATAAGCACAGTTATATGGAGGTCTTTATTTTGGGAGAGATCAGTAGAAATATCCTTTCCTCAATACAATATAAAATTCATAACAGTGAAGTAGATTTAAAAATAACAATATGATTCTCTATTATGGTGTTTTATAAAAGTTCTTGTTTAGACAGTGGTCTCTAAAAACTCTATTATGGGAGAAGCATGAGAAGTCTTACATGAACTGTGCAAAGGGAAGTCAGCAGAAACTGGAAAAATATATACAATATATGACATTGTAAATGTAAAGAGTAATGAACATAATATATAATAATCAAAACTTAATGTTCCAAAACTTTGACCTGAAAGAAAGAAAATATCAAAAAGTACCTCACCCCTCCTCTGCAGAATTAGTTGTTTATTGGTGTAGAATATTGCATATGTTTTCCAAGTAGGTTCATGTGTTAGTTTTGCTGAAAGGCATTTTCCCCATTTCTCTTTTTCTTTTTGATATATGTGAGAAGGTATGACTCTCTGGTAGAGAGATATGTGGGAATTAAGATAATATAAGTCTAAAATAAATCTATAGAAACTTTGTAAAAATCCTGTTAGGAAGCAACTGGATAATTAGGTACTTCTGACAGCCTAGCTCAGTGACTGGATAGGCTGACACCTAGCTTAATCTTTGTGGCTCTAAATTTGGATAGATCTAATTTGTTAATCATACATTCCAGTCTGTGAAGCACTAGACTCAAAATGCTAATCAGTGTTTTTTAGAAGAGCTTCATCCATTTTAACAAATTGTCCTTCTTGTAACTCTTCCTGAGAGTTTCTGGGAGAATAAGCCACTTCTGTTTTAAAACTTAGATTCTTATCCAATCTCACCTTTTTTTTTTTAACCATTAATGAGAACCCTGGGTCCTAGGCTTTTTTCCCTTTAGAAGACTTGACCTTGAATACTTGAGCTTCACTTGGCTATTGCTATGACTGGGCAGGCAACTAGTGACTTCTCCCAGAGCTCAGCATCATTTTTTGCACATATGGGAAAGTTTTAACACTTTAATCCCTTATGTGGGAACTCCTACTAGGACTTGACTAATGCAAAAAAAAAAAAGAAAAGAAAAGAAAAGAAAAAATAAAAAAAACCCAGTATGTAAAGGATTTTAAATGTGACCATTTTTTATTTTAATTTTTAAAATTTATTTCCCCTAACTATATACAAATGCAAGTTTCAACATTTACTTCCATTGTTGCAAATTGTCTTCTTTCCTCCCATCCCACTCCCCACATTGAGAAAGCAAGTCACTTGGTTGAGGTTAAAAATGTATAACCATGAAAAACATTAATAGTCATGTTGTAAAAGAAAACATATCCCCCCTCCACAAAGAGAAACTTCAAGAAAAATAAAAGGTATGCTTCAATCTGTATTCAGACACCATCAGCTCTATCTTTGGATTGGATTGCATTCTTTATTATAATTCTATCAAGATAAATCGCTTCAATATTTTTTTCCCAGAGTTACTATTGCTAACCATATTTCCCCCCACCCCATTTATTTTATTCTCTCTCTTTTCTTTAACTCATTCCTCTTCAAAAGTGTGTTATATCTGGCCCTCCTCTACAATCTTTCCTCTCTTCTATCACCCACCTCCCCTCTGCCCTCCCCTGTCCCCTTTCTTCCATCCCTTTCCTCTCCTATTGTATTTCTATACCCAATTGAGTGTGTAGATTATTCCCTCTCTGAGTCACTTCCAATGAGAGTTAAGGCTTACTCATTCCCCTTCACTTTCCCCCTCTTCTACTCCACTTAAAAATTTTTTGCCTCTTTTATGTAAAATAACTTACCCCATTCTACCTCTGTTTTCTGTTTTTCTACCCCATTCTACCTCTGTTTTCCTTTTCTCCAGTACATTCTATTTTCCCCCATTAACTCCCATCTTTTTTTATATATTATAGCTTCAAATTCAACTCCCTCCTATGCCTTGCATATATATATGCTCCTTCTAACTGAAAAGGTTCATATGAGCTATCAGTATCTTCTTCCCATGCAGGAATACAAGTACTTCAACATCATTAAATCCCTTTTAATTTTTCCTTCCCAGCCACCCACTTTATGATTCACTTGAGCCCTGCACTTGAAGACTAAACTTTTTGGTCATTTCATCAGGAAAGTTTGAAAATCCCATATTTCATTGAATATCCATCTTTTCTCCTGAAAGAACATGTTCAGTTTTTCTGGGTAGTTGATTCTTGATTTGTAATTCAACCTTCTTTACCTTCTAGAATATCATATTCCAAGCCCTATAAGCCCTTAATGTAGACATTGCTAACTCCTATGTTATCCAGACTATAGCTTAACAATATGTGAATTGTTTCTTTCTGATTGCTTGTAATATTTTCACTTTGACTTGAGAGTTCTGGAATTTGGCTATAATATTCCTGGCTGTTTTCATTTGGGGATCTCTTTCAGGAGGTGATTAGTGGATTCTTTAAATTTCTATTTTGTCTTCTGCTTCTGTGATGTCATGGCAATTTTATTGGAGAATTTCTAGAAAAAATGAGGTCTAAGGTTCCTTTTTTTTGTCATGACTTTCAGGTAGTACAATAATTTTAAATTATTTCTCCTAGGGGTGACTAGGTGGCACAGTGGATAGAGAACCAGCCCTGGAGTCAAGAATGCCTGAGTTCAAATCCAGCCTCAGACATTTAATCATTGCCTAGCTGTGTGAACTTGGGCTAGTCACTTAACCCCATTGCCCTGCAAGAAAAAAAAAAGATAAGTTAAATTATCTCTCCTAGATCTGTTTTCAAGCTAAATTGGTTTTACAATTAGAGAGTTCACATTTGCTTCTAGCTTTTCATTCCTTTGATTTTTTTTATTGTTTCTTGATTTCTTGCAGTCATCAACTTCCCTTAGCTCCATTCTACATTTGAAGGAATTATTTTCTTTAGAGAGCTACTGTATCTTCTTTTCCATCTGTTCAATTCTGCTTTTTAAAGTATTCTCAGTGACCTTTTGGACTATTGTTTTCCATTTGACCCAAACTGGTTTTTAATATGTTTTTCTTTTTTCTATCTACTTCACCAAGGTGCTTACTTGGTTTTCATGATTTTCCTATATCACTCTCATTTCTCTTCCCATCGTTTCCCCTTCCTCTTACTTAATCTTCAAAAATTTTTTTTTAGTTTATAATCTGAGACCAATTCCTATTTTCCTGGAGGCTTTGGATACAGAAGCTTCAACTTCATGTAATGAGTGTATGTTTTGATCCTCCTATGGGACGAAAGCTATTGTCTATGGTTGGATTTTTTTCTTCTGTTTGCTCATTTCGTCAGCTTTTGACTTGATTGTAACTGATAAGGTAAGGCTCTGCTTCCAGGGTGGAGGAAACACTGTCCCAAGCTCTTGAGAATTTTTGCAGCTATTCTCAGGGACACCCCTCCTTCTCCCAGGGGTCTCAGTTCCTTCAAGTTCTTATGAGAGGTTCTGACTGCTCTCCTGGCCTGGGCTTTGGGGTTTGTGAATGACCACAAGCACTCCCATCTGCCTTGGAGCTGTAATGAGGGTCCCTGCTCTGCTCTGTTATGTTTCTGCTCCTTTTCTTTATACTGGAGCCCCAGACTGCAACCTGGATCACAGGGAGAGCAAAGAGACCTCTGTAATCTCTCCTAACCACCTTACTGTCTATGGGCTGAGTGCTCTAGAAGCCAGGTGGTCCCAGGTCTGCTCCTAGTCCTTAAGGGACTAGATCTGTGCTATGGTTTGTGCTGGACTGGGCTCCACTCTCACTCTGGTATGGCAGAGTTTTCCTGTTCCTCTTCCCAATTATCCTTGGCAATCCTTGGGATGAGAGGTCTGGAAACCACCCCCATTGCCAAGGACCTAGGCATTCCCAGGGACCCACATGCCCTGTGGGCTGTTCTGAATGCCTGGAGTCAGTTGACTTTGGGGTGGCCCAGGCTGCACTGAGGTCCTTTCTAAAACCAGTATCACAGACCTTCCCACAGATCTTCCAAGTTGTCTTGGGCTGGAAAATTGTCTCCCTCAGTCTTTTTATGGGTTCATCCACTCTAAAATTTAGTTATTATTTTAAGATATTTGGAGTGATTTGAGGGAGAACTCACAGGGGTCCCTGCCTTTACTCAGTCATCTTGGTTATATGTGTGACTACTTTTAAGGAAATTTTTCAGAAATGGCACTGAACATGTGATGATCAAGTTAGAAAAAGGAAACAGTCAAAAGATTTTCAACTGAAATTCCTATTGAAGATTTCATAGCATTGACACACCCTCAAACACTTTCAAATTCATTTTGAAATCTTTGTCATGATTCCTCATCTTTTCAGATATTTTATTTACTTTCAAAAAGTAACCTGATGTGAGGAAGACAGTTTAAGTTGTTTTTGAAATTTTGTAACTAAGGTTCATAAGGTTAACTAACATGCAAAAGGTCACACAACTCTAACTCTCAGAGAAAGAATTTAAACTCGGATCTTCTTGACTTCAAACCCAGCATTCTATTCACAAATGTAATGCTTTGTATTTAGTAGATAAAATGATACAAATTCATTGAATTGGACTTTTACAGAAAAGCCCTGAAACATTGCCAAAAAATTTGCTTTAATCCAAGTTAGGACAATCAACAAATTAACAGATGATTTTTTTCCCCCATAGAGATTCTGTTGTTTGTTAATTTTCATTTTTGAAGAGGATCAATGAGTTTCCATAGAAATTAAGTGTTCATTTTGGAAGGACTAGTGGCATAATGGGGTGGTGTCTTGACTCTTGTGTGAATTGGATTTAAATGAAGTTGAAGGGGCAGCTAGGTGGTACAGTGGATAGAGCATTGACCCTGGAGTCAGGAGTAACTGAGTTCAAATCTGGTCTCAGACACTTAATAATTACCTAGCTGTGTGGTCTTGGGCAAGCCAATTAACCCCATTTGCCTTGCAAAACCCTAAAAATAAATAAATGAATGAATGAATGAATGAATGAATGAATGAATAAATGAATAAATGAACAAATAAACAAGCAAACAAACAAATGAATAAATAGAAAATAGATGAAATCAAGGGGCATAGTCATTGATTTCCTTTTTTCTTACAGATGAATTGCCAAAAGTCAAGATGACCTGTGGTAGCCCACAATGCAATGGATTATCTTGGAGGTCTTCAATATCTGATCAAACTCTAAGTTCTCTACAATACCTGCTTCAGTTGTTTTTGTAACAGTTGGAAAAAAACTGTTTTCATCTGCTCATTCTGCTAGGGAAAGTGTGAACTTACATGTTGTAAACATTCCCCCAACTCACTTATGGGTTAGGCCTGTTGTTTACTTTCAACCCAGTTTAGTCCATCTACCTAAAAGGTTTTTATCAAAGTTTGATTGCTATGCATATTATACATCTTTTGGGAGTCATAGTTGTGGGGTTGAAGTACTAATGCCATTTCTTTGTTTAATTACTTCATAAAATTAAAGAACACTAGTAGTAATAGGGTCCATTTTTTCCTTTAAAATTCTGCTGTGTTTCAACTGCATGAAACAAGATTGCCCTTGCACTTGGTAAATCCCCCACCCAACTTTTACGCTTTCCTTTGGTATATCTTTAGATTGTAAGCTCCAGGCGCACAAAGACAACTTTTTCTTTAATTTGTATTCTTAACCCTTAGAATATAAGAGGTATTAAAGATTTGAAGTGAAAGTTTTAACACCCACTACAAATATGACTGCAAACTTTCACATTTCCTGAATCCCAATCCTTCTTCATCTCCTAGTATGTGATATATGACCACCATTTTGCATTTAAAGTTAAGAGAGATAATATTATATTAAAAATAATATTATCCCCATTTTATAATAAGGGAATTGAGACTCCCAGAGATAAAGTGATTTGACTGAGTCCCCTCAACCCGTAAATTTCTGAGCTAAGAATTCAACTTACATCTTCTTGAGTCCACATCCAGAGTTTTTCTCTTCCAGACTACATTGCCTTTTCTTTCTTTTTTGGGGGGGGGCGTTAATTTACATTTTTGTTTGCACGTTGCCTTTCCAATAAAGATTGAGCAAATTCCTTCTCTGGCATTGTTGGAGACAGATCCAATGTCCTTAAATAAACTCAAGCTTGGGAGCTTGAGACATGAGCTCCTCTTGTGGTGTGGAAAACTTATACCATCTCATAGAACTATTTTCCCTTTTAAAGGTGAGGCAAACAGGCCAGGTCACATCATCAACTATAGCAAACAATCCTGTCTATATTCCTCAGTCTTATCTCTAGGGCATATGGACTTAGCAGCTTGACATTAGTCCATGATTGTAAATACTATCCTGAACAATATTTTTAATGTTTCTTCAGAATTAAAAAGTTTCAAGAATGGGTTGGTGCTTTTCCATTTTTCCTCCTTGGACTATTTTTTTGTTTCCTTTTGGGGGGATGGGAGAACTTGCAAGAACTCTTCCGTGTACCTAACCTTATTGGTCCTGGCTCTGACTGGAGTCATCTAGTCTATTCTCTTCATGTTACAGATCAGAAAATCATAACCCAAAGGGACACAATAACTTGCTCAAGTTTATCTAGTTAGGAGGTAGCAAAATCAGGATTCAGGGTCAGGTTTTATAATGCCAAGTTCAGGGTTCTTTTGCTACAGAACTGCTTCTTTACAGAGGTTGAAGGCATCTCAAGAAATGGGTTTGAATACAAGAATACTGGGCCCTTTCAATTTTCCCTCTAGCTCACAGATTTGCGCTATGAGCAGCCACAAGCCATGTGACTGACTCTGGCCTCCTCCATAATAGCTTTCAAGCTGCCAATACCATTCCTTTGGTGATCAGCTTAGTGACATCTGTGATTGCTTTATGACCTATGGCTAACACATGTTTTCCTAACTGGGGCTGGAATGTGCTCCTACTAAAACATGTTAGCTTACTCTACCACTAAACCACTCATGCATTTCCCCAGCTGAGTGGCTCCATTCTCAAACACCCCATGTGGCCTTTTGTTGCCATGGGTTTCCCCTTGCCTATCCCAGTCACCAGTGTGGGATTGTGTCTGATCAGAGAGTGTGAGAAGGCATAAACAGACTATTAAATCAATCCAGGGAGGATGTCAGGCTGAGTGGTGGTGCAATGACTAAGGAAGATAGAAATGCAAGTGGAAACTAGAGACATTAAGAACTTGGGCAATAAAAACAAAGGAGAGCCAACTTGGAAAAAAATCAATGTGCTGGGCATGGTTCAAATGGAGGGAAAACAAGAGTTATAAGAAAAAGGAAGAGTAGACAGAAAGGAAGGCCTCCATTTAAGAAACCAAAATGGAAAGGGCTAAAGAGCTAGGCTAGACTTGATTCTTGGGGACAGAACTTATGGATAACATCTAGCTCTGGGAGGCACTTTAAAGGTTATCTAACCCATTCTCTTCATGATACAGATTAGAAAACTAAGGTCCAGAGGGGTGCAGTCAAGTTTATCCAGTTAGGAAGTAGCAAAGCCAGGATTCAAAGTCAGGATGTATGATTCCAAATTCAAGGTTCTTTTTTTCATGGAATTGCTTCTCTACCAAGATGAGGGCATCTTGAGAAATGGATTCAAATACATGAGCTCTGGGGTCCCTTCCAATGTAGAGATTTTTTAAACTAATATTTAGTTTCTACCCATCATTTTCTGTAAAGTTTTGAATTTTACAATTTTTCCTCCACCCTCCCTTACCTTCCCTATCCCTCCACAGAAGGCAGTCTGGTAAACTTTACATTGTTTCCATGATATACATTGATTGAAAATGAATGTGTTGGGAGAGATATCATATCCTTGAGGAGAAAATGAAATAGTAGAGATAGCAAAATTATGTACTACATAAGACACTTTTTTTGTAAAAACAATTGAAGGTAATAGACTTTGATCTTTGTTTAAACTCCACAGTTCTTTCTCTGGGTACAGAGGGTATTCTTCATTGCAGGTACTCTAAAATTATCCCTGATTATTGTATTGCTTGAATGAGCAAGTCCAATAAGACTGATCATCACCACCATGTTGCTGTTAGGGTGTGCAATATTCTTCTGGTTCTGCTCATCTTGCTCATAATCACTTCATGCAAGTCTTTCTAGGCTTCTCTGAATTCCCATCCCTCTTGGTTTCTAATAGAACAATAGTGTTCCATAGCATACATATACCACAATTTGTTCAGCCATTCCCCAATTGATGGACATTCACTTGGTTTCCAATTTTTTTGCTACCACAAACAGGGCTGCTATGAATATTTTTGTACAGGTGATGTTTTTACCCTTTTGCATGATCTCTTCAGGGTATAGATCAGTAGTGGTATTACTGGATTAAACTATATGCACATTTTTATTGCCCTTTGGGTGTAATTCCAGATTGCTCTCCAGAAAGGTTGGACGAGTCTCCAGATCCATCAACAATGTATTAGTGTCCCAGATTTCCCATATTCCTTTCAATACTGAACATTGTCCTTTCTGGTTATATCGGCCAATCTGAGTGGTGTGAGGTAGTACCTTAGAGTTGTTTTAATTTGCATTTCTCTAGTCAGTAATGATTTAGAGCGATTTTTTTATACAACTATGGATAGCTTTTATTTCCTCATCTGTAAATTGCCTTTGCATATCCTTTGACCATTTGTCAATTTGGGAATGGCTTTTTTTAAAAAATAAATTTGAGTCAGTTCTCTATTTTAAAAATGAGTCCTTTGTCAGAAATACTAGTTATAAAAATTATTCCCCAATTTGCTACATTTCTTTTGATCTTGGTTACAGTGGTTTTGTTTCTGCAAAAGCTTTTTAATATTATCAAAATTATCGAATTAGTTTTTAATGATATTCTCCATCTCTTCCTTGGTCATAAACTGCTTCTCTTTTCATAGATCTGACATGTAAACTATTCCTTGATCTAGTTTGCTTATAAAATTGTCTTTTATAGATATTTCATGTAGCTTTTGCAATTTTATGGAAGGGGAGAAGGCAAGGGGGAATGAGGGAACCTTCATTCTCATTGGAAATGGCTCAGAGAGGAAACAGCATACACACTCAATGGGGCATAGCCATCTAGAAGAAAAAGGAAAGAAGGGGGATGGGGGGGATGGGGGAGAGGAGGGGGGATGTAGGTCATAGTGTATTATCCTAGAGGAGAGGGTAGCTCATAGGAGAAGGCAGTCAGATATAACACATTTTCTTTTTTACTTTTTTGCAAGGTGGTGGCATTGGGTTGTCTGTCTGGGACCATGGGGCCAGGTGGTTGCTGGGTCTCTGGGTGGGATGTGGGCTTGGGGCCTCTTGGCCCCAGGGCCAGTGCTCTGTCCACTGCCCCACAGCACATTTTTGAAGAGGGACAGAGTGAAAGGAGAGAGAATATAATAAATGGTAGTGGGGAAGAATGGATTGGAGGGAATTACAATCAGCAACAGCAACTGTGGAAAAACATGGAAGGAACTTCTCTGATGGACTTATGATAGAGAATGTGACCCACCCCAGAGACAGAGCTGATGGTATCAGAACACAGACTGAAACACATTTTTTCTCTTTCACTTTATTTTTCATGAGGTTTTATATTTTTTGTGGGAGAGGAAGTATTATGTTTACTCTTAAACAAGAATATTTTAGTAATGTGTAAATAAATTAAAGAAAATTTAAAAAATTATATTCCAGGCTGTCTAGGTTTCTAGGATGATTCTTTCTCTACTTGATCATGTTTCTTATTAGCTATAATGGAGAGGTGGGTTTCTCTTTGTTTTTACCAGAACGATTTCTGGAATTCTATTTAAGTTTTATATATACATACATATGTATGTACTCAATGTATATACTCAAATCATACCTTTAAAATTTTTTGTTTCTGAAACTTGTTTATCTTTTAGACATGTCAGGCTCAAGGGAAAACATTCAAAATCTGAAAGTACTAAAAAATATCAGATTTTATTGTCAATTTACTTAAATGCAGTTAATTGAATGCACAAGAAGCATCTCATTAAAAAGTTCTTCAGTAAATATTTTCAGCCTTATCAATGCAGGTTTTGTATATATATACATATATATATATATGTATATATATACAGTCACTCTTTCCATTGCTTATTATTAGATGCTTTCCATTTTATGTCTTTTATCCATAGAATTTTACTACAGAATCTCTCTCTCTCTCTCTCTCTCTCTCTCTCTCTCTCTCTCTCTCTCGCTCTCGCTCTCGCTCTCGCTCTCGCTCTCTCTCTCTGCTTACAACTTAAGAAATGATATCCAGTACTCTGAGGGGAAATTATTGTAGTTATACAATCAGTGGTTCAATGCTTTTCAGGTAAAGAAAAATAAAACAATTATAGGTTTTGTTTGTTTAACATCCAATTGATAAGATTGTACATAAATCGCTGAAATATAATACTTCATGTAAAAAATGTCTTTTATGTCTAAATCCTATATCCATTTTGATCTTCTCTTGTTATAGGGTGTGAGGTGTTGGTCTAATCCAAGTTTCTGCCATACTAACTTCTAATTTTCCCAACAGTTTTATCGAAGAGAGAGTTCTTATCTCAGAAGCTGGACTCTTTGGGTTTATCAAGCAGCAGATTACTATAATCGTTTCCTGCTGTCTCTTTTGTACCTAATCTGCACCCATTACACTGATCCACCACTCTGTTTCTTAGCTAATACCAGACAGTTTTGATGACTGATACTTCATAGTATAATTTTAGATCTGGTAGGGCTAAGTCACCTTGTTCTGTACTTTTTTTTTCATTAAATCTCTGGATATTCTTGACTTGTTTCTCCATATGAATTTACCTACAATTTCTTCTAGCTCACTAAAGTAATTTTTTGGAACTTTCATTGATAAGGCACTAAATAAGTAGATTAATTTAGGTACAATTGACATTTTTATTTTATTAGCTTGACTTATCCATGAGCACTTGATACTTGTCCAGTTATTTAAATCTGATTTTAATTGTGTGAAGAGTTGATAAAGTTGTTTTCATAGAGTTTCTGGGTCTGCCTTGTCAGGTATACTACCAAGTATTTTATATTGTCTGAATTTTCTTTAAATGGAATTTCTCTTTCTAGCTCCTGCTGCTGTATCTTGCTATTTATAGAAATACTGAAGCTTTATGAGGGTTTATTTTATTTCCTGTGACTTTGCTAAAGTTGCTCCTTTTTTCCTAGTAGTTCTTTAGATGATTTTCTGGGATTCTCTAGGTATACCATCCTGTCATCTGTAAAGGGTGAAAGTTTTGTCTCTTCCTTCCCAATTCTAATTCCTTCAATTTTGTATCTTCTCTTATTTCTGAAGGTAACATTTCTAATACAATATTGAAGAGTAGTGGTGATAAAGGGCATCCTTTTTTCACCCCTGATGTTATTGGGAATGACTCTAGCTTATCCCTATTGCATATAAAGCTTGTTTATGGTTTCAAATAGATACTGCTAATCATTCTAAGGAACAATCCATTTATTCCTATGCTCTCTAGGGTTTTTAGTAGGAATGGGTGTTGTATTTTATCAAAGACTTTTTCAGCATCTATTGAGAAAATCGTATAATTTGTTAGGATAATTGACTACATTAATAACAAACCTAACAGTTTTCCTAATATTGAACCAATCTTTCATTCCTGGGATAAATGCTACTTGGTCATAGTGTGATAACTTGGCTGTAATCACTTTGCTAAGATTTTATTTAAGATTTTTGCATCCATATTCATTAGGGAAATTAGTCTATAATTTTCTTTCTCTGTTTTGACTCTTCCTGGTTTAATCAGTTTATCAGCACCATAATAGTGTCATAGAAGGAGTTAAACAGAGCTCGAACTTCACCTGTTTTTTCCAAAGAGTTTATATAGAATTGGAACCAATTGTTCCTTAAATGTTTGATAGAATTGATTTGTGAATTCATCTGACCATGGGGAATTTTTTCTTAGGAAATTTAATGTGGCTTGTTGAATTTCTTTTTCTGAGATCAGGTTATTTAGGTATTTAATTTCCTTTACACTTAATCTGAACAATTTATATTTTTGCAAATATTCATCCATTTCACTTAGATTATCAAATTTAGTGGCATACAGTTGGGCAAAATAATTCCAAATTATTTTCTCCTCATTGGTGGTGAGTTAATCTTTTTTCATTTAAGATACTGGTAATTTAGTTTTCTTTTTTTAAATTAAATTAACCAAAGGTTTATCAATTTTATTTTTTTCATAAAGCCAATTTATTAATTCAATAGTTTTCTTGCATTCAATTTTGCTAATTTCTCCTTTAATTTTTAGAATTTCTAATTTGGTATTTAATTGGGGGTTTTTGATTTGTTCTTTCTCTAATTTTTTTAGTTCAAAGTTTTCTTCCTTTCAATTTTACTAATTTCTCCTTTAATTTTTATAATTTCTAATTTGATATTTAATTGGGGGATTTTGATTTGTTCTTTCTCTAATTTTTTTAGTTGTATGCGTAGTTCATTGATTTCCTCCTTCTCTATTTTATTCATGTAAGCAATTAAAGATATAATATATCCCCTAGTCACTGCCTTGGTTGTAGCCCATAAATTTTGGTATGTTGTATTGTTATTGTCATTATCAAGGATGAAATCATGAATTCTCTCTATAATTTGTTTGATTCACTTATTCTTTAAAATGAGGGTATTCAGTTTCCAATTAATTTTAGGTTCATCTCTCCATGGGCCCTTTTATTGCATGTAATTTTTATTGTATTATGATCTGAGAAGGCAGTATTCACTATTTTTGCCTTTCTGCATTTGATTAGAAGGTTTTTATGCCATAGTACATGGTCATTTTTTTTTATAAGTGCCACGTACTGCAGAAAAAAAAAGTATATTCTTTTCTATCCCCATTCAATTTCTTCCATAGGTCTATCATATCTAGATTTTCTAACATTCTAATTTACCTCCTTAACTTCCTTATTTTATGGTGTATCTCTTTTAATGAAATCTATTTTTGCAGCTGCTTTGTCTGAGATAAGGATTGCTACCCCTGCCTTCTTCACTTCAGCTAAAGCAAAATATATTCTGCTCCAACCTTTTACATTTACTCTGTATGTTTCTCTCTGCTTCAAATGAGTTTCTTGTAAGCAGCATATTGTAAGATTATGTTTTTTAATCTACTCTGCTATTCACTTACACTTTATGGGGGAGTTCATTCCATTCTCAAAGTTATACTCTTTATTGCCCTCCATGTTATCTTCCCTCTATGTATTTCCCCCCTTTTTTATACTTTATCCATATTCCTCAGCATTTTACTTCTGAATACCACCGCCTTGAGTGCATTTGCCCCCTTAACATCCATCCCCCTCCCCTCTTTCCCCTTTCCCTTTGCCTCTTCTTCCTTCCCTTCCTTCTATTAGTTCCCCTTTTCTTCCCCCCACTCCTTTTCCCCTTTTAATATCTGAAAGGTTAATAAGTTACTTAACTGAATATAGTGTGTTAATCCTCCTTTGAGTCAAACCTGATGAAAGATTCAGGTGGCTTTCACCTCCTCCCTTTCTTCCCCTCTATTGCAATAAATCCTTTCCATCTCCTCATGTAATTTGATTTACCCCATGCAATCTCCTCCATCCTCTTGTCTCTTTACTGTCCCCCCCCCTTTAAGGAGATACTATTTTTAAATCATTCTATCAGAATCGTGACTGTCCATTACTTCTGGCTAAGTTTATTCTTTCTAAGAGAGTTACAATTTTCAAGAGTTATGAAAATCTTTTTCTCAGGTGAAGACATAGCCAATTCATCTTTAATGGATAACAATGTTTTTTTCTTTTCCCTTTTTTACCTTTTCATGTGTCTCTTGAGTCTCCTATTTGAAGTCCACATTTTCTATTTAGCTCTGGTCTTTTCATCAGGAAAAGTGTCTGAGACCAGACCAGATTTGAACTCAGATAATCCTGACTCCAGTGCTCTATCCACTGGACCACCTAGCCACCTTCTGCTACAGACTTTCTCTGGAGTGTCTGTAACCTTGATTTGTTGCCCAGTCCTTGGGCCTGGGGGCCGGGGTGGGAGGGTCTGACTTATCCTTGAACAATGTGGGATGGGCCCTCAGGCTATGTAGTTAATCTTATTATTCACTCAGTACTGAGAGAACTCTGCTGTCCACACCTGAGCCTGGGGGTGGGGATGTTACTGTATTTGTTTTGGGAAGAGCCCCTCTCTCACTTCAGGATGGGGAGGGTGCTCTACTGGAAACTTGGGGACTGCTGAAAATACAGGCCTGGGCAGCCAGATTGATGTCTAGCCATGCTGGAGCTCTCCTGCTGGAACTCTCCCTCCAACCTTGCTGGAGCTCCCCTGCCTGATTACAAAACCAAAAGCCTCTACAGCTGTTCTGAGGTTAGTATGCATCTCACCCCACCACCCCTGCCCTGGCTCTCTGCTCTCTGCCCCAGGCTCAGGGCTCCCCTGAGACAGACCTTGTTGGTAGATGTTTTTCCTCCTTTGCTCTTCTCTGGATTTTGTGGATTTGAATTCTGTTAAAAGGCTCATTTCATATTAATTCTGAGGAAAAGCCAGGAGACCTTAGCACATTGCCTGACTTCTCTCTGCCATCTTGACTGGAAGTCCCCCCTCCACCCCCGTAGAGATTTTGGAGTATATCTACATTCATAGTCACTTTAGGAGGACTAATTTTCTGTAGCAAAGGGCAGGATTCTGAGGCATTGGGACCTAAGGCAGGTAAGTTTCATTTAGAGAGGTGAAAGTATAAGCAGTGGAAAAAGAATATCAGAGTGTGGTTGGAGATCTCAGTCCCTGAGGAGAAAGTTGCTGTGATTTTCCTTTGAATTACAAGATTTTAGAGGTATAAGGTACCATAAGAATAATCTAATCTAATGATTTCCTCTTCCAATAATTGGGTTTTTTTTTTTACAGTTAAGGGAACTGAAGACCACAGAAGGGAAAATTTCAAGACCAAATAGTGAGTGAGTGGTATATCAGACAATTTAGAGTTCTGAGCTTTTCCTCTCCCCTTTTCTCCTATATCCAATTAGTAGTTAAAAGTTATATTGATCCTTGGGCAGTTAAGTGGCACAGAAAAGAAAGAAGATATCATCCTGAGTTTGAATCTGGCCTCAAACACTTGCTAGCTATATGATGCTGACCAAGTCACTTAATCCTACTTGCCTCAGTTTCCTCATCTGTAAAATAAACTGAAAGAGGAAATGGAAAAGCACTCTGGTATCTGCCAAGAAAACCCCAAATGGGCTCACAATAAGTCAAACATTATTAAACAACAAAGATGAGGACATTGATCCTCATTCCACAGTATCTCCTCTATCCAACTCCTACTCTACAACTTTCCAGGCACTTGTCTTTGTTCTAGTTCAGATCCTTATCACTTCTAGTCTGTATTTTTGCAGGCCCCTCCTAATTGGTCTCTGCTACCAGTTTCTCCTTTCCCTAATCTAGTCATAACACAGCTGCCAAAATAAACTTAGATGATCAACCCAGTGCTTTTCATTCTGAAATTTTGGCATCCTGTTAGCCCAGCAGGATATATATTGCAATTGGACTTCACAATCTCCTACTAGCGGATGAGGAAACAATACAGACCACCATCCTCCCTCTTAGGCCACAGAGGGGGAAACCCTGAGTCCCTGGTGTGATTGGTTTGATGCCCAGCTGTCCCTGGAACTGCAGCTGCAATCCTGACTGCGGGTGGCCAGGAAGAGACTCAATGTGTCTTGAGGTATTTGAGAGATGCCAAGGAGTGTGATGGCCAACCTACCAAAGCAATAAAGACTTGCTGCCCTCCTTCCTGCTCTGGCCTTGTCCATACTCCCAAAAGGAAAACAGAGACCCAGGAAGAAATAGTGTGCAAATTTCAGGGTGGGATTGGAATAAACAGGGGCAAAGAGTTAGTAGATGGATGAGAGAAGTAGGTTTCTTGGCTACATATATCTTTAGGAGGGAATTTGATGGAGAGCACTAGTCTTAGGGTGATAATGATTCATTGTGATATTTGTCCTTCATTCTTTAAAAAGACCATGACATCAGGACGCCAAGACAAGCACGTCACCAGCCTCACTTTCTCCTTTAGAGCCATCTGGGTCCAGTGGCCAGATATGAATCAAGATGATTGGAGATCCCCAGGAGGGAAGGCAATCAGGATTAAGTGACTTGCCCAATTGTCAGACTGGATTTGAACTCCTGTCCTCCTGACTCCAAGGCCACTGTGCCAGTTAACTGCCCTAAAAATTCATTGTATGTCTGATACATATGGACTGTGTGACCTTGAAAAAGTCACAACCTATTCTCTAATTTTGTTACTCTCTAATTTTGCAATTCTCTAATTCTGTAAGTTGTAGGAAAAGTTAAATTGCATTGTTAGAAGTTTTTTCACCTGACAGTTTTAACTAAAAGCTCAAAAGCCCTGCATAAGATTCTCCTCACTGGAGGGGATTGATAACTCAAATGTTTCTTGTATCTGTGAGAGGTAGAGTTGGTGGTCTCTGAAGGGATAAAATGACTTTGGAAAGAAACCTGCATGTAGAGAGGGTTCAGCACCTCAAACTTGTTCCTTTCCCCAACTTACTGTACTAGAGACTTCAAGAAATCTCTCTCCCTGCATCTATATAACTCCTCTATTTTTGCTTGATTGAATAAAAGGGGAGAGAGAGAGAGAGAGAGAGAGAGAGAGAGAGAGAGAGAGAGAGAGAGAGAGAGAGAGAGAGAGAGGATTTGGCCAGCCTGTCAGAGTTGTACTCTCTGCAGTAGAGTTTGAATGTTGAATGCTTGTCAGGTTGGCTCAAGAAGGGATTTCATTGTCAGGTACCTTATCTTGCCAGGTGATCTTCACACATTTCAAATGCAAGTGATTCAGTTTCCTAACATGATGCTGATAGACTGTCCACTAATGAGGTCAGCACAGCAGCTCTGGAGACATTCAGTTTGATAGTTAAAGTCTAATATCTCTTCTCTTCTACGTTTTCTTTCAGAGCCTCCTAACCATTGGGCTAGCTCTGGAAATGCATGTGTCAACCTCATCCTCTATGTATACATCCCTGAAAGTTTCGTGCCTAGGTAAGGGAACTTATCCACAGCATTCAAAATTTCTCCATTTGGTTACATTACCATAACACTTTATGATGTGTGAAATAATTTATATCCATTCTTTCATTTCATCTTTGTAAGTGTCATATATAAGTCAGATGGTGTGCTATTATTCCCATTCACAAGTTTGGAAGCTGAGAATCAAAAAGGTAGAGGGCTTTTTCCAAGGTTATACCACTAATAAATGGTTGAGTCAGAACTCAAATATGAACATGACTATAAATTCCCTTTCCATTAAATTGCACAAAACATGAATCTCCAATTTTCAAACAGCTTTAATGAAATAATACTAAAATCATACTGAACAGATTGAATCTTTTTTTTTAAAGATTCAGTCTACATCTGCATTTTACAGTAGTCTAGGTTCATAATGATCAGTTAGCCTCAGCAAAATTATGTGATTTTTTTGTGTATCTTCAGGTCTTCTGGTTCTTCCCATATCACTCTTGGTCTCTTGTCACACCCATCATTCTCAGGTCTCATATTTTGTTCCCTGACTTTCCAGAACTTTTTTCCCCAGGCATCACCACCATGAAATCTCTCAAACTCCAAACAAATTGCTGTCCCTCACACAACACCCCAGTTCCCACCTCTTGACCTCTCCCCTGGCCTTCCTCCATAATTGGAATGTTCTCCTTCCTCATCTCCTCTTGGAACTCCTTGTTGCCTTTAAGATTCAGTTCAAATGCAACCTCTGGTAGGAAACCTTTTCTGGTCCCCTTTAATTCTAGCTCTTCTCTGAGCTTACCTCTCCTTTACACTGTATGTAGTTTGTTTGAATGTAGTTTGCAGATTGATGCCCTCTTTGGAAGGGAAATCAAGGGCATTTTTTGTATTCTTTGTATTCTCAGCATTTAGCACAGTGACTGGCAAATGAATTCTTAATTACTTATTGGCTGACAACTTCCCTGAACCTCAATTTAGAATCATAGTTAATTCTGGTACTGGCTACCTCATATGATTCCTATTAGGAAAGTGCTTTGCAAGCCTAAAAGCATACACATGAACATGAGCTATAATTCAAACCCGGGGATGGGAGTGCAGCCAGACTATTTCTTCTTCCTACCTAGCCTCCACTCACAATTCTACAATGAGTCTCTTTATACAAGAAGCCTCCCACATAACATACATAGCCTCTGTCTGAAGACCTCCACTAAAGGGGTCTTTCTCCCTCCAGAGCTGGTCTCCTACATTTTTCTTTTACTAATTGTGTAGGAGCAGCTCCAGCCCCTAGTAGAGGAAGGAGTGGGCCAGAGTGGGGGCTTAGGGCATTTGAGATGAGATCCTTATTGATCTCCTCCTTAAAAGGAAACTCAAAATCACTAGAGAGGCAGTAAGAATTCATCTACACCAGGCTTGTAACTGATTAGAGGCAGGGGATTCAAGGGCATCTAAGACCAAGAAGGAAAGGTGCTAATGAAGAAGCATGTAGGAGTTATTTGGCTTCTTCACACAAGTTGCCCAGAAGCCATGAACATGAATTGGGCCACTCACTGATAGGACAGACTTCCAAAGTGAGCTAGCATCCGGAGCAGGGAGCTGAGTGTAGTTTCTCCTAAGAGCAGCTCACACCTAAAGAATCCTTTGGGGTTTACAGAGAACTTTTTAGGGTAGTTAGCACACAATGGTTACTGTCCCCATTTTAATAGAGGAAGATGCTACAGCCCAGAGAAGTGATTTGCCCAAGGCCAAGGAAGCTGGTTTGGGGGTCAATCTTGAATGTGAACTAAAATGCTCAGATTTCAGAGGCACTGAACTCTACAACTATATATAACTTCTCAAATGAGTAAGTTTTGGCATCCTTTTTTTTATTTTAGGAGATTTTTGTTTCTTTTATTTTTTGAAAGTATCATTTCTTCTGTGAAGATAGGCTGCAGTAAGGAAATCACTTTACTAATGCTGATAAGCAGCTTTGATTTATAGTATTAAAAACTATAATTGGGACTATAAAACTATAATGGGACATTGAGAGATTATATAACCAGAATATATCGGAGACTGGATTTGAACCCAGTTCTTCTAGAAACTTGAGGCTAGTTCTCCATCCACTTCCACAGAGAATCTCTGTTTCTTTTTATACTTAAACTATATTCTGAATTCGAAAGATGACATAGTATCTTGAAAAGCCTGATGGGCTTGGAGTCAGAACAAATCTAGGTTCAAAATCCATTCCTGATGGAGAAGTAACTGGTAACCTAACAGATGAGGAAAATGTAAATTGTAAAGGACAATGAAAATACCAGTTATATTTTATTTCATAAAAATGTACTTGTGAGGGACATCTCATGTGGTTTCCCTGATTTTCTCAATTTTTCATTCCTGAGGGCAATCCAACCAACATACTTCTGATATTTTACAAAGACTAAGACACTACTAGTAAGTTTTTGACCACTCCTACCAGAAATGATGGTGATATACTGGGGAAACAACCATTTCTTCAGGAATTACCCTGAAATCTTAACTCAAAAATAATGGAAGCAATCCCATATATTATTTACTTTTAATTATTCTATTTAGATTTCAAGATCTACCTCAATCTGGGTCTGACAACTTCACTGACAACTTAATTTCTCTTCCTGTTGACACCTATTACCTCCAATCAGTCTCCTGAATGTCCTTCATATTTATTCCTGTCTCTGTGGTTTTGTCCCAGTTATTCTCCCAAACCAGGTTGCTGCCACCACCCCAAAACCTCATTTGTCCAAATCCTACTCTTTTTTTTCAAACTGATCAAATGGAATCTTCTCTGTAAAATCTCCTTTAATAAACCTCCTCATGACCGCTCTCCCACTTCCCTGGTCTCTTATTGCCCTATTGCAGACTATAATCCTAGATTGTTTCTCCTTAGCACTGAGTGGCTATTTGCCAGCAATATAATTAAGTTGATTAATAGAAAATTCTAGAATCCCAAAGTTTAAAGGGGACTCTGAGATCATCTAGTTCAATCCATATCTGAGCAAGAACCTCCTTCATAGTATTGCCTACAGGTTTAATCTAATCTTTGCTCAAAGATCTCTAGTGAAGAGAGTTAAAATCCTGAGAAAGGTCGTGCCACTTTGAGATGGCTATAATTGTTAGTTTTTTTAACCTCTTTATATTGAGCATGCATCTTCCTGAATCTGCTGCTTTCCATTCCCTCCCCTCCCCATGACTAGTTCTGTCTTTTGAGTCTAATCCCTCTATAAGTCACTTGAATGCTTGAAGACATGTTTTTTTCCCTTTTCTTAGCTTCTTTCTCTTTGTGCTTAAGACCCCTCCCCCACAAGATGGTCAAAATTAACCCCTTCTCATTTACAAATAGTGGAAGGTCAACTCCAACTATCTTATTTTAAGAAGGGAAACAGTGACCTAGGGATATTAAGTGATATGCCCAGAAAAGGCATAGGAAGTAAACCCAAAGAGCTTGCAAGACAAGTTGGCCCACATCTCCTCTTGGTTTAAATGATAGCTATTTTAACCATCTTCAAACTAATCTAATCATTTAGGGATGTCCTCTCCCTCTATGTTAAGTCAGTAATCTCCCTGTTTGTTTTCCACAGTTAAATGATCATCTCTAGAACCTAGAAATATGTGGCAATGGTAGGAATGATTAGGAATGTGGTTGAATGTGGGCAAGGCCGATACAACATTAAGTTTTGCAGTGACTTTTGGAACAAATTTGTGGACTGCATTAATATTTCAGTAGTGAATCTCACTTTGCCAGATGCTCTTTCCAGCACATGAATCATAACATTAGTTAATAAAATAAAATTCATTTATCTGGGAGAAAACCCATTCCCCTGCCTCCAACCTTTTAATAAGAAATGTGAGGTTATGAGACTGGCAGGAGTAGAGAAAAAAATAATTGAGGGAAAGGGATAAATGATTTCCTTCTCCCCTCCTTTTCTCACCCTCCATTTCCCATCTCTATGCCTTTGCACTGACCATTCTGCACACCTGGATTGTACATCCTCCATCTATGATTCAGAGAGTTTTACTTCTCTGAAGGACCAGCTTTTATAAAATATCATTCCCACTATCTCATCCCTCAACTATTAGGTATTCATTCTCTATGTACTTTATGTGTATAAGTTGTCTCTGTCAATAAAAATAAGATACTGAAAAGTGGGGATTGTTTCATTTGTGTGTGTTGTATATTCCCAGTATATTCTACATGAAATGTAGAAGGTCCTTAATAAAAGCATCAATTGAATGACCTCTCAACCAAAGGCAAATGGGGAAAGGGAGAGTATCTATTATAAAAAAAAATTGGAATGCATCTGGAGTTGGGTAGAACTGTTGTTAGCAAATGCTGCCTCCTTTCCTTCCTTCCTTTCCTTCCTTCCTTCCTTCCTTCCTTCCTTCCTTCCTTCCTTCCTTCCTTCCTTCCTTCCTTCCTTCCTTCCCTCCCTCCCTCCTTCCTTCTCCCATGGCCCATCTGGCACCTGGTTGCTAGGTATCACCAGGCTACCCAGACCCAGAAGCTGCCAGAGATGTTTCCTTCAAGGGTTTAGGCTGCCAGTTCCATGAACATCATGGCTGAAGATGCCCAGGAAACCAATTAAATCAGCAGTCAAAATATCTGGAGTCCACAATGCCCCCAGAATGTACTAGAATGATTATCATCCAGAAGGTCAAAGGAGAGCCGCAGAGGTCACATGCTGCCACCTCGGCTGGAGATCTCCATCAAGCAGAAGATCAGCATCTACACCATTCTTCAGGGTGTCCTCCAGCAGGAGAGGGAGCTGGAAGAGGAGTGTGTGCAGACACTGGTGAATCTGGCTGCCAAGGAAACGCGAGAGGCTGTGGAGACTGAGGACCACTCACTGGCAAAGATGATCTCTTTATGTATGAACTACAGCACTATCTCAAGCCCCTGATCCTGAATGATGATTATGTCCTCATCACATTAGACAGTCTAATCTGGCCAGTGCTAATGTATTCGAGTTCATGCCCTACATAGGGAGCACCCTAGCCATCACCATGTCCATCTTGAGACTGGTCAAGATGCGCCAGGTATTTCACAGTGTTGTGGAAGTGTTTTGGGACCCCATCATGACTGGAGAGCACTTGATGAACAAACCTTCACCTAGCGTCCTCGTGTCACTGCGTGGCTCTGGGAAAGAAAGCATCGAGGTCCAGTTCAGGATGATTAAGTTTATTGGTCCCATGCTCAGAATTCTGCTGCCCATCGAGGAGCTATGGAAACAAGTATTTGATTATAGTGTCCTGCTCCTGGCATGGTCCCAGAGCAATGTGGAGGTCCTCTTTATCACCCAGATCACGAGGCAGATCTGAAAATTGTCCATCTCAAGCAATATGCTGCCCCCCAATACAGCTTCTCCTCATGTTTTCTGAGATGCACATGCAGGTCTGCACCAAAGCTCTGACCCTCCAGCAGTTAAGCATTGAAAACCTGACCGAGGTGGTCCAATGCTTCATTGGTCTGACCTGCTCTTACCCTGATGAGCTGATGAAATTTTTCCAGAAACAAATGCAGACTGGAAAGGAGACCTCTCTACATGGGGACACTGACCCTGCTCTGGGTAGCCCTCTACTTCAAAGTGGCCAAGGCAACTAAAAGGACCTCGAACCTGACTATCAAAATGATACAACATGCTCTTGCTGACTCCCGAGCCAAGGTGAAGCTGGTCATCCTGCGGGTCATCGGGCAGCTGGCCATCTCGGGCTACCAGGAGAGGATCCGAGGTTGGGGCCTGAGATATATCTCCCTACAACTCATACTGTCCATGTACAAAAATGATGAACTTGTCAGAACTATTCCCAGGTTGATCTGGAAGGAAAGATGGTTCACAAGGTCATCATGGACACTGTGAGGATCATCACAGCCTCTGTCAGTGGGGTGACCAATGAATTTTGGCTGAAACTTGAATTATATCATGAAGACAGAATACATGGAACCCTTCATGTCCATCTGCATCAGTCTGACCAACCTGGCCAAAAATCAGCGGCAGTAAAAAGAATCATATAAGAATGTTGACAGGAATGACTAAGTGGAACACCCTGTCCCTCAGAAGCTGCTGGCTAGACTCCTAGTGTTTCTCTCAGTCCCCTAAGGGGGCAGGGGCCATGGGATTGCCATGCTCCAATTAATCAAGTTGGAGACCATTGCTGTCTTCATGACTGACCTGTGGGAAGGTGAGAGTCCTTCTCTGAATTGATACCTTAAAGAACACACTCAATACACTGGGTGTCAAAAGACTCAGGAGGACACACTGATCCAGTTTCTGAGAAACACCCTCAAGAGGATGCAGGGGATCCCATGTAGCCTGTGTCTGAGCCGGGAGTTGAACCTCCAGATCATAAGCTACGAGAGCCCCTCAGTAGAAAAGGTCTTCCTTTACTGGGCACTGGTTTCCCACCAGCCACAGGCCAGGAGGCTGACAAAGTAGAGACCCAGCTCACAAAGCTGCTACATAAGGCTGATTATGGCAACGACTTTGACTGGGATGGATTGATCCTTTGCTTGGGACTCTGAGCTTAGGGTCAGGTGACCACCATATGTCCACATGCTCCATTAGTTTGAAGAAAAAACTTCAAGAGATGGGAGGATCCATAGCACATCAGTGCCTGGATGAGTGAGGTGGTAAAGGGTGCCTTCATGGGAATATATGGCAGCATGGATGCTCACCATCACCCAAGGGTGCCTTTGTTCTATGTGGAGAAGGACATTACTAAGAATGTCCTCCATCACTATGCTACCAGCTTCCAGGATGTTTCTCTGAAGCTAGCCTTCGTCCAGAGCATCATTCAGGTCTGCCTGGCCATCCAAGCCACAAACCAGAGCTCACGGCTTTCTTCATGGTGATCCTCAAGTCACAACCTCTGTATTCTCTGACTTCTTCATTGTCTGATGATGATGGCACTCTGGCACCTCAGCAAACTGAAGTTTCTTTTCACTCCTGAAAACAACCATGAGCTGATAGACCAGAGTGTCCAGTGTATATTTCTTCTTTCTCCTCCAGAAGAGGACAGTAAACAGGTCAAGACACTGTACAACAATGGGTACTTTGATTAAGCTGACTCAAAGCCTTCTGAAAAAAGATGGACCACAAGGGCGTCCAGGAAACATTTCATTTCCTTGAGAAGTAGCTTCACTCAGAGAATGAATGGGAGAGAGAGAAAGCGGTCATGCCGAGCCTTTATCAACTACAAGTCTACAAGGAGTGTGTTGCCATCCTAATATCCCTGAAATGTGGCCAGTTTGGCACTCTTATAGAACTCCTGGCTCCACATATTGTGACTCCCAAGTGAGGACCCACCAGTCCACCATTAACATCATTTTCTGCCTTTTAGACATCCACACCCAGACCTGGTCCCTATGTTAATGGATTTCAAACATGAGCTGGGAACCACGGAAGAGGACAAAATTTGCTCCCTGTCCACCAAAATCGCCAAGGTGATGAACAAGGAAGCGCAATGGGAGGAGCTCGTCTTCCTTCTTCAGAGCACCTATGAGGGCCTGGGGGCTACCAGCCTCATCCATGACAAGGCTGCCATCATGTGGCTCAATTCCACCCTCAAGCTGCTGGGGGGGAGGGGTGAACTGGAAGTCAAGGTGCTAGAGATCTTGAGCTCACTTGCCCTCTGTGCTTCATCCGGAAGTGCGGCGGCAGCTGGGGAAAGTTGTCCTCCTGTTGACTCACTCCTACCTGGAGGCTGTCATCACTTCCCTCCTGAGGCAGCCACAGCCTCTGAACAAGAATATCACTGAGTTATGGGAAGATTCTGCCTTTGGTTAGAAGATCCTCCAAGTTCTGAAAACCAGAATGCAGGCAAAGAAAGTTCCCTGGAAGCAACCTGACCTCTGGTGCCTGATGGCTGTGGACCCCATTATGACTGTCTGTACTCTCTACAAGATCACCATGGCTCTGGACAGCAAGGAGAAGCTTCAGGACATCTTTTTGGAGCTTAGCAGCAGCGTCTACCTGGCAGTATTTGGTGACATCAGACAGCTGGAGCATCATTTGGACTGGAGACCTGCAGAACAAGATTACTGTCCACAGACTCACCATTAAAACCCTCCTGCGGGTGCTGAGTTGAGTCAGGAACAAGGAGATGTTGCAAAGCCTGAGGAACCAGGAGGCGTGGATCTTCCTGGAATGAGACTAAGATTCACATAGAAAGATTGTATGGCTCCTCACCAGAATCATAGACAGAAGTTGGTGGAGTTGTTGCTCCCGAGCCTGGTAGAACTCATGTGTCACCCAGTTCTCTACAAAAAGAAGATGCGGAAGTCCACAGTTCTAAAGCTGACTGAGGGGGCCAGCCACGTCCACAGCACCCTGTGCTTGACATCCATATGGGCCCTGGGTAACATGGCCATCGGGGCTCCTAAAAAGGTGAAACATTACCAGAAGCTGCTCCTGAAGATGCTCCTCAGTTCCTTCAGCGATCCCATTAGCACCCAGGTGAATTCCAAGACAATGTCAGCATTGTCCAAGGAACTGGGGCCAATGAGCTCCTCCTTTGAGGCCATCTCCATGCAGTGCTGAGTCTTCTTTGACAATGAGATCAAATTGCTTCACTTGACCTTCAACCTGTTTGGGAAGCTCACCAGCTGGACCGGAAAAAAGAAGAAAAACTTCTTTGCAATGGAGGTCAGGAAGAGCTGAATGTCCCTGCCAGAGATCTTAATCTTTCAATTTAACTATGGGGGGGGCGGGGGGGGGAACTTTCCAGAGTCTTGACCTTGAAGGAAGACTGGACTTTTGGCCAATATGGCTCTGCTTGACTGGGAAGCCCCTGTTTTTCTACTTCAATGGATCATGGTTCAGACTCACCATCTGGCCTGCCTTGAGTTCAACTCTGATTCTAGTCCATAGTTGTGGCAAGCCTCTGTGGATAGCTGATCTTGGGTCCCGTCCAGGAAGACCCCTGCCCTCAGCTGCCAATGTCCTTTTAAGTCTGTGTTGTCCACATCTGGATTTCCTGGATCTTTCTTGGAGGGGGGAGGGGAAGGGTCCTCTGGAGCTTGAGAACCATCAACCTCCATCTTGGAAGGGAAACAGAAAGAAGTTTCCTTAAGGCTTTTTGTCTTACTTATTCTTGGCTTTTCTTGAAACTGTGGTGTTTTTATTTTTGGTGGATTTCAATCAAGTTTCTTTCCCTGAAAAAAAAAAGAAAATATATCTTGTATTTAATGAATATGTAAGTTTCTAAAATTTAATCTACTCTGAGACTTGCAACACCTCCTAGAGGAGGTATGTCAGATACTTCATTTTAAAGTTAAAGATACTAAAGTATGAATCAAGTCAAGAAGCAGTCATAAAATATCTCATATACCAGACACTATACTAAAAATTGGAAATACAAAAAAACCAAAACAAACAATTCCCTCCCTCAAGAAATTTACAATTTATTAGCAGATACACCACACAAAGAACTCTGTATTTCCAGCATACATACCGGTTAGACTGGAGATAATTTCAGAGGGATGGAAGAAGTATGTTGGTAAATGATTAACAACTGAGGAAATGTATTCATGAAATAATATTAAGTTTGATTTACATTATTAATATTTTCTATGTCACCTTCCTAGGCGTAGACAATCCTCAGGATAATAAACCTAGCCCTTATTTGGGATCCCAGCTCACACTGAAAATGTAACAATCAACTCCAAACCTGAACAAGCTAGTGTCAGGATACTCAAGTCATTATATTGAAGGAAGACCAAGAAAGGATTGTTACAGATAAAGAATTTCAGTTGAGACCTGACAGAGGTCAAGGTGCAGAGGTTAGTGGGGAAAGAATTCCAACCATGGGGGACAGCCAATGAAAAGACATAGAATCTTGGAGGGTGAGATGTAAGAAGACTGGGAAGTTGAGAGGGGCCAGGTTATGAAGGACCAGAAAGGGTTAATTAAGGGTATTAAATCCTTGAATTCAGCTCTGAGTTCTTGATCACCATTTTAAGGCTGTCTATGGGTCTAATGCTGCTTCTCTGCTACCTCTAATCAGTTTCTACCTATTTCTTAGACTCTTGATCATCCAGTAGCTCCTCCTAGACTGAGGAATAAACTCTGCTAGCTGTCTATATCTGGTCCTGGTGGTAGGGAAAAAAAGAGATGCTTCCAATTCCCACCCTCTCTGGTCCCTATCTAGCTTTTAGACATAAAAGTATATCCTTACCTGCATAGATAGTATCTTCTTTGTTGGCTCTGGTTTTCACACAGAAAGCTTAGGATATGAATGAAGAAATAATGAATTCTTGGCAGATTCGGTAGAGGGAGCTGTTTTACCAGATGACCAGATGAAAGTACATATATCTTCAGGATATATATACATATATATATATATATATATATATATATATATATATATATATGTGATCTAAGATATTATTAGCCGAATTTTTTTTCCCACCATGGTTAAACTGGAAATTTAGTAAAAGAACAGACTATCTTTTCCACATTTCTAACACCATAAGACTTTAAACTAATGCTGGGAAAAGCAACATTCTAATTTAAAATAATGTATGATAAAGGTAATGGTTCAAAACTCCTTTGTAAAGATGAGGAATAGTCTATTATGAAGAATTAAGGCAGTAACTTCTTGTCTAAGGCTATATATACCTAAGCAGGTCCTGTTAAATATTTGAAGTGTAGGTCACATATCTTTTATATGGAAGACATTTAGATTTTTTTTTAAACAGCTGAAGGCAAGCACTAGCAGGAAAATGCCTAGAATCTGAACTCAGATCTTTTTCATTCTTTCTATTATGGGGCTATCTTTAATGGACAGTTAGAACTTTCAGTTAGAGCTGAAAGAGACCTAAGAAATTATCTGGGTCTGTCTTTTTGGCAGTTTGATCTGATTCTATGACTGTTTGGAGGGGCAAGGATAAAAAACTGTCTGGCTAACCTTGTCCAGTGTTATCTTGATGTGCTAACAAGAAGTGTCCCTCTTGCTCCCCTCTCTTTAGGTCCTGTTGTCTTAGATTATATATGACTATCTAAACTCTAGGCAATACAATGACCAGCCATGATTTCAGAGAACTCATGTTTCAAGCATGTTGCCCATCTCCTGACAGAGAGGTTTCAAGGATTCAAGGAATAGAGACCTACTTTTTTCCCCCCATGATTTGAAAGTGAGGTTTTATTTTGCTCAACTGTTTTTGTATTTGTTTAAAGGACTTTCTTTTCTTATTCAATGGACAGTAAAGTGGAGAGGAATAATTTTTATTAAATAAAAATGACATTTAAAATAAAAATATATATTTGAAGTGATTTATGTCGGACAGGGCACTCAGCCAGCTCCTTGTATTGACTTCATTTATGGGACAAAAACAGAAAATAGATTCATCTAAACATCATTTTCAATAATAGTAGGGGGAAGGGAGGAAGAAACCAAAGTGAGAGTTTGATTTCTAGTCTGACCCTGTACACTGCTTTCATGTGGTTTGGGGTCATTTTGCTTGGTTACATACTGGCTCTTAAAAAACAGAAACAAATGGGAGTGGAATAGGGTGGGGGGGGGTGAGAGCGTGGGAGGAAGCTCCGTCTAGGACAAGATGAAGACAAGCTGGTCCCTTAAAAACTTTTGGATGATTTTTAGCCCCCTTGTATATACATTTGATTGCTTGCAACTGCTTAGAAAGAGACCTTCTTTCTTAGACTGATACAAATAAACCAATTCTCCCCCAGGATAGAGGAAGAAGACTCAGTCATTCTTTGGTATGAAGGGTGGGATGGTTCTTAGGTTCTTTAGACCTGAGTTATCAACTTAGTTGATAGACATCTGGTCTGAGTGAGTCTGGTGACCCCGGGGCCTATGAAGAATGTCTGAGGTCATTGAGTCAGTAAAGAAGCATTTATTATTATTATTATTATTATTATTATTATTATTATTATTATGTTTTTATGCTGGGGAAACCATTTTTAAAAAAGCAAAAGAACTCCTATCCTCGAGGAACTCACATTATAATAGGGAAAACATGTAAACAACATATATATATATATATATATATATATATATATATATATACACATATATATATATATTGTGTTTATATGTTTATATTTATATAGATATTTATATATAAGCATACATTTATATACACATATAAGCAGAATCCACTCCTGTATGTAATATATATATACATTTGTAATATGCATACACATATGCGTATGCAATACACATATATACATTTGTAATACACACATATATACACTTGTAATACACATTCACACATATATATATATAGACATTTGTAATACATATATACATTTGTATATATACATATATATACATATATACATACACCATATACAATTGTAATACATATATCTATAATACACACATATAAATTTGTAATACACACATATATAAAATTGTAATATACAGACACATATGTACATTTGTAATACACACATATACATTTGTAATACACACATATACTTGTAATACATACATATGCATACATTTGTAATACACGCAGAATACATTTGTAATACACATTTATATACATTTGTATTACACACATATACACTTGTAATACACATTCACACATATATATAGACATTTGTAATACACATATATGCATACATTTGTAATACACACATTTATATACATTTGTATTACACGCATATACACTTGTAATACACATTCACACATATATATAGACATTTGTAATTCACATATATACATGCATACATATATTTATACATTTGCATAAATGTATAAATTTGTATTTGTAATATATACACTATATATAATTGTAATACACATATATACATTTGTAATGCACACATATATATTTATAATACACGAATTTATATAGACATTTGTAATATATATGTAATACACATATTTATATATAATTTTATTACATATATAGACATTTGTAATACATACATATACATTGTAATGCACACACACATATATACATTTGTAATACATAACCCCCCCACATATATTAGTAATACACATATATAGACATTTGTAATACATAATATATACATTTGTAATATAAGCATGCATATATTTATACATTTGTATAAATGTATAAATTTGTATTTGTAACATACACACTATTTATACAATTGTAATGCACACATATATACATTTGTAATATACATATATATAATACAAAAATTTATATAGACATTTGTAATACACACATACATACATTTGCAATGCACACACATATTTATAATACACAAATTTATATATACATTTGTAATACATAAATTTGTAATACACACATTTATATACATTTGTAGTACACACATATATAGATATTTGTAATACATGCATACATGTTTATACAGTTGTAATATATATGCAATATATACAATTTTAACACATATATACATTTGTAATACACACATATTTGTAATACAAGCCTATATAAATTCAATTGCAATTTACACATATATACACATTTGTAATACAAGCATATATAAATTCAATTGCAATTTACACATATATACACATTTGTAATATACATATATATATTTATACATTTGTAATATACACACTATATACAATTGTAATACACATATATATGTTTGTAATACATACACAGATATATTTGCAATACACAGACACACATATATACAATTGTAATATACACACATAAATACATTTGTAATACACACATATACATTTGCAGTGCACATACATATATTTGTAATACACATTTATATACATTTGTATTGCACACATATATAGACATTTGTACTACACATATATACATTTTAATACGCATGCATATATATGTTTGTAATACACATATATATTTGTAATACACACTCATATAGATTTGTAATACATTTATATATATAGAATTATAATATATACACATACATATATACATTTATAATATATACATATATGATACATTTGTAATACATATATACATTTGTAAGACACACATATATATTTGTAATATGTACATTTATATACATTTGTATCACACACATATAGGCATTTGTAATACACACATATACATTGTAATACATGCATACATATATTTATACTTTTGTGATATACATACTATATATACAATTGTAATACATATACATATATATTTGTAATACACATATACATTTTTAATACACACTCATATTTTTAATACACACATATATAGACATTTGTAATACATGCATACATATATTTATACATTTGTAATACACACATATATTTATAATATACATATATGTATATACATTTGTAATACATGCATATATAGACATTTGTAATACATATATTGTAATACATGCATACATATATGTATACATTTGTATAAATGTATAAATTTGTATTTGTAACATACACACTATATATACAATTGTAATACACATATATATTTATAATACATGCATTTATATATACATTTATAATATACACATATATATTTGTAATACACGCATATATATTTGTAACACACACATATACAATTCTAGTATACATACATAAATACATTTGTAATACATATATAGACATTTGTAAGACACAGATATATACATTTGCAATACATTCATGCATATATTTTTACATTTGTAATATACACATTATATATACATTTCTAATACACACAAGTATGCATTTGTCACACACACAAAAATGAACCTATACATACATATATAAATACCTATACATATGTGTGTATGTACATGGCCAGTGGGTGATAATCCCACATAGAGAACACTGGGCACAGTAAGGAATAGGAAAAGGATCTTGCAAAGGCAAAGTTTGAGCTGAATTCTGAAGGCATCCAGGGAAGCCAGGAGCAGCGGGAAGGCAGAAAAGCATTCCAGCCCACCAAGTCAGAAGCTGGAATATAATGTGTGAAGATCAAAGTGGTTGGGGTCACTGGATCTTAGAGTATGTTAAGATAGTTGAGTGTAAGACTGGAAAGGTAGGAAGGGGCTAGGTTATGAAAGGCTTTAAAAGTAAAAGCAGATTTTATTTTAGTTCCTTGAGATAATTGGGAGTCACTGGAGTTTACTGAATGGAGGATGACATGGTCAGGTCTGTACTTTTTGAAGATCAGTTTGAAAGCTGAATGAAGGATAGACTGGAATGGGGAGAAACTTGAAACAGGAAAATCAGGGAAAAGATTGTTGTAGCATCACAGGTGTGAGGTGATGAGGGACCAAACAAGGCTGTGTTAGAGGAGAGAAGAGGATGTAAAGAAGAGATGCTATGGAGTTAGAAATGGCAGAACTTAGCGGTAGATTGGATATGGAATTGAGGAATGACTCTGGGATGGTGCTCTCTACTATAAAGAAGAGAGGGAAATGAGACAAAAGATAATTCTATTTTTGGAGAAATTGAACTTTAGATGTTTATGGTATCTAGTTCAAAATATATAATACGCTGCAGATGTGAGACTGGAGGTTAAGGAGATCTTTATCAAATCAAAATAGAGTTGAGTCTATATAATAATAAGTGAATCCATGGGAGCTTCTAAAATCATCAGGCCAGAATATTGTGGAGAGGAGTCACCAGTGGTGGGTATGTCCTAGATGAAGTTTCAACAAAGGAGACTGAGAAGAAGAGAGCTCTTGGGGTTCTGGAAGGAAAATCATGAGAAAGGAGGAGTGAATAATCTAAAAATAGAAATGTGTTAAGGAGAAGAGGAAGATTAACAGCACCATCTTCACAGGGGTCAAGATGATGTGGATTGGAAAAAACCATTGGATTGGGTAATTTTAAGAGATCCTTGGTAGTTTTAAAAAGACCAGTTTCAGTGGCTGTTTAAGTGAGAAGTCAGACTGCAGAAGGAAGGTAAGAGAAGTGAAGTCTTCAATTGCAGACATCTTTCTCAAAGAATTTAGCCATAAAAATATGGAGGAATATGAGATCATAACTAGTGGGGCAGCTGGATCAAGTAAGGATTTTTTTAAGGCTAAGAATGAAATAGGCTCATTGGTAAAGTATAGGGAAGTTATCATGTAGTTTGAGAGTTTGAAGATGAGGAAATGAATGGTGATAAGAATGGGGACAAAGGGCTAAAGAAAATGACTGGAATGAGATAATTAGACGTAGAGGCAGTTGCCTCTGCAAGAAGAAGGATCACCACTTTGTATGTAACAGGGATGAAGGAAGAAAATAGAGAATAGATCTGAGTGAAACAATATAAGGAAAGGAGAAAAGGAAATTCTCAGGGAACAATTTCAATGTTTACATATTTATTACCTTCCCAATCACTGTTTTATGATTCAATGGTTATATAGGGAATGGATTAGTGCAGTTTTTGAAACTCAGTTGATCCCCTACCCTATGTGAGAAGTTATGCTCAGAACTGCCCTTGCCTCCATCCAAACCCATATTTCGAAGTACTATGGAAATCTCCTATTTGCTTATAAAAGATGGTGGCATTTCAACTATTTATCTCCTTCCTTCTCCACATCTCCAATGCCTAATACAAGGATTTCTGCTCCATGAAGACATGTAATAAAAATAGAACCGAAATATGGAAAGTTTTTGCCTGGAACAAGGCAGATCCCAGTAATCACTTGTCAAACCATGATGTTGTAGAGTAGCAAATCACACCTCACCCTGCTTTTCTGCTCTCCTTTATGTGTTTTCTTCCTATATAAACAGTGTAAGGCTCTTGAGGGAGGTGCATTCTTGATTGTGTAGATCTATATCCTTAACACTTAGCATAGGAAGCGTCCCAGAATTAGCTCTTAATAAATGCTCTATTTATTTATCCATCAAAGCTCACAGAATTATGGGTCCTCTGTGAATTTTATGTCACAAGAATGGGCAGGACTGCCATGTTGATTCAAAGGCATTCTACAACTGTGTACTCCTATCTCCCACTCTATAACTTCCCAATGGAATAAACAATCCCTGCAATCTATCTTTATCAGGATTTTGACCCCTCAGGCAGACTTCACTCCTTTTCTCTTGTGTCTATCCTACTTAACTTTTTTTTACCTCCTTTTGGTATCATATTCATGGTTACCTGTGTTCTGCTATCTACTCTTTTCAGATTTTGTGCCTTAATTGTCCCCATCATCTCTTTATTTGGTTAAAGACTTAGTAAGGACACGTGTTCATGCTTGTCTTCTTCCTTGGACCAGTCAAGACTGCAGAGGCCCAAACTCATGTTTCATGTTAATCAAGGCTCAGATATGTTGACAACTTGTGGGCAGGACATTGAAATTCAATTCCTTTTTAGTCAAAAGGTAAACTGAGGATATGGATACTCAGCTTTCTGGAAAATTCTCCACATAAGCTTTAGAAAATCAGAGGTAGAAGACGGGAAGACTTTTCTCCTTTTAAAACTGTAGGTAGTGAGAATGGTAGGAAATCCTAGAATCATTTAGTATACAGAGGGCACCCACCTCAGTCAGAGGACTCCTCTATATTTGCATTCTATTTTTCTTTGTACACTTTACCCCTGCCTCAGAGCTCAGCAAGAGCATCCTATTTGAAAGTGGCATCTCTTTTTTCCCCTAGTATGTTATGTAACCAAACCAGCATTGGAAATTCCCATGAGGCCCTAAGCAGGCAGACTGGGGCCATCAATTGCTATGCTGCAATTAAAACAATATACAGTCTCCATTTAGCATTTCTAATCAAAGGAAAGGCCTTAGGTTTGGATTTGGGAGACGTTCCTTGAAGCCTCAGAACATGCTTCAGAAATGCCACGAGAACAAGAATCCCATGATGAAATCAGAACCATATTTTTTCCATGTTGAAAGATGGAACCATGATAAATCTGGAAAGTGATTGTCAGAGTGAATAGTAATAAGTAATAAAAACCTGCAAAGAATTGCCTTCTACATAGGATTGTTTGGCTGTTCTCACTTAGAGGAGTCCTCACTCCTCATTGTAGTACTTTCACTTAAGGACATAAAATGAATGCATTTGAAATAGGCCAGTGGAAATCAGCATCTTATTGAGAAATGGAAAAGATCTATTTGAAAACACAAAGTATGCCTTAATTCTAAGCAAACTGATGCCAAGTATCCAAATGGAAGATTTCAAAGTAAACAGCAGTGTTGTTTTGTTTTGCTTTTTTTTTTAAATACCCTTGTGAACTGTAGGTAAAGAGGGATCTGTGTACAGATGAGTGAAATGTCTCCATTTCACCATTGTCCCCATCAATTTTGACTCTCTTTAATTTAAGCAAATGTTTCCTAGTTTATGGAACGTAATGAAAATTATTTTCCCTATTGGTATACAAGAAAAAGGCCAAGATTTGGAGGCAGAAGTTCTGAGTTCAGGTCTGAGTTCAATCACTTAATGTGATTTATAGCAAATGTTAATGCTCTAATTGATCATAATGTGGTTGCTGTGAATGAGAATCATGTGCATAATTGTACTTTATCAGCTAAATATATTATTATTATTTCAATGACTCTCCTAGATAGTATGATATAATGGACAGAACCAGAAAGTTCTGGGTTCGAGTCCTACAGCTGATATAACCTTACACAAATCACTTAATCTCTCAGTATACTGGTCAACTCATTAAAATCTTAAATTGTACATTTCTTACATGGAAATATGTTTCACGTACTTATACATGTATTGCCTGCTATCAAATTACTCACTGTGAGGGGGAAAGGTGAGAAGGGAGAGAGAAGGAGAAAAATGTAGAACTCAAAACCTTACAGAAAAAATGAATTTCAAAAAATATCTTTGCATATAGTTGGAAAAATAAATTGATTAAAAAATACTTGAGTTGTAGGGAAGATGTCAATTCTTATTGGTAGGGGGAATATCCTCCTTAGAGAATCTCTAAAGCAGTGAAATCACAAGTTTACCCTGTATACCTGAGTGTGATGTAATCATTCCTATGAGTACACAGCTAATTAGGACAGAGTAAGACCTAGATGCCATTTGACATTATAAAGTGAAATCCTTAAGTAGGTCTTCAAGTCTCTCTTCCCCTTTCACAGAATCAGAGACTCTAAGAGGCAGAAGGAATCATAGAGACCATCTAGTCAAAACCTCTTTGAACAAAACAGTCCTGCTACCACATCTCCAAAGTGTGTTCATAGTAGACATCTGGCCTTTGCTTGAAGAACTCCACTAGGAGACCTCAAGAATTCCCTCCACAACTGTCAGGAAGTTTACTTTTGTTTTTTTTTTACAATAAATTAAAATCCATTTCTTTACAGCTTTCATCAACTGGTTCTGATCCTTTCTTTGAGACAAAAGAGAGCAAGAATCTTTCTAGCTCTAATAATATAGGATTCCATGAAGCCTAATCTCTTTTTCTGAAATGACAAAACTTCAGATTGGAAGAGGGAGAATGATGATAATGAAGCCAAGGCAGAGGTGGTGCAAAGTCCAGGTGAGAGTTTGAGGGTATTTGTTCTACCAAGGTTTTGGCTATAGTTTGGGTTGATGGGTCAGCAGATTTCCATGTAAAAGGAAGCATGTCTGACCTAAATTCCTGTGCTTTCCCAGGGCAAAATACCAATTTCTCTGTCCATTTTAAGCCCCTATTACTGCATTCGTTGTTCAATTCATTTAGAATGAATAAATGGATATGATAGATATGATATGATAGAATGAATGAATGAATATGTATTTATTAACTACTTACTTGAACTAGGTATTGTGCTAAGTGCTTAGGATACCAATAAATATATAGTCCCTACCCTCAAGGAACTTCCATTCTAATGTAGGAAGACAACATATAAAGAAGAACTAGAAAGATGGGGAGCAGTGGGCAGGGACAACAACATATGAAATGGGACTGGAAGTGTTGGCCTGATTAAAGGAAAAATAAGGTGAAAGTTTACTTACTAGGGTCCAAGATCTAATATTATCCAAGGGAGAGTCAGAATTTAGGTTAAAGGGGGAGAAAGACACTGACCAGGAAATAGGCAGTAGAATATTCCAATGCCAGGAATTTCTTCTAGGACAGTAATGAAAGATGGGATCATGGCAAACCTATGATAGAGACAAATGGGGGTAGCTGGAATATCCAGAATCCCTTATATAATTTACCCATAAAGCATGGATAGTTCAGATTCCTGGAAACACTGTTGCTTGCTTTCACAGTCAAGAAAGTATTTTGGTCAGTCTGGGTTGGTCTAATGTTAATAACAAACACAGTACCACATTTCATTTCCTCAGCTTCATTTTTGAACACTATAGGCTAATAAATACTTTCCCTCCTCCCCCCAAATTGTGTGAATGGTACATTGTGTGGAGTTCAATTTTAGCTATTATAATATCTTTCTATGAAATCTAGAGAAAGTCATATTTCCTCTCTAGACCTCAGTCTCTTCTTTTTTTAAAATGACAACATAAGAAAAAAATGATCTCTATGGTACCATAAAGTTCTAATGATTAAGTAATTTGGAAGTTTAAAACATATTAAAGCAATGAATTATTATTACCTTTTTATTCCTGTTATTGCTATGTTTAAGAAATGAAGCAGCTTAGCATATAGAATTCTCAACATGGTGTCAGAAAGACCTGAATTCAAATTGAGCCTCAGACATTTAATAGCTGTTGTCTTTCAGCCATTCAGTCACATCTAGCATTTTGTGACACCAGGCTCTTCAATCTTCCATGAAAGATTGTATGAGTTCATGTTCATTATTTCTAATATATTATTTCCATCTAATTCTCTTCCAGACTTCATGGTTGCAAGATTGAACTAAGGAAATTTGGAGATAAGCTCACCTAGGAGTAGTAGTGAGAAAAGTTTAAGGCAAAGGAAGTCATGGTCTCCAGACCAGGAATGGCTGGACAAGTAGTGAGTAGAAGATAGAAGATAATGGCAAACAATGATGCCAGGGTGATCCACACTTGAAGTTCAGATACTACATTCTGGTTGCAGGAGAAGACCTTGACTTTTTGGAACCATGACTTCTCTGGAGGAGTTTGTGTCCTAAATTATTCTGGTAGAAAGAGAAATGTGACCAGGATTGTTTCCTGTGTTGATTTCTTGTGTTAATGTGATACCTGAGAACCCATGGACCTTACTCTCTATCATGCCACTGAGCCGTAAGAATGACTCAGACTTTCCATTTACCCTGCATGCTTTTTCTCACCCCTTTGAGCTTACTTTGAGAGCAAGGACTATCTTGCTTTTCTGTGTGTATGCCTGATGCTTAGAAGAGTGATCGAAACATCATAAACATTTAATAAATGCCATTTCATCCATTCAACCCTTGCCTAAGTCTGAGAGCAATCAAAGCAACTGGATATCTGAGTTAATTTCATAAGTTGGAAATGTTCTAACTGGATGGGAGCCAGAAAGGAACAATATAATTGAGATCCCCATGATTTGACTTGAGGGTCCAGACAAAGCAAAACAGAATCTCATTGATTCATTCATTTAAGCAGACAGTAGGTTTTAGGAGTAAATTATAATATAAATAGCACTGGATTTGGAGGCAGATTCTAATCAAATCAAGAATTTGTTAAAAACCAGACACTGTGCTCATTGTTGGAGATACAAAAATAAAGAATGAAATTATCTGTGCACTCAAAGAGTACTAATTCAGGATATATCTACACCAATTCACAAGACAACAAGGACACATGTAAGTACATAAAGAATAAATCCAAGGGAATAGGGACACTGACAGTTGGGGGGGGGGGGGTCTGAAAAAGCTGAAAACAACCTCCATTTGGTCACTGTTTGGGACTCAGAGTGAGTGTAATATCAATTGTTTATTCTTTGACCAGAAATCCTGAAGGTGTTCACTCAGTTGTTGTTGGATTGTTGGTATTTTTTTTTTTGGAGTAGGTAAAAGAGGGCATTCTTTGCCTCATTTCTTACTCAGCCTTAATCACTAAATGAGTGGTGCCTCAGAAAAACTGAGACCTGGAAAAGACCTTAGCTTAAAAAAGTCAAGGTCTCCCACTACATCCAGAGTCATCTCCAGTCATCCAGATCTAAATCTTGTCACTTAATCCAAATGACTGGAGGAGAAAGTGAGGATGGTGATTTTGCATAGCCCCCATCCCCCTCAGTTAAATCCAATCTTTTGGCAAGACATCACTTGCCGATGTCATCAACCTCTCAAAGATTGAAGTACAAGCAACAACAACAGTGTTGAAATTAGAGCTGTAAGGTGGCACAGTGGATAGAGCACCGGCCCTGGAGTCAGGAGTGACTGAGTTCAAATAAGGTCTCAGAAACTTAATAATTACCTAGCTGTGTGGCCTTGGGCAAGCCACTTAACCCTATTTTTCTTGCAAAAAAACTAAAAACTAAAAAAGAAATAAATAAATTAGAGCTGGAACTGTGTCTTAAAGGAGGAAAGTGAATCTTTAAGAAGAAAAAAGTGCATTTATCCAGGTGACCTTCAGTGCAGAAGTTCAGGGATGGGGCATAGAGGATTGTAGATGAGAAAAAGAGAGCAGGGCAATTTAATTGGTCATAGGTGATGGGAATGGGGAGCAAAGTTAAATGTTATTGAAAACACGTTTGGGACCAGGTTGTGGGACTTTTTAAAATCTAAAAAGAGAAGTGAATATTTTAATGTTATTTGGTCATTTCAGTCATGTCTGACCCCATTTGGGATTTTCTTGACAAAGATATAGGAGAGGCTTGCCATCCCCTTCTGTTTATTTTACAGATGGGAGAACTAAAGCAAACAGGGTTAAGTGACTTGCCCAGGGTCACACCTGTAAGTGTCTGAGACAAGATTTGAATTTTCAAAGATGTATCTTCTTGACATCATATTTGGTACTCTATTCATTGAGCCACCTAACTGATTGACTCAATATTTTACTGGAGTCAATAGGGAGTTACTGGAGTTTATTTAGTAGAGGAATGATATGATCAAATGGATACTTTTGGAAAATCACTTTAGTGACATTTTGGAGAACAATTTGCAATGGGGAGAGACTTGCAGTAGAGATACAAGAGAGGATAAGGGTGTGAACACGGGTTATGCAGAAAGGACTATATAAAATATATGTTCCTGGGATGAAACAAGAGAATTTGACAGACTCTAGCCTTTGCAGTGTGACCTTGGACAAGTTTCAGTTGTGAAGTTTCAGTTTCATCATCTGTGAAATGTAATAATATTACTAACACCTGCCTATTGTAGTACTTTTGTGCAGATCAAGGGGGAAATAGATATAAAAATGCTCTAGAAGTATAGTTTAAGGATAAGCACAGGGTTGGTGGGTCCAATGGTCTAAGCAATCCCAGAGGAGAGTACTCTCTCTATCAATGTAGGCTGGCATCTTTTTGACAACTGACAACCTAAAAGGAGTGACTTCTCAAAGATCACATAGTCAAGGGTCAGAAGCAGGAATTGAACCCAGGGGCAGCTAGGTGGTACAGTGGATAAAGCAATGGCCCTGGAATCAGGATGACCTGAATTCAAATCTTGCCTAAGATATTTAATAATTACCTAGCTGTGTGAACTTGGGCAAGTCACTTAACCACAGCGCCTTGCAAAAAAAAGGAAAAAAAATGAATTAAACCCAGATCTGTGAAACTCTGGACTCTCAATTTTCAACAATGCTAAGTTGCTTCTCTGTAACAATAGAAAGGGATTATTTTTATGTTCCCTTTGGTCCCCCTTCTAAAACACCAGAGAGTAGATGCCTTCAGATAATGAAAGCACCTCCTCCCCTGAGAAAGAGGAGGAGGAGAGAGAGGCATCTTAACTGTGAGCCTATTAAAATGTTTTCTCTTGTGCATTCCAGGTGGCTCCTTTGGAAATCAGAAGGGTATGCTGGGACTATCTTTGTTAATAATCCACATATGCTGAAGAGAAACACTGACTGAGTTTGATTCAGAATGTAAGGAATCCTGAGTTCTGTTCATTTTTAATTTATGAGCATTTAATGAAAAAAAAAGGCAGAAAAAAAGTCTCTGCAAAAACTTCAGTGCTCATGGAGAGAAGTTTAGCCAAAAGGAGTTTTCTTTGTCTTCTGAAACCATTTATTTTAGAGTCCAACTAACATTGCCATTTCATTTCTAAATATATTAGGTCCCCAGGGGCTAAGATACACTGAGTATCTTTCTCCCTTCTCCCCTTCCCCTAGTCCTTCTATCCCTTCAGTCCCCACCCCACCCTCATCCTGGTTAAGGAATTTAAGACAGTAGAATCCCACTACTGTTGAAAAGGACCTTAGAGATATCATCATTTAAGACCCTTCTTTTGTACATGAGGAAAAGGAGACACAGAGAGGTAAAGGTCACACAGCTAGTCTGGATCAGAGGTCAGCCTGTGTCTGAGTCCGGCACTATGTACAAACATCATTTACGACATTAGCCACATCATGAATTCTACACACCCCTTACTTTAAGCAAGCTTTTGTTTGAGTGTGTTGGACTCACCCTTTTGCTGTAGTGTTTGTGAGTTCCCCCAGGATAAGTGTGGTATATGGTTCCTTATAGACTACTGTTTAAAGTTTGTAATGGCCTTTGTGACTTTAACCTATAAGAAGGGTTTAATTAATGTTTTGGTCTATTGAATTCAGGGGAATATATGTCAAAATCCTTATTAACTGATATTGTTTTGTTTTTGCTCAGGGTCTCAATTACAGAGGAAGATCAATTCAGTTATCAGATGTCCTGGGTTCATATTCTGGCTCTGCAACAACTAACTGTGTGGGTTTGACTAACTTCACTTGTCTTGGGACTGAGTTTCCTTCTTTAAAATGAGAGTCATGGACTCGATCATTTCTAAGGGCTCTCTCTAAATTTATGATTTTGAAACTGGTAGGTAATCAAAGGAAACCCTTGAGAGTTCATTCATTCATTAAACCTCCTCTTTCCACTCACCCATCCCCAAGCCAAGTCTTAATTCTCCATGAAACCTTATAGTCAGACAATCACTTATTCAGTCAGTTAACAAGCATTTGTTAAGCACTTACTGTATACCAGACCCTTTATAAAGTGCTGGAAATACTAATTAAAGCCCATAAAAAGACTGTCCCTCTCCTCAAGGAGCTTACATTTTAATGGAGGAAAAAACAAGTAAAAGAGACCTGAAAAAGTGTGTGTTTGTATGTATTTGCATGTGCATGTATGCATGTGTGTATGTCTGGGTATTTGTGTGTATGTCTGCACACCCATGGGAGTCCCAGGAGATGAGTATATGCCAGAGATTCAGAGTGAACCCTGGAGATGTGGTTGACCTGGGCAGCCTGGGAGAAGTCATTCAAGCAGAGGGAAAAGTGGAAGGGGCCAATGTGAGAATTTTAGGACTGGAATGATATTTCTGGGGCATATTAAACAAAGTCAGTTGTCTGGACTTTGACACAAGGGAATAAATGAAACTCAGAGGACTTGAATAGATAAGGAGATAGCCTCTTCCTCAGGGCTAAGGTTCTGTCATAATGACCTGGACCTTCTAAGACCTAGAGGGATGCTTTGGAACAGCAATAACTAGAGAAAACCTAAATTACCAGTTGTTCTAATTAACCTTCTCTCTTTACTAGATCAATAAGGCTGAAATGAGTTTTCTTTTATCTGACTGATCTGTTTTGATTCCTGTCTGACCAAGTCTCCAACCTAAGTTTTGCCAGTTCATCTGCTCTGATTATTTCATTTTTCATATGAAGAGATCGAAGACCAGAAGTTAAGTGACTTATCCAAGATTACACAGGTTGTACAGAGCAAATCCAAGGTTAAATGTCAAGACTTCTGATTCCATAGTCAGTAATTCTGGACTAAATTTTTGTCCATGGTTATTCCAATCTTCCTCACTCCTATTTCTCTCTAGAGTAGTTTACCAATTTTTTCCCCAAGTTCCTTTATATGTTTTTGTTTGTTTTGTTTTGTTTTGTTTTATTTTCTGTCTTCTGAGATGTGGTCTGACTATGAATCTGTGATCTCAATAGTATTGGTAAGGCTTCCACCAGTATAGATGTCCCTCCTTCTATATGATTCTTGTCCATATTTATCCATGAATCTTCACAAATCAACCCAATGAACCTTCTATGTTATTCTTTTAGAATTTTGAAAGAACTGTCAAGTAATAGAAAGAGTTGTGGAAATGGGAGTCCGGACTCTCATTTATTGCATCTCATCCCCCTGTGTTATAGGCTAACCTCCTTTTCCAATTAATCAACAGACAGATTTATTAATTACCTGCCCTGTGCTCAGCATTGGAGAGATAAAGACAAGAAGAATAAAACACTTTCAGTCAAGTGTGTCCTCAGTAATACTCTATATACTACCTACTTTCTAAACACACTTTTATCTGTCTTTATGTAATCTCAGTAATGTGTTGAATACACATCATCGTTGGTAACATAGGGTGGACTTTTCATGACTATTGTACTTCCATTATATTAGACCATTTTGTTTTGAGATTCACATCTATATAAAATCTGCAAAAGAATGAAAATAAGATTTGAACCTATATCTTTTCCCCTTTCTGCTTTGTCAGCCCCAGCTCAATTATCCATATGTCAGTTTTCATAAATATACTCATTTTTATTTATTTTATTTATTTAATATTTATTCTCATTTTGTACAAATAATATTTTTTACATTAATAAAATTCTTGTTTAAGAGTAAATGAAATACCCCCTCCCCCATAAATATAGACATAAATATAGACTTGCTTGAGCGATAAAGGGGAGAGAAAAAAAATTAAAATTAAAAAAATAATAGTAATAATTGTAGGTATGGCCAGGTGGTGCAATAGATGGAGCACCAGCCCTGGAGCCATGAGCACCTGAGCCCACATCCAGCCCCGTACACCCAACAATCACCCAGCCATGTGACATGCAAGCCACCCAAACCCCACTGCCCTGCAAAAACCCCCCAAAAAAGAAAAAGAAAAAAAAGATCCAAAATAAAATAAAATAGTAATAATAGTAGGGATGGCTAGGTGGCAGACAGAGCATTGGCCCTTGAGTCAGGAGCACCCGGGTCCAAATCTGGCGTCAGACACCCAATGATCACCCTGCTATGCAGCCTCAGGCAGGCCACCCAGCCCCATTTACCCTGCACCCTCCCCCCAAAATAATAATAATAATAATAAAAAATGTGCTTCAGTCTTTGTTCCAACACCAACAACTCTGTCGTGGGTGGATCACATTCTTTATGATAAGTCCTCAGCAAAAGTTACTTCCATATTTTTCCACCATTGCCATTGCTGATCGCAACTCCTTCCTTTCGTATTTCTCCACTACCATGGACTATATTTTCTCTCTCCTTTCACTCTGACTCTGCTGTAGGGTTGCTGAGTGGCTCAGCAGAAAGATCCCTGGCCCTGGGGCCAAGAAGCCCTGAGCCCCCATATCACCCCTTAGGCCCAGAATCCACCTGGCCCTATGGTCCTGGACAGGCCTTCCAATCCCAGCCCCTTGAAAGAAAATGTGTTATATCTGACCACTCTTCCCCCATGGTCCATCCTCTCCTCCTTTATTCACATCCCCACCCCCCCATTGAGTATATTTTCTGTTTCCTCTCCTAGCCATCTCCGATGAGAGCAAAGGTTCCCTCATTCCCCCTTGCCTCCCCCCCTTCCATATCATTGCAATAGCTCAATCTTATTATATGAAATATCTTGGCCTATTACCCCTCTCCTTTTTCTTTCTCCCATTACATTTCCCTATTTTCTATTGACTCCATTTTTTACACCATATTTTATCTTCAAATTTAGCTTTCTCCTGTGCTTCAGCTATAAAAGCTCCCTCTACCTGCTCTAATAACTGAGAAGGTTCATATGAGTATTATCAGTGTCATTTTTCTATACAGGAATACATGCAGTTCATCATCATTAAGTCCCTCATATTTTCCCCTTCTCTTCCAATCTCTATGCTTCACCCGAGTCTGTATCTGAAGATCAAACCTTCTGTTCAGCTCTGGCCATTCCAACAGGAACATTTGAAATTCCCCTGGTTCATTGAAAGTCCATCTTTTTCCCTGGAAGAGGACATTCAGCCTTGCTGGGTAGTTGATTCTTGGCTGCATTGTAAGCTCCTTTGCCTTCCGGTATATTATATTCCAAGCCCTACGAGCTTCCATTGTAGTTGCTGCTAAGTCCTGTGTGATCCTGACTGTAGCTCCATGATATTTGAACTGTGTCCTTCTGGTTATTTGTAATATTTTCTCTTTGACTTGGGAGTTCTGGAACTTGGCTATAATATTCCTAGGGCTTGGTTTTTTGGGATCTCTTTCTCGGGGGGGATTGGTGGATTCTCTCCATTTCTATTTTGCCCTCTGCTTCTAGAATATCAGGGCAATTTTCCTGTAGTAATTCTTTGAAAATGATGTCAAAGCTCTTTTCCTGATCATGACTTTCAGGTATTCCAATAATTTTTAAATTATCTTTCCTAAGTCTGTTTTCCATATCAGTTGTTTTTTCAATGAGATATTTCATATTTTCTTCTAATTTTTCATTTTTTTGGTTTTGAAGTATTGATTCCTGATTTCTGGTAAATTCATCAATCTCCCTGAATTATATTCTTTGTCTGAAGGATTTGGTCTCCTCAGAGAGTTTTCTTATCTCTTTTGCCATCTGGCCAATTTTGCTTTTTAAAGCATTCTTCTCCTCAATAGCTTTTTGAACTATTTTATCCATTTGACCTAAGCTGGTTTTTAGCATGCTATTTTCTTCAGCATTTTTTTGGATTTCCTTGACTAGGCTGCTGACTTCATTTTCATGTTTTTCCTGCATCTCTCATTTATTTTCCCAGTTTTTCTTCTAACTCCCTCATTTGATTTTCAAAATCTTTTTTGAGCTCTGTCATAGCCTGAGCCCAATTTCTGTTTTTCTTGGAGTCTTTAGATGCAGGAGCTTGTGTTTGCTCATCTTCAGACTGAGTATTTTGATCCTTCTTGGGCTCATATGCAAAATATTTCTCAATGGTGTTCCTCTTGTTTCTCTGCTTGCTCATTTTCCCAGCCTAAGCCTGCTTTGGGGGTGCTTCCTGAGCTTTTAGGACACTCCCACAAGGGTCTCAGTGTGTGAGGCTCTGTCTACCCTCCTGGTCTGTGAATGACCATATGCACCCCTCTCTGCCACGGGGTTGAAGTGGGGGGGGCCCCTGCTGTTCTAAGGGGGGCCTAGACTGCGATCAGGATCTGAATGTGTTCAGAGCCCCAGAGTCTTGTTCCAGGGGCAGAGCTCTGCAGTCTCTCTCTCTCTCTTCACTTCCCTCCCTAGGTTCAATGGGCTCATGCCCTGGGGGCTCATCCTGCTTCTGTTTCCTGGATCTGGGCTGAGGTGGCCACACTGCTCACTGTGTGCTCTCAGGGCTGAGCTTCATGTGCCCACTCTGGCAGAGGTCCCCTGTTCCCCCAATTTTTGCCTGGTGCACCCTGGGGTATAGCTCAGGAAATTCTCTCGCTGCTGTGAGCCGAGGCTCCCAGTGCCCTGGGGCTGTCTCTGGGAGGCTGAAGTTCTTTCACTCTGGCAGGCCACCCCTCCAACCCCAGGAATCAGAGCCTTTCTGTTCTTTTCCAGGTTCCCTTCAGTAAGAGAACTGCCTCACTGGGTCCCTCTCTGGGTTTTGTCTTTTGAAAATTTAGTTAGAGTCCTTAGCTTATGAATTTTATGAGAGAGTGCCTAAGACACGATCCATTCTTGTCATCATCTTGGCTCTGCCCCCCAATATACTTATTTTTAAATGAATCTTCAGAAGAGCTCCTACACCATATGTCATACTGGAGTATTATTTGAGAATTCCACAGGCTCAGTCAATCTTTGGTATTACCTGAATCAGCTTTCTGTACGTGAATTGAAGCTGAGAAGAAGAGGACTTGGATTGGAAGATGTCTTGTTCCTTCCAGTTCTAAAACTCTAGGATATTTTGATACTAACAGTAGTAAAGTACTTTTTAAAAATGAAAATGCAACACTGAAAGAATGATTTAGCTGAAGTTATTCAACTAATTAATAAAAATAATGAATATTTACATAATGCATTAAGGTTTCCAGAATACTTTACATATGATATCTCAATGGATTTTCACTGTAAAATGTCATGTTAATGTTATTAATTTTATCTTTTACAGATGGGGAAACCAATCCAATCCAATAAACATTTATTTAGCAACTACAACATGCCAACTACTGAGATAAGCACTGGGGATACAGTTAATAAAAAGATAGTCCCTGACCTCAGGGAACTTATTTTATAAAGGAGAAGATGCACAAAAAGAAGTAGGAAAGGAGGAGATGGGATATCCAGGGGTATCTTGTTCCATGTGGAGTGTTCTGAGAGTCAAGTTTCTGTCTTTTCTAAAGGAAGGCATTGAGAGGAGTTTGATACTCTGCCCTCCAGCCCTCCAAACAGAGGGGAGAGGAGACTAAGAGAGGTGGCATCAATAAAGACTGGGGTTAGAAGCAGGGGGTGAGTTTAGGAGTGGCATGATCATCTTGGGAGGGGCATCATCTTCCATGAATTGTAGTCAGGTAGAGACAAGATTGAGAGCCATTAAGTGATTTGTTCAAGGGTCACACAGTTAATCAGATCTGATCTGAATCCAGGTCTTTCTGACTCCAAATTCAGTGCCCTATCTGCCATTCTACCCCTGGCTACCTCCTAAATGGGATAGCCAGAATGTAGAGTGGGGAAGTTGATTCCTTTTTTTTTTTTTGGTTTTTGCAAGGCAAATGGGGTTAAGTGGCTTGTTCAAGTCCACACAGCTAGGTAATTATTAAGTGTCTGAGACCGGATTTGAACCCAGGGACTCCTGACTCCAGGGCTGGTGCTTTATCCACTGTGCCACCTAACACCCCCCCCCCCCCCACTGCACCATGTAGCCGCCCTCCTGAAAAGTTGATTCTGAAGTCAAGCAGAGTGTTCTGGGCCCAGCTCAAACCAGTTGCCAGTTTTCTATTGAATAATGTAATATCTGAGGAAAGCCCTACACATTAAGGCTTGATTTATTGTTTTGTGGATTGTTTGGACTTAAGACAATGAAGGAGAAAAGCTCATCATGTAGTTAAAGTTAAAAGTCTGTTCTACACACATTTTCCTCATAGAAAGCTGGTTGTTAAACATTGATCAGATCATCATCAGAGGATCTAGCTTTGAATCTGGGCTCTGTCACTACTGGACAATTCACTTTACTTCTATGGGTCCAGTTTCTTTACCCAATAGAATAGGTTTGGACCAGATGGCATCCAATGTTCTAAATCTATGGCTCTATCATCCTAACTAGCAGACTAGTACTATTCTTCATATTGTGCCATCCTTTTCCTTGTGTTTTCTTTGTGCTCTGGTCCAATAGCTAACTTCTCCCTCTGTTTTCTTTCAGTTTACCTTCTTTGGAAGGCTTCTTGGAGCGTTCCAGATCCCCAAGTTGCCACCCCCAGAAGAATTCCTACTCTTTGGAAAATACCAAGGTCCGTCTTACTCAGCTGAGGTCTCAAACTAGTAAGCTTAGGAGAATCCACAAGTTTTGGATCATGTGATGGATGGGTGATGGCCAAGAGAGTTCTGTTTGATGTTTAATGAATTCCGGATGATGTGACTATATATAACACCCAGTACGAAGCCATTTACCCTACAGGCTTTCAAGAAATATGAACTCAGTTTGAATTAAATTGAATGTGATAATGGTAATAACTAACATTTATGTAGCCCCTTAAGACTTGCAAAGTTTTCCTCACAATAACCCTATGAGTTAGTTCTGCCCTCTAAGTGTCACCATAGCTATGGAAGAACCTGAGTTCAAAGTCTACACTGAGACTTACTAGCCATTGGCAAGTCATTTTACTTTTACTGGGTCTCAATTTCTTCAAATAGAAAATGAAGATAATGATAATGATGGTGATGATGATGATGATATGTGTGGTACCTTCCTCTATGAGTCAAAGATCAAATGAAATAATTTGGTGATTTTAAAGCACTATTCAAACAAACAAAAACACAGTGTTGGCTAGTTCTAGAAATGTGAAATTTCATCATTGAAGAGAATTCTTGTCATAGATTGAGATTAAGAGTTAGAAGGAACTTTTTTTTTCAAAAGAGTATATCTAGACACAGATGATTTAAATGGTTTACCTAAGATCATATAGTAAAGTCACAATCTGGGATAGAGTATTTTATTTTCCCTGCTCAGACCATAATGGTATCTAAATTACAAAGCAGTTGATTGACTTATCCCAAGGGACACAGCTAACTAGCATCAGGGGGGGATTTGTCTAAACCTTCATGACTCGAAACCCAGAAAACTCTCAGCTAATAGTGTACATAGTATTATGCTCATTTTACAGATAAGGAAACTAAGACTAAGAGTGTTGGTGATATCCAGGTCAGAATTAAGCCCTGATCTCCTTGATCTAAGATCAGAACATTTTCTGCTCTTTAATGCTTCCCAATATGAATTTTTTAAAAAAATAATATTTTACTGATACATATAAACCTTCAGAATCAAGTTGAAGGAAATAATATGTGTATCAGACAGCCCCAGTCTTAGTAATTCAAAAGGGGAAGCCAAAATTTCCTCACTTCATGCTTAAAAACAGCATTTTTAACACACTACTATTTATCCAGGCTACCCTTGAATGCTTTTCATTGACCATAGTATGACTTTAGAATACATATTTCTGAAAGCAAATCCTCCAGGGGAGATTTTTTTGGATTAGTTTCTCTTGAGCATACCCATTCTAGACAACAGGACCTTTAAATAAATAGCCTTGCCAAAGTAAAGTAAGCTAGAATGAATAGAATTGAGAAACTGAGTTCTGTTGGAAGTTAAGAATAATTGCTCCAGTCTCTGAGCAGACTAAGATTTCATGGTCTCCAGACAGGTAAGTTTCCCCACAGGAATAAACAGAAAAATGAGGCAGGTCCTCTAGTAAATGGGTTGATGCTTCCTTCATTCATTACCAAAGGTTCTCATTTCTTTCCACTACAATTTTATAATCTGTCCACTCCATATAAAGATATTAGCATCACCAGCAGGTGACCCCCCCCCCTTCCTTTTCCACACTGGAAGTACTTCCCATGTTGACCAGACTGATTAGAATCTGAGGTTTCTTCTACTACCCATGCCTCTTTTAGAGCCCCCTCAGATTTATTATGGTCAAGATAGCTCTGGGTCTACCATCGTTTAATTCACCCTAGTGATGCCTCTTTGCCCTAACACTTTTCCTAGCATCTTGGCTCTTTACAATTACAGAGTTATAAAGACAACAAATGTTTCCTGAGTGTCTACTATGTCAGAGCAATGCTAGAAAATAGAAAATAGACACTTGGAACTGTGGCCTTTCCTCAGAGCTTATTGTCTGAGAAGTTAAGAATATGATCATTTGTTATTTACACTAGCACAGTTTCTTAGAGTTTCTCAGAGACCATCTAGTCCAACCTATACCTAAAAGTATTCTTTCTGACTTATTTTTGATATTTGGTGAACCAGATTTTGCTTGGAGACCTCTGGTGAAGGGAATCTACTAACTTCAGACTCATTGATTCCACTTTTGTACTGCTCTGATTGTGAAGATATTATTCCTATATCAATATTAATTTTCCTCTTAGTTATTTCTACTCATTGCTCTTGGTTCTAAGCATAAAGAACCAATCTGTTCTCTGCCAAACATTATTGCACTTCATATCCTTTAAAGACAGCTGTCATGACTTCCTAGATTTTAGTTTAGACTTAACACTATCAACTCCTTCAACCTATCCTTTTATTGTTCTTTTTTTCAGCAGTTGTCAAATGCCTTAGATGAGAATGACGATGAACACAAAATCAAGGTCAGCTATTGCACTGATGGTAAATTCCCCAACTTGAAAAGGTTACAAGCCAAAACTAAAGTGGAGGGAGTATTTGGTGCATGGTTTCCTGTTTGTGAATAATTGTTCACCTAAAGCAGTTTCTGAAACTGTAGTGCAACCAAATATGAATTGATCCTCTGTTAATTGTTAGACCAAAATGAACACAAGAAAGACCAAGAAAAATAGGTGTTCCATGAAATAGCACTGTCTCCATATGTGGAATCATTGGTTAAAGCAAATGGATAAGTTTTGAATGTTGTGGATAAGTTCTCTTACCTTGGCAGTATATTTTCCAGGGATGTACACATAGATGATGAAATCAATGCATACACTGTCAGAACTAGTTCAGTATTTGAGAAGTTCCAAAATAGAGTGTGGGAGAGAAGAGGTATTAGACTGACACCATACTGAAGGTCTACAGAGTTGTTGTGCTGATGTCATTGCTATATGCCCTGTGAAAACTGGACAGTCTGCCAGCGCCATGTCAGGAAACTGAATTGTTTCCATTTGAATTGTCTTCAGAAAATTCTGAAGATCTGAAATAAGGTACTGGATGATGAAGTCTTTTCTTGAACTAAGCTGCCAAGCAGTCAAACTGCTGCAAATGCAGAGTGATACTTCATTGCTGGCTATGTTATTCCAAAGCCAAACATACACTTGCCTAAAGACCATTTTACAAGAACTTACACAAGTCAGGCAATAACATGGTGGTCAGGAGAAACAATACAATGAGGTTCTCATAATCTCTCTGAAGAACTTTGGAATTGATTAAGTGACATGGCAAGACACTGGCTCAGAAATGCCCAGCATGATGTGCCCCTCATCAAAGAAGGTTCCGTACTCTATGAGCAAAGTAGAATTGAAGTAGCTCAAAAGAAATGGGAGATGTGCAAATTTAGAGAATCTTCCCCAAATGTTCAGCATGGTCGATTTGTGCCCAATCTGTGGTAGAGTATTCTGAGCTTATATTCATCTGATCAACCAGTCAAACACTTGTAACTTGATTTTAATATAGCGATGTCATTTTGGTTCTCTTTGAGAATGAAGCATAACAATCAATCAACCAATCATATTGTTCTTTAATCATCCTCTCTCTCTCTCCTCTCTCTCTCTCTCTCTCTCTCCTCTCTCTCTCTCTTCTCTCTCTCTCTCTCTCTCTCTCTCCTCCACCCCCATTCTCTCTGTCTCTTTTTGCTCCCTCTCACTGTTTGTATGTCTCTTTCCCAATCTCTGTTTCCCCTTTTATTCTATCTCTTTTTGCCCTGTCCCTGATGTCTGTGTATCTCTTTCCCTTCTTCTCAGTCTCTGCCTTTTCCCTTCCTCTCTCTGTCACTCAAAAAGTGATATTGCAGTTGTTGTCTGCTATCCTTTTCGTAATATAACCTAAATGCTGCCCTATCATATCTTTAGTCTCTATTATGCTTGCAGTCCATTAAAAACCCCTAATGTCTTTTTCAGGCAGACTATAGCCTAGCCCCTGCCTCTCTAATTTTGAATTTATAAAGCCATTTTTTTTTTGAGAAAACAGGTCTCAGAATTTAAATAACTTGCTCATGATCCTACATGGATTTACCCAGTTAGTATCAGAACTGGGATTTGAACCCTCTCCTATTGACTCCAGGTCCATTCTTCTCTCTCCTTATTGTTCTCTCTCAGGAAGCATCATTTACTAAGCATCTATTCTGTGTGGAGAATGAACTGTACCAAAATTCTTTAGGAGGCATAAAAGAAATGGAAATCATTGTTGTTTCTTTAGCACACCATGCACTCCAAGTGACAGGAGGGCACATACATGTGAAATCATTGAAAAAAAAAACATACAAAGCAGCCTAACAGCAAGTGTAAATTAATTAGTCACTACACTCCAGTGGAGGACAATGGGGGACACTGAACATTACAAGAAGTCTTCCAAGAGGTGAGCCTTGGAGAGGAATTAGAAGCAGATGAAAAGCACAAATTAGTTGTAAGGAAGGAGAAACTACACTCAATGAAGTGAGGCTGAGGAGAGGGCCAAGAATGGTTGGAAACAAGTCTGGGAAGCAGAATTCTAAAGGAGGAGATGTGATCCTATTTCCTGCTATCAGCTTTGATTTGGTCACCTCCTTGCTGTTGATTTAAGTCCCTGGTTCTAAATCAGGTCAAATGTTGAATTCAAGGAACTGTTTATGTGTCAGAGGAGAGAGAACAAGGGGCAGCTAGGTGGCACAGTGGATAGAACACTGGCCCTGGAGTCAGGAGACCCCCGGGTTCAAATCCGGTCTCAGACACTTAATAATTACCTAGCTGTGTGGCCTTGGGCAAGCCACTTAACCCTATTTGCCTTGCAAAAAAAAAAAAAAGGAGAGAGAGCAGCAATTTTGGAACAAGCGAATCCATGTTCAGATTCTAACTTTACTTACCCCTAGACTTTGGGAGAGTGATTTAATCTTCCTAGATCTGGGAATAGCTGGAGACCAGAAGGAGATGAGGTGATCTGGACAAAGTCTCCCAGCTAGTGAGTTAGGGGCAGGAATAGACACCAGGCCTCCTGAATCCCAGTTAGCAAAGCAGTGTGGAGCGCTGGAGAGAACCAAAGTACCTAGATCGAAATCTCAGCTTCTCCACAATGCCTTGTGACCTTGGCCCTATCACTTTATGTCTCTGGGATGCCTGGCAGCCAAATGATGCAGTGGATAAAGCATTGGTCTAGAATGAGAGAGACCTGAGTTTAAATCTAGCCTTAGATACTGACCCTGGGCAAGCCACTGGATCCTGTTTGTCCCATCAGTAAAAGAACTTGGGAAGGAAATGACAAACCACTATGATAATTTGGGGACCCCAAATGGGGTCCCAAACATTCAGATGTGACTCAAACAACTGAACAATAACTCTAGGCTTCAGGTTCCTCAGCGATAAAATGAAGGCCTTAGCCAAATTAACTTCTAAGAACCAGTTCTGCATCTATGTTTCTTTAGTTCCACCTCTGTGGGTCAAACCCCTTTCACTCTTCTGGCAATTGACCAGCTTGCTGACCATCTAAAAGAACAAGAAAATTCAGAGTTGACAATGGGGCCTGGGACTTTTGGTGTCAAAACTATGAACCTGAGTCTAACCCTAACTGTATAAAAGTCTGGGAGCGTAAAGCTGTAACTAGCAGAGGGCAACTGGGTCTTTGTTTTAGGGTTCTGATATATAGCCAAAATACACTTCAAAGCTGAGATGATAGCCCCCCCTAAGACTTACGACAAATGGAGTCTAGCATCATGCAAGGAGGCATGTCCTCAGCCCAAAGGTCCTGGCTGTGGCCTCTCACCCCCTTCAGGAGACTGTTATTTTTATGCATTGATCAAAAGGACAAAACTAAGAGTCTCCAATGTGAAGTTTTAATTTAAAACCTATAACTTCTTTTGCAATATGGTTTCTGATTCTACAATTCAACTGAAATGACATTCTCAAATGTCACCCCATGACCTCTTAAATCACTATATTCAATAGCCTCTTCTCAGAACTCATTCTTTTTATGCAGTTTTGATACTGTTGTTCCCCCTCTCCTCACCCTAAACATTTTCTTAACACTCTTTCTCCCCCCGCCACCCGGGTACCATAGTAACGTTTTCTCCCAGTCCTCCATCTTTTGGGTTTCTCTTTCTTGGTCTTCTTTCCTGAGACATGATTCTCCTCCTGTATCTGAAAATAGTGGTACTGCATGGTTCAGTCATAGTCTCTCTACTCTTATCTCTTCTCCCTTAAAGATCTCGTGGATTACCATGGTTTCACACCTATGGCCTTAGATAATAGATTGATTCCAATCTCTCCTCTTGAGCTCCAATTCTGCCTTTTCAAAAACCTGTAGGACATCTCTTTTTGGATGTCTTTCTGAAAACTCCAACTCAACAGTTTCCAAGAATTCATTATCTTCTTCTCAAATCTTGCCCCCTTTCCCCCTACTTCCTTCATTCCTTTGTTGAAACTACTATCTTTCCTGTCTTTTTGGCCTGAAATTTTGTTATTATAATGAAGATGAGGTTGTTTGTGATGATGATGGTGGTGATCGACAAGTAGTTAACATTTATATAGCACTTTACACAATTTATCTCATTTGTCTAACACAATAGCCCTAGGAGATGAGTATTATTATTATACTCTTAGAGATGAGGAAACTGAAGTAAGCAGAGATTCAGTGACTTCTCCAAGATCCTGCAACCAGTATCTGAAGACAGATTAGAACTCTGATCTTCCCAATTCCAGGTTCAGTGTTTTGCATAGCATGCTGGGTGAAACCTAATTCCATCTCTTCTCTCTCCCTTAAAACCTACATCCAGTGAATTGCAAGTTCCATTGAAGTTCTATGGTAGCCTAGTTCACATTTTTTCTACTCTGATTTATACCACTTTAGTTCAAGTTTCAATGACTTCAGACTTAGACTACCCTAAGAGATTCCTAATCACATATTTACCTAATAAATAGATTTGACCTCTTCAACTCACTTCTCAAAAGTCTTCAGTGGTTCCCCAATGCTTGTGGAACAAATTTCCTTAGTTTGACATTTAAGAGACTTTACAATCTAGGTCCAACTTCACTTTTCTCCCTTATTTAGCTTTAATTGCATTTATATATACTATGTTTCAGTCAAACTGGCGTGGTTTCTGTTCTCTGATCTTAATTTGCCTTTTTTTTTCTTCCATTTCCGTTGCCCTAGAATGTTCTTTGTTCCCTTTCCTTTACTTGAAACTAAAAGTGATCTGTCCCTCTTCAGATTTCATACATTTTACTTCTTTCCTCCGGTCTTATTGCCTCTATTAATGTATCATATTTTATTTGTATTTGTAACACATTTCCCAATTAGATTATAGGCTCCTTGAAGGCAAAACTGGAATCGGTTTATACCTCTGTCACCCCCAGAGCCCAAGCATATCGTTTTGCCTGGGGTAGGTGCTTAGCTTAATAAAGATTGGCTGGCTTGGATTGGATTATATGTACTAAGGGACTTGGCCAAAGTGTGTCCATGTACTCCATATAATTAACTCTCCTTGATTTATGGTGTAGTTAAATGGGGATGTGACAGTCTCAATTCAACCTCCAAGAAATGTGCTTCAAATCCACAGCCAAAGTCCTCATGCTCCATCTTGCAGACCCCCTTCTTTGTGGGCTGGGCTAAGCTGGTGTCTGTGTTTACTCAACAGGAAGCAATGAATAGCTGACTTTGATTTTCCAGAAGTCTTGTAAACAAGGTGCATTGGAAGGTTACTTCCCCCTGAGTGTTTGCCTTCCCTCTGGGTTGTCAGTGCTTGGATTATAGAAGTCACCACAACTGGCCAGGACAGATGTCCCGGAGGAGGCCCAGTGCAATGGCCTCGGCTTGGCAGGGCGCTCGTGACATGACTGTCAGACCCACTGCCTTCCAATTCACAGGCTGGTAAAGGGCAAGGCTACTAATAAGAAGTTATTAATCCCAAAATACACGTAGCCCAAAGGTGCTGACTGCCCAATAAAATAAATACCTACATGGGCCCCAGGAACAGGCAGCAAAGGAAATAAAGAGCCTTCCACAGTTCATTTCTCACAGCCAGATTCTGAGTAAACCTTAATCCACCACAGCGTCAATGCCAACATACATTCTAGTCTCAGGAGGCCTGTAGTTCCCTTGTGGACATTACAGGGCTGTGGCAAAAGCATTAAATTATATGAAAGCACCTGGCAGAGAAGGGTACTTGATTAGAAAACAGCCCCCTTCCATGCATCAGGGCTTAGAGCCACTCAGGAGTTCAATGGGGCATTGGAAGTCCTGGGGTCCACTCCCCTAGCTTACCAGTGTGCTTATCCCCTTCAGTACTACTTTTCCAATTTACCCTATGGTATGCCCATTCTATAATTAACAACTGCTCCTATAGTGTCCTTCTGGGTCATTCTTCTAAATTTATACCTCATTGGATAGTGATGCCTCCAGCATCACAGCTGGTCAACCCAATGGTGGCTGACTTTACTCTCAATATTGGATCTGTGCCCCCCCCTACAAAAAAAGACTGTTTCTATTTTGTATATGCTTGTGAATGTGTGTGCGTGTGCGTGTGCGTGTGCGTGTGTGTGTGTGTGTGTGTGTGTATGTGTGTGTGTTTCTTTTCAATAGGATATAAACTACTAAGAGGAAAGAACTGTTTGGTTTTATCTTCATATTCCTAATACCTAACATAGGGTCTGGTACATATATAGTAGACATTTAATAAATTGCCACTAACTGAACTGAATCTTAAACTTTTGGTGCATCAGAGGCATGGAGAAGCTAACTGCCTTCCTCAACATCACACAATAGAGAAAATCTGATAACTTACTGGAAAGAGGTCTGTCTTTGAAGTCAGAGTCTGGCTCAGACCTCCTAAATTATATGATTGTAGCTAAGTGTTTTTCCCTCCAAATTGTCAGTTAACTCATTTGTAAAGTGGGATCAGTAATACCTGTATGAGCAACTTTACAAGGTTGTTATAAGGTTGTTTCAAGTTTGTGAAAGTAAATTAATATAAAAATATTTTATACCTTCATATATATAATACATAATATATACTATATAAATATAGATTTATATTCTCATAGAGGGTACATAGTTATCCAACTCCCCTTCCCCTTCGGGGAGAAATACTCCAGTTTAGAAGATAACAGACAATATTTTGACCTTTGTTGTTTCCCAGGGAATTATAGATCTTTTCATTTCACATGCTATTGCAAGGACAGTGTAGAGTGGTAGATAGAAAATCCAAGGATATGGGTTTTCACATTTAATACTTTGTACATTTTTTTGTATAGCAAATTTATTCTATTTTCAATTCACCCAAAATAGAAGTATGTATAGAATAATTTTACATAGGACACTTGTATAGTCTTGATTGAATAATAGATAGAGATGGAGGTCTGGAGTCAGTTCAAATCTGACTTCAAACACCAGCTCTGTGACTTTGGGCAAGTCATTTAATCCCTATTTGCCTCAGTTTCCTCATCTATAATAAAATGATTTAGAGAAGGAAATGACAAATCACTTCAGTATCTTTGCTTATCAGAGTCAGAAACAACTGACTAACAGTCCTGGACAAGTTTCCCTTCTGGGTCTCCATTTTCTTATCTATAAAATGAGGGGATTGAACAAGATGATCTTTGAGGGCCACACCTCTGTAAGCACTACATCTCTGATTCTATTGTGTTAGACTGAATTCTGGGTCCTTGATTATATCAGTGGTGAGTATTGTCCAAGCTGAAAACACTGGTTTTCCATGGGGTGTTTTGGATCACATAGACAGAGCCAAAATGGGAAAATGATGCCAGGCCAGGTGCATGATTCCTTTTGGGGAGAGGGAAGAGAAAAATAAGTGAACTCCACTTTATGCTTTTCCAAGAGCCTAAAAATATTGGCTAGATTCCTATATTTCAAAGCACCCAAACCCAGACAGATTCTGACTTAGTTCCAAACTGACCCACCCCCACCCAGATACACAGACACATAGACACACACATTCACACACACACCCTCCCTTCCCCAGCCCTCCTCTGCAACTCTATCCTTTCTTTCTTCTTGGTCCTAGAACTTCCCAACCCTCCCTATTCCTTTCCTTGCCAATACTCCCCAAGGCCACAAATCTGAGCTGTCGGATTTCATTTCCGACACCTGGATTTAGCTCTCATCACAGAATTAGATAGAGCCACAGAATGTTAAGAAGTAATGTGGTAGGCTGGATAATAAAGAGACTTGGAGAAGGGAAGATCTAGATTCAAGTCTCCCTTCTGGTATGTTGGCTGTGTGACCCTAGCTAAGACAACTTGTAAGGATTCCAGGCCAGTGACATCAAACCCAAATAGAAAAGGGGTCCACTAAATTGTACATGAAGATCTCTGAGGGCTGCATATTGACTTAATTTTTTTAAAAAAGTAAAACTATTGTATTTTTTTACTTAGTTAAATATTTACTAATTACTTTTTAATTTTATTTGGAGCCACACTCTGGACTGTTGTGGCTGGCATGTGGCCTAGGCTAAGAGTTTTAGACCTCTGTCCCTGTGCAATTCATTATGACCCTATGTGGCAAAGATGGTGCCATCCTGCTCTTGTAGAGGACGTTCCCTCATCTGAGAGTGTCCTATATTAATGGAATAATCATTGGCCCAAATCTCCATGCTTACTCCTAAGGTAGAAGGCTAGAATTGAAAATGACCAAGGAATGTAGAATCAAGCGATCTCTTAGACTAGGAAACGGAGACTAATAGATTGGGACTGATTTGCCCAAGATGACCCAGTGAGCTTATTTGTAGCTAGGAATGATAATCAAGCCTCCTGGGTCTTAGTCCAGGATTTTAGGAAATTCTTTTTGGGGTGGGGGTGGGGTAGAGAATGCCAAGGAGGATTTTTTAAATTCTAAATTTAACAGAGCATAAGATGCATATGTCCTTAATACAATGTAGAATAGAAAAAGAGGATGAAACTACAAATGTGTTACATAAATTTTTTTTTTTTTGCAAGGCAAATGGGGTTAAGTGGTTTGCCCAAAGCCACATAGCTAGGTAATTATTAAGTGTCTGAGACCCGGATTTGAACCCAGGTACTCCTGACTTGCCGGCCAGTGCTTTATCCACTACACCACCTAGCTGCCCCTAAACTTGTTTCTTTTTTTAAAAAGTATAATAAATTGAACATTTTATTTTCAAAGCTGCCTCACTTGTCTGTTTTCTGTTGACATTCTTTCTCCACTGTGTATTTTCAAAATGTTGCAGCAGCAGCAACATTAATAGGAGTGTTCTTGTTCTTTCTCTTCCTCCTCTTCTTCCTCTTCTTCCTCTTTTTCCTCCACATTTCTTTATCTATGCTTTCTCTTTTGCATTTT